>NC_060248.1:119936880-120247806 GCF_921293095.1 Ischnura elegans | reverse complement strand
CATATGACTTCTGGTGGGCTATCGGAGAGATATATCAACAGCGTAATAAGTTTTTGTAGGGGGTGGTTGTAATTGTCACACATTGTTAGATAGATTTTTTTAAATTTTACTATGCCTTCATTCACATTTTTTTGGATTAGATAAATAATGAATGGAACGGTTAGCAGTCAACGATCAGCCACTATTGAATAACACTGACTGCAGTTTACCTTGTACGTGTAGGCGTAGACGAATCGTGGTGGCCTTTTTAGAGGGGTATTTCTATAGCGTACTTGGGAGGGGTTTGTTAGAATAGAATGGAGTGGAATGGGAAAGGAGTAGAGGAGGGGGAGGGGTGGCTGAGGGGAGAAGTCCCCGCTGGGGTCGCACTCGAAGTGGACGGATTGACAAACGACGAGAATCCCTTGTCTGCCTCTCTATCCCTCTCTCTCTCTCTCCCGCGAACTTTTCCCAATCGACAAAGAGTGGACAACGTCCGAACTGATGGGTGACGGCCCGGCTCAGTGAACTACGAGTCAAAGTGGAGACGTGTATTTTTTCACCAAACTTTACGGCCGTCCTTGAAGCTTCTGCAGAGTGCTTTTTGAAAGTGTTACGGACTGTTCTCGGATTAATCACCACGGAGGTGGTCGCACGGAATTGACTTGAAACAGATGAATCACCTACGATCTCACCAATTCTAAAGAAGACGTAGCGGGTTGCAACTGCTTACGGATTGCGTTTTCACTACATTGATGATGAAGTTCAATTATATATCTACGTTGTAAATATATCAAAGGGTAACTAAAATATTTGGATTTCCCGAAATGAGAGGGAAATAAAAGGAGAAATAGTATCGCCATTAGTTAAAAATCCTAAGATTACTTTGAAGCAGCTCTCCACTGGTCTCTCCTATCCGCTAGTCTTTTCATAGCCACGTATTTATTCTCTTCTACATCCTTTATAACCTGGTCTAGGTAACTCATTCGTGGCTTTCCCTTGCCCTTTTTTCCTCCCAGCTGTGCCTCCATCAAATTTACATGTGAGATATACAATTTCATGAATATCTGTAGCATTTATATAAAAAAATAGTATAATTCGAAAATAATCCATTTTTAACCTAAGGCATTCAACTTATAGTCCACTTTTAAATTATATAATAATGTAGGATAAAATTCTTGTGAAATAAATAAGAAAAATAGGCCAAAGTCTCTGTGTTTCCCATTAAAATGACCGCGAAGAGGAGTAGCTATTTCACCAAAATTTGCAACGCAATACTCGGCTTCAAGCCAAACGGAAACAGCAATCATTTTTTGATCCAAGAACGAAATATTTCCTCAACACTTGCAATTTATCAACACTTTACTTGGTAGCGTGCTGCATGTCCGCCGTCTATTCTTTCACCTTCAAAAATACTGCATTTCCATCGCCCTCATTCCTTCCACTTCCTGTTGGAACCATTTCTCTTCCCTCTTCCTCAATATCGTATCACCGACTCCATTTCCACAAACCATCGACACATTCAATATCGAGTCTCGCTTCGTCTCCGTCAGTCGTACATGCGTTAGGCTCTTAAGTTAGGAGGAAAATTCAAAGCACTCAAAGCTCGGATGTGATTATCCCCGAGAACTAGGGCTGTAAAGTCGCATGGACTATTTTGGTATCTGGTGTGCATGCGAAGAAGTATAAGAAAGAGCATACGCATGAAAAAGAAATGCTGTTGAAGAGATATTTAAAAGATATATTAAATGCAACCATGAAGAATAAAAATAATTATATTTTCAAAAAATATAAATTGGATATTCAAACAAAGTAAATCTAGCAACGCATAATCGTTTTAATATGGTGGTGAAATGTGCTTTAAACGCAGTTAATAATTGCGTAATTCTATGTTAATGGAGCAATTGAACAACTAGAACTCCAATAGAGATTGCAGTGAAGATGATTAATAACTTTTGGGTAGGAAAAAAAACACTGAATGGGATAGATACTGTACCGAATACGACAGTGTTAGACCTCGCATTAAACAAACAATTTCAAACAGCGTTTAAGCGGCTTACTTTACAAAAATGGCTGATGAATTTGGTTACTTACTTACTGGCAAAAACACTTATGAAGGGTGTATATTAAACTTCTGATCACCAATTAAATTTTTTTTTTGGAGAAAAGTACTCAAAATTACTGCAATAGATTTCCTAAAATTTGTTAACTACATTTGATTGGATCCAAAGGTTTTTTAGGAGGGTGACAACAGCTGTATTAGTGAAAATACTATTTAATACGCAGAATTAAATGCTTCTTTGTTAAACTTAAAACAAGTATGCCGAAGCCATCAAAAACATTTCAGCTTATAATTGACGATAACCAACAAAATGACCGCCTAAGAATTCAGTGAACCGTAAATGAATAAATAACAACTTGATTGACTGGCGATACGAAAATGCAGGTGGTATCGTTTTCTAAGTGAACTCAAACCCTATCAACTAAATTCAAACTGAAAGTTTTTGTATACATACAAGAAGGATCGAAGATCCATCGCATCGGATCGTGATGCGAGGGGCAATTGATCTGGTCTTGCTGCACGGGTTTCAGGGCCACTGAAGCATCCGACATTTCACTGAGAGGTATTACCTGTCCGCTTGATGATGGGCGAGCAGTGGAGTGCCGTGGGTTAAAAAGGCAATCAAAGTGATGCCTCTGGACAGTGAAGTGATTCGCGGAGGTTGACTCGAAACAGAAGAGGGCATATAAAATACCTATTTCACAGTAATTTGACTGCCTACATTGAGCAGGAAAATATATAAAATATATTCCAGTATAATGTAAAAGAAACGCCCTACGATAGTAACAAAACTTGCATAATGTGGATGCATAAAATTTATTTTCTTCTTTATTTGCAATGCTTGGAGATCCTTAGGGGAATTGTATTTGAAGCAATCATTGATAGTTTAATACGGGAAATTTTTAAGGATTCTATTGACGATAAAAAGGACTCAATATAATTAAAATTCTCTTTGACAAATGAGCATACTAAAAACAATGATAATTCCATCTCAATACATCTATTTATTTATGCACATAGTTACGAGGACCGGCGTCTCAAATACAATCGTATCGTTCAGTGCAGAGATTTTAAAATAGTTTACAAGTCCGAATTTAAAATTAAATAGCTGATTTTTTAGGAAGTAAATCAAAATATACTCTTTGCTCAACCTTCGGAATGCAGACAAATCAAGATTGGTGGTTTAATTACTTGCTTCGGGCAGGGCAAAGTATAATGATGAATGAAATCCCGCTTTTTGTTCTCTTTCTTTTCACAAATACATGTTTCTAATCTACCATCACTAGCGAGCCATACATGTAAAAAAAGAGTGTGATTGATAGAATATAGGGAAACGAGGTTCCAAATCGGATATTTTTATCTGCAGTTGACTCATCTGTTCGAATTGACGTGATCGACAAGGTGTAGGTATTCGAGATTCGTTCGGCTTTATCGCGATGAGGGGATGGGATCTGGCTCACAGCAGATTACAACTGAGCGTCATCCATCAACTCTATATCCAACAAAAAAATCAATCAAGATGATTATCAGTGATTGGTGATTTTTATCTCCCGAGGTTATTTGTTGCCACGTTAGAAGGATCGGCATAAATGAAAAGATTTCCCATCATCAATGTAGAGTTAGAGCATTTCAGTAACTTTTTACAGATACGTTATTCCCAATATGGCTGGATGCAAATGATTGCCTCTTCCTCTATGCTCATATATGAGGGGGTAAGAAGAAAAGGGGTGACAGTGAATTTTTTCTATAAAGAGTGTAAGGTTCAGAAATTGGTAAAGGAAATAAATAAAAACTTGGTGGCCAAGGGTTCGAGTGAGTCTCTGTTCCGTGCTGAGATGGAGTGGAAAATCAAATGCACTACTAAGTATCTAATTGATATCGTTTGTTTTCTTTGCCTAATTTCCAGTACCTAACTCTGTTTAGAATACAAAATCACCTGCTCCGCTTGGCTTCTACCCCCTCATATGGAAGCTCTGTTCGTCCGTTTTTAAGTTTCCATACGGCTGCAAGGATTGCAAAAAAGTTAGTACATAGGTGCATCTCATGCTACTAAGCCCAGCAGTGCTATTTTCAGTTGCGTCCGTCACGTTATTTGCGTAGTTTTATCATTACCGTTTGTCACGTCACGTCATACCATTTCTGCGGCTGGAATCTTGACAGGTAGGCACACCTACTGACACGCTCAAATAGATAACATAAAGATCCTGTTACGTGACCATGAGTTTCAAGTTCCAAGTTTGCCACTTCTCTGGTTACTATCCTTCCCGAGCAACGCTAGGAGGCCTGCTAGTTATCAATAAGACCAGAGTTTGACTTGATGATCGTTAAATTCATAAGTTACTTCATATTATTTCGAAACGGCATCGTAACCCAAATAAGGGAAAAGAAATTAAACAGAAAAGAAATAAATCCACGGAAAAGAAATTTTTAAAGACAAAAACATCCTTCTCTGAAAATATGCGTCACTGCTCGACAGTAAAGGTAGATATTAATGGATGTCTTGAAAAGGCATGGGAAGGGAGAGAATAACGCTCTTATGAGGGAAATAGGTAATAAAAATGTGTTGCAGAAAATAAATAGGTGAAAAACGAGTCTTATGGCCTGAGGCAAAGAGAAAGATGGAAAATCCTTATGAAAACGTCCCAAAAAATTAATTATCCGTTTAAATATTTCACCTATAAGTTCTTCCTTATAATAAATTTTGTTGGAAAAAAATAGTGGTGCATTGAAAATTTTTAAGATTCAGTACATGCGTAACGAAAGTGTTAGCGATATTCATGGTAAGCTATACAACTTCAAACTAGTATAAGTATGGGAGATGTTTAATATCGTCGGATATATTTTATATTTTGTAATAAATTGATAATTTTCTCCACAGAGCTAATATTCTCCATTTCTAATCTAAGTAACATTTTCAATATTTCCAGTTTACTTTGATGAAGTTTGACTTAATATCTTTCCAAATAATGCATGCTACATCTACTTTAAGACTTATTCCTGAAGCTAATGATATTCAGATATTCAACTCTAAGCAAAAACAAGGCCTCTTGCTATTTAAATGGCTGCCTTGGCTGGAATTCTATATAAAATTCCACGTAATAGAGGAGTGAAACTAACAAGGCACGCTGTGGGATGGTGAATTAAAAACCGTATAAAAAATTACTCACTCAAAAATAACAGCTACAACGGAAGTTCATTTCTCAACCACTCATGTTTTCTTTCTCACGACAAATTAGTATGGCACTAAAAACGAGTTTGTTTTGTGATTCAAATTACGGATTTTGTAAAGGTGATGAGTAAAACAGGAGGGGCTCATCATGAGTCACTGTCAAAAACATAGGGGCCTAGCTGAACTGAGTGTGCATATAGTATACCATGTATAATGTACATGGAGGTGTAAAAGGACGATAAGGGTATAAATATCATAAAATGTAGGGAGCCGGTGGAATAATATGAGCCTAATTAAGCTCGGTACTTCACCAAGTTTTGAGCTAACTAGAATAAAAATGTCTTCTTTTCCCCCTACTTTTTAAATTTCATTAGTGAAGCCACTATAACAAGCGTTAATTCTCATGCATAATCTTCGGATAAGGATGTCATACAAGCACTGGCAAAGAACACTCAGGAAATTAAAATTGATTCAACCAGGTTGTGGCATTAGGATATTTTTTCATATTTTATGTATTGTTCCCAAAATAAAGTTACGTTACGAATGCATTGTTTTTTTTAATTTAGGTCATTTAAGAAACAGACAATCATGTAATGAAAAACTTCAAGCCAATTAATCGCTACTCGCAGGTTTTTATCATGACCTAGAGATCGAAAACTGGATCTAATCGGGCTAATTAGGTTTTCAACCAAATTTCTCAGCGTTTCTGAATGATAATGAAATAAGAAAACAAAAGAGTGGTGAGAAGACTGAATAAGCCTCGGTATTATAGAGCGAGAGAAAATTCTCTGAAAAAAGTTAGGCAAACGTTTACGAAAGCACAGAATTGGAGAATTTAACCCGTAATGAAGCGAATAGATCAAGTTTCCTCTTTCCAGTATCCTTGATTATTATTTTCACGATTTTTAAACAAATATGTAACAGTATCCTAAAATTATAAGAGAACTTGTCTCAGGCAATAAATCACGTGATAGAAAGCCGAAAACTGACAATTTTATTTTCAATCATGGTTGAATCATATCTTCGGATACCTTAGTTTACATGGACCAGCTATATTTTATCCCTCACCGTTTACATGCTCCAATCCTCTCAATAAAGCACCCGTTGTAATTTATTTAATTTTTTTATTTTACTCCAAAACCTCCGTATACAGCTCTCATAGGCCATTTTAAATCGGGGTGTTCAACAAATTCAACAATGAAACGTACACGAACAACCATGCCCTGGATAAGGAAAACTTAACCAGGCTGGAGTCGAACCCGCGGCCTCATGTTTGGCAGGCGACGACTTTACCCCGCCACCACCGAGGCCGGCGATTAATAAAGATTTATAAAAAGTTTGACCACATTTTCTGACGGTAGATCATAGAGAATCTATAGATCGGTCAGTTATAAGTAAAATAGCTGTAAGATTTTGGAAGAATGTGACACTTTGTTGCATCCCTAATTATGTTTCTGAGGCTCTTAGCGCATACTATTTTACTGCTTATGTTGAATATGTGTTGAAAAGTGTTGAAATATCAAATGCTGAAGTGGCAGCTGTGAGAGAAAATATTCCCTTTCTAAGACACCAAGAAAAATGCAATTGAAAAAAGTTATTTTTTTTACAATAGTATAGAAATATATCAGTCGCCGAAAAATATTTTAGAATTGATAAGACTCAATCACTACTTTGAAACTACTATCAAATTCCTTGCTTTTTCCTTGGCCTAGGAAAAAGGAGAGAAGGAATTGCTTTGTCTTATACCGGTAACAGCAGCCGTGAATGGCCTTTGACGGCTCTCATGGGAAAGGGCATGTGTAGGCGGTTCTTACGCTGCTACGTAGCTACTCCCATAACTGGAATTTCAACGAGAAACTTTTCGAAATTGGACCTCGGAGGACGGATACATAAAACATCAGAGGTTAGTGAGAAAACGCTTAATCTATAAAAAAAACTTTATTTGAACATAGCGGAAAAACATCAGTAAATGGCGAGGAAGTCAGAAGTTTACAGCAATTACGCAAAAGAATAGACCTTATACTACAGAAGCCAAGATAATTCTTGAGGTAATGTTTTCATCATAGCTCTTCAAAGTTTGAGTTGATTGGCATGCTGAACGTTTGCAAGCAACTTTAACGCATATAGAATTAACAAATTGCTCATAAAATCTTTCACTGGCACACTATTAACGAAAGATAAGATAAGAAAGATAAATGCTTGGGGAAAATTACGCATCCCACTGATGCGATAGTGTCACTCTATCTCAAAGTCAATTATAATTAAAACTTCTACTTTGCCGTGCTTGGCATCCTTCAAACATCAGTCTCATGGAAAACAAAAGAATTTTTAGAGTGTATATCATTCCTAAAATGCTGTCGTTAAAATTAAAACTTATCTTTTAAAATTGCGACTATAGTATTTTAAGAAAATCTAAACAAACAGCATGGTTAGAAATCAAATCATCTCTTCTACTGATTTGTTGCTTTCTGATTTTATGGCATATTGCAACTTTGGAAGGATGCAAACAGAGGAAATGAAAGATCAACTAGACCCCACTTATGCTAAATTTGAATTATATAGTATTTCTACCGAGAAAGATAGGCGGTCAAAATTTTTGACATCAGCTTTACAATCGACAGAAGGTTTTGAATGCGTCATGCTTATAATACTTACCTACATTACATTGTTTAGATATAAAGGATAAAAAGGGTCAACCATTATCACAGAAGGATACATCGATGGCTAAGTTCTAACAACACGTATCTCAAATTCGACCGGTTTGAGACAGTTTTCTTAAACGAAGTGTAATAACATTAAAAAATAAAATACAAGCAAATAATGACTCTTTATTTTCAAATGAATGCTTCTTTTTCAGTTTTATAAACTTTTGGTTTTTAATTTCAGTGTGCAAGTAAAAGATATTAATCGTCATTTTGCTCTCCTGAAAAGTAGCTATTTTTGAGATACGTGTTGTTAGAACTTAGCCACCGATATGCAATTTAGTATCCTCCGCAAAATGAGCTAATTATTCTTCTTTTCGTGACTTTTTCTTCCTTGCGGCCGCTGAACATTTCCAGTGGGTGACTGTTTCAATTAAAGGCACATCGAATCCAAAAACAAAAAAAAAAACAGCGGCTACCAGCAGCCAATGCTCCCACGGCGTCGAGGTCAATAAGACGCATTATTGTGTTTCTGCATTGTTGCGATTTGTTTTCCTCGTCTGCAGAATATTTTTTGTTCCAATTTTGGGAGTCTTTACATTTAATCTTGGAACTCTGATCCCTCGTGCGTTCCTCATCGTTCTTTCCCGCCAGTAGGTCATTCGGGTTTTCTCCAGATAAGCCGGCGCTACATCCCCGGCTACGCTGACAAAAGCACTCCGCTGATCTCAGAGCACTGGCCTTGTTCTGCCCTTTTTTTCCCCGTGGAAACCATGACGGGACCGTGAGCCAAAAACATACCATATTTGAATGTTTCATTACACAAAATAAATTAATGAAATATCCATAAGCATTCGCATTTGAAACACCTTAATTTTATCATTAAAAGTACTATAAAAGTCACATAAATGATTACTTTTATATGTAATTTGAACATTAATGGTTGATAGAGAAGAAAAGGGAAGATAGAAGGAAAGAGAGGAAGAGGAAGAAGGAGGATGGGAATGTTGGATGATATAAGAAGAGGAAGAAAATACAAAGACCTAAAGGAGGATGCTCAGGATAGAGAAAGATGGAGAGAAGTCCAGTGGAAACCTGTCTAAGGACAGTAATCACTGATGATGATGATGAGAGTACAAAAACAAGAATTCGACAGAATACTTATTTATACAGTTTACTCATCCGGTTGAAGGCTAATTACAACGCGTTTCAACCTAAAATTGACCTAATGGCGATGCTTTCTAAACTGTTAGCTATCCTCTTTTTGAATTACAACTCAAGTATAGAAATATGAATCAGTAATTAAATTATACCATTCATCTGCTATCATTCTTTTCCAAACTTGAATCAGTATCCTAATTTTTCTCAATTTATATCCTCCTAGTTTCAAAAATTTCCCGTAAAGCAATTTTTAAAACCAAATTCACCTCATAAATAAAGCACAATTCTACATTTTGAACTATTATAAAAAATAAGCATAAAGTTGCGGTTCTTCCAGTTTTTCTCCGAAGAGATATCCTAATATCTCAGTTAAATAAGGCAAGGAAAAATTTTTATTTTATCATTGCCATGCGTTTACGCAGAGGATGAGCACACCGTTTTATTTCCCCAGCTTTGGGAATGGATGTTTAAAATGGATTCTCGCATACAGGTCACTCAGCAAAGAGCTAAGCAAGAGAAAAATTTTGCGATTGGGTAAGAGAGATCTCGGAAACGAATTCTTTTGTATCTCATCCCTAAAGGAGGTCTCTGCATTCGTTCGTTCTCGGATTCCCCTTCTCTCTATCTCTCTCAAATCCCACTCACGCCACTAGATGGAAGCTAGGTCGCGATATCATCTCCTCCAACAAAAATCCTCCGAGCACCAAAACGCCCGCTTCCCCGCGGAACACGCCCCCAAACCTCCCCCGCAACCTCGCGCGTAATCCGCAACTCCCGCCTTCGAACATCTCACACCTCTTCCCTTCGGTATTCCCCCACATCAGCCATTAATCTCCCACGAACGAAGGAAAAGAGGAGAAGCAGGAAGGAAAAAAACAAACGTATCCACAGATCCGTCGTACACCCTCTCTTTTTCTCCCCATTCAAATATGCGCACATAAGCCGTGTCCGGAATCATTTTGGCGTCAGGAATCAGTCCTTGCGTTCCATTAGCCACCAGAAGCAATGTGCGTAAAATCGGAAAAGCGAAAATTTGAGAGATGAAGAATTGCATGTCTTAAATCGGCTGACGTAACTGTCTTTCGTAATATAAAGTAAAATTGGTGTGGTGTATATGAGCATCCCACGAACGCCTTCCGCATTATCATTATGCGAAGCAATTGGTCACCCACTTAACATACTACAGGATTAGCACGCAGCCCTAATCAACCATAAGTGATACCCTTAGAATGTAAAATACGAATTACATTACGAGCTACAATTGGAAATTAAGTCCACCATACAAAACGAATATATCCAAATGTATGCACTGCATAAAATCTGAATTATACGCCCTGCATAAAATCCTAATTATATTCAGTGCATAAGAAAAGCAGGGTTCAAACAAAGATTTTAACGGAAGAGTTTTTAAAAAATCAGTAGGTGAATTGGAAAATTAAAAAAAATATAATTTAACAAATTTCTTTACTAATGGTCAATAAAATTTGACAAGAAAATTATTGGCTAAGAGATGGGATATATTAGTTGGAAGTTTTGGGAAATAAATGTAATACAAAAATAATTTTCTTCGTGAATAACATTTAGAATTTCTTCTCGAGCTCGATATCAGGTTAATTCAGTATCATTGGCCTATTAAAGATTCGGGAAACGACTTGTTTTCCATTCTTAGTACGTGTTGCTGTCAAAATATCCAAGTTCACACTCTATCAAATTTACCGTTTGAGTAGTAAATCTATAAGGCTCAGGTATCATGCGATTGGCTTTGAAGGTCTTTTGAAGTTCTGTGTGTATTTTCCTTATGTTTTTATGCAATTTACAGTACAGGTGTCCAGGTATCTTAGATGAAAGCCAGTGTCTTGATTGAAATTTTTCGCATTGAGGTGGATCTCTATAGCTTCCTTGATTATGCTGGCCAACACGGCTGAATTAGCCTGGTTTAGAGCCTGAGAAGAACTCTCCTGAAATGCAATACAATTTTGATAACAAACTGATGAATAAAAGCAGTAGAAATTGAGAAGGTTCCATTTTCTAATAATTTTTATCTTTTTAAATACAATGACGCATGAATTCAAAAAGTTTATTAGTTGAAGTTACATCAATTGCATATGTAACTGTATGAATGAAAGATGAACTAAGTATACAGTTATAAAATTCAGATATAAGTGGTAAAAAAATGTGTTAGATTAACTGAATTGAGAGATGACACCAAGATGGAGATTGTTTATTTACACAAGAAAATATACTAAGAATTCGTTGAATCTATGATTAAAATATGATACACTCCATATATTCTACTAGGCCGTCATTGACATAGTATATATTCTTTCAAACTCACGGTAATATTATTAGATTCTTTGATATCACAAATTAGCCAACAATAGATTTGCATTGAGCTTTCTGTCTCGAAATTTTTGGAATATACTAAATAAGACGAGCGAACATTTCACACTTTCAAGCTATCAGGTAAGAAGTATGTCAAAGAAACGGTGTTATTGGGTTTAAAATAGAGAAGAAAGTGCATCATAAATTACATTATTTAATTTTTTCTCACAAAAAGATATGATACTTATCAAACAATATAAGCAAGAGAATTCGGTACCAGTGGTAACAATCAAGACGTCTGTTACTGAAAAGTGGTACGCTATTTACAAAACTTCTTTAAAGACAATATTATAAGTAGTAATTTTGTCGTATGTAACTTTTTGGTCATGAGTTTTTTTACACAAACATAAATATCACGAAAAGAGCGAACTTAGAAAATGGTACATACAACTGTCAATGCAAAAACACGGGTTCTGGCAAGTACAATCCGACTCTTTGAAGAGTCTGCCCCTGTGCTTTATTACTTGTTATTGGAAAAGCCACTCTGATAGAGAAATGCTTTCTTTTCATTTGGAAAGGCACGGACGGGTTTTTGATGTTTGGAATAACAAAAAAATGTTTGGAGTCGATAGACCTCGAGCGAGTAATCGACATAAAAAAATCAAAACTTTTACGTCAAATTAATGGGTAAAAAATTGAAATTTGAGATTAAGATTGTATTTTTCGTTAGACGCCGATGATTCAACGTTTAAAATGATACCAACCTAGTTGCAGTGTTAACGGGGCATATGCGGAATGACAGAAAAAGACCTTCCTGTAAAAATAAAAAAACAGATAGGCAATGGAGAAGCGTAGGCTTGATATGAGGACAAAATTTACTGAAAGTTTCATTATTCAAGTCTTTAACGTACCCGATATCTAATAAAATGGAGAAATGGTAGGTTTGAATTGTTACGGATAAAAATATCTTGAAAATTCGAACAAGAGAGAACGAGAAATTCACAATAATTTCATTCGAGCATAAAAATTTGGTTGCATCATTTTTTGAAATCGAACTATAAGTCATTGGAATCGTGGCACAAAAAATACACATCAAAGTTAACAGAAAAAATAAGCGGCGGGAGTCTTTGAAAAAATTTCCAACGGAATACGGACAGTTAAATAAATTGAGAAAAAACAAGTGAATTGGGCTAATGCCATCTCTAATTAGACTCCCTGGTTGTTTAGCACGTCGTCAGGGGAAATGAAAGATATCTTTTCAAAGTTCGCACTCCTCTCCTTAAATTGTTCGACGAGCTATTTAATTCCGCAACTATACACCGGGAAACAAATATTTTACTGATTTATGTGAGTAAAGGCCACGTGCTTTGAACTTGACTTCCTCCAGAAAGCATGTGTTTCTCATCAGCTCCCTGCATTGAATAGTCTATAGATGTTTTCTCAGTATAAAATAAAAAAGAGCTAAGCAAATGTCAAACTTAGTGAAAAGAGCTTACTCATGAGAAATAGCAATCATCCTAGAAGAGGAAAAGTAGATATTTATGACAATATGGATTAAAAATAAATAATTAATTTCAGTCAGAGATTTTTTTTCGTAATTTGATTCACCGAAGGCAAAAAATAAAATCACAGTGAAGATTGCTATGACTCTGCACCGGGTAAGGTCCTCCATATCTCCTATCCAACGTTTCTACAAGCAACTCGCCCATCGTCTTCAGATTCATATTCATTGGAATCCGGGATTCTGTAATCCAATGCTTTGATACCTGCATCCTGGAAGACGATGAACGATGCTTGTCAAAATGTTGGAATTAGATATGGAGGACCTTACCCGGTGCATAGTCCGAGAAATATCCACTGTTATTGCTCGCCGGGAAAGAAACAGATATTACAAAAATAAAATAAAATGTTTCTAAATGAGAATATCGTATAGACAACTGAAGGAAACGTAAAAGTGATGCTCGTGTAAAAAGGTGGAAATACATAAATCAAGAAAAAATTTAAGTCGTAAATAGAATAGAAAATAGTCATAGAACAGAAAATAAACCTTACGTTTTCGGAAAATATGAATGATAAACAGGTAGGCTTGATGTTGAGCATTGCTGCTGATGGTCAGGCAGCTATTGTGCTAAAAAACATTATCTCCATGGAAATGAGATTTTAACAATGCGTGATGGTAAATAGAACAGTTAGATATCACTGTAACATGACATTGCATGTGTTCTTTTCGTAGAATAGGCAAAATAAAAAAAGAATAGGCGTAAAATAGGCAAAAGATGGTAAAAAGCGATGATATTACTCGTAGAAAGGTGAAAATGGCACGGGCGAGCTAAGAACGAAGGATATAAGTGAGTACAGAGAGATTTTAAGATGGGAACTGCCTTTTTCGGGGGGCTGGGTAAGGTAAAGGCAGGAGTGGTGGAGGTGGTGGGGAGAGGAAAACAGCTGAAGGGGATGTGACGACGCGACGGCAGTTGTCACTCCATCGTTTTCTCGACAAAAGTTTTCGAGCTTACAGCTAGTTTTTCCTCGTCAACTGCCTCAGCTACACTAACTTTTAATGACCACCTTTATTCCAAACGTAGGTCGAGTGAGAAATAACTCTTTACAGCGTCAGGGCTACTTCTGCCACAGCAGATTATTTCTTCCCATTAGGAAAGTGATGCTGAAGAGTCGTGCAGTGGAAGAAAGTTTTCCAACCTGTACCCGACCGACAATTATTTTAAAAGCTAAAAGCCAGTAGAAAACACAAATACGGAATCATTAATTTATTTTCCCCATGTCATAGCGTAAGAAATTCATGCGTCAGAAAATGCTATCAAATATATTGACATTGTAATGGAAAACAAGCAATCTAACACAAGGTAAGAGCCCAACGTACTACCAACAGGGGTCGAATAATGATTTTCATCAAAATAAGTTATTCCGTATTAAAAGCATTTTCGGGTACTGATATTCTTTAGTGAAATCGGCAAATGGTATCATGAGGCACGCTATTAGATGAAACACTAGAATAATTTCTTGAAAAATTTTATTCAAAAACTGAAGATAAGGTAAAGTTAAAAAATAGAAAACATAAAGCATGGATCAAAATAAAAGTCTTCAAGAATAAAGAACTTAAATAAAGGAATTGAATCGGAAAATAACTAATAACTATTTGAAATGGTTTTTCTGCAATATATCTCCGTGAGAAGTTGCATATCTGTCATACTAGAACTAAGACTGGGGAAATAATTAAATTATCCAAATATCGCTGAATATATATTTCTGGATAATCACAAATTGATTGCGTTAAACATTATTTGTAGAAAGTTGTGAGTAAAAAAATGAAAAATAAGCAACCCAGACATAAAAATACCGCGTGAATTTCCCTTTGGGCTGAAAAATACCCTTAAGAATAAGAAAATATAGGTAGGTATTGAGAAATGTAGGTAGGTATTTACATATAATAATATCTAATATAAAAATACGTGGTGAATGACGGAAGAATAGCGATAAACAATCAAAAATCAACACTGAGTTCCAGGAATCTGCAATTTGTAGCTTAAACCTTTTTAAACGAAATTTATACTTATAAAAAATACTCCCTATTTTAATTTTTTAGGGAAAGATGGCAACGTTCCCAGAATTAATCTGAGTTTGTGTTTCCATAAGCTGCTTATCTTACAGTAAGAAGTCTTCCAACTAAATAATCCAACCGGATATATAAGAGAGGTATCTTACCAAGGGGAGAAATATGCAGGAGATAATGACCTGAATATACAGATTAAAGAAATAAATAAGGGGTTTTCATTTAAGAGATAACTTCGTATTTAGTGCTTTTATACTCAAACCAAAGATGAGAATTTACTTTGGCTGGAGCTTAATAAAAGACAAGTTAAAAGGCGTCGCGGCTTTGGTAGGCGATTAATCACCGCCTCCTAGGCTTTCTCAAATTAAATAAAAACAGAATTCATGTCCAATATCCGACCCATGTATCTCCGATGCCCGACGAAAATCTCTAAATTGTTTTTTTTTAATATGCTATTGAGGTAGAAAAGTATCTAATATGGACACACACACATAACCTCAAAATTTAAAAGATGGTTTGATGACAAATTTTTTTATGTGAAATATATATCCAGCGAAACCTCTTCTAACGGATATTTCTCAATTCTCAATGCCAGACTTGGGAAAATTTTGAATTCTCAGCAGAAGTATAGCCTCTTTTGTAGGAGGATTGAACCTGTGGAAAAAGGTCGAATTTTTGGCTTATTGTTTTTGGCTTATTTGGTCGAAGGCTTATTGTTTCTCTTGCGCGAGTTTTCCCACCTATTTCTCAGAATTGCTATTGAGTGCTAGGATATAGAATAGAGTGCTATATCTTTACATGCTAAGTTTATGAAGAGCTTTGATGATGAACAACACACGGAGTACAAATTATTGACATACGTCCACAGAAATCCTAATGTTTAGAAAAAAGCGCTGACTTTTGGTACCACTCAGTTGGAGAAGAAGTGTCTCACGCTTCCCCGACCCTTGTGAGGATCTCGCAGGAACTTTAAGTAACGCAAAGACCATTTTAATCCTTTTACAACGGTGCTCAGTTTATTCTTTACGGCTTTTCTAAGACTGTTAAATAGGAAAGGAAACCAAATTTTCTTCAGTACAAACCAATACCAAAAGCAACCGATTAAAAGTTTTTTTATTGAATTTATATCAAATATTTATACTTGCTCATTGAAATAAATATGACAGATTTTCCTCTGGTAACCTCTACTTATGGCCAACACCCTTTGAAGGACATAATTTTCATAGGCCATGCCTATAATATGGTAATAGGTTTTACTGTATGTTATAATAATTGAAGGTATTAACAGCAGTCATGACCTGCTATGTGCTATGAAATAAGATAATTTTTTTTTCAAAAATTAGTTCTGAAAAATATAAGCAAAGGTGTTTTTCTAGCCCCCACTAGCATTTACCTGACTTATTAATTGACTATGGATTTTTTGATTGATTAGAGTGCCGTACCACGGTTTTCAACTTAAAATTTCTCCTCTTTAACAGGGATACTAAAAAATTTCTCAAAATGGAATTTCCAATTGCCTCCCCATTTATATTTCATGCTTACAAATATCTGATATCAAGAAATTTGAGACGGAAAGAAAAATTATGCTTTTGAATTTTCTACTTTTTGTAAGGAAATTACTTAATTTTTAAACGATTTTCCCGCGTATCAGTCGGTAAGAAGTTGCAATAAAATAAACCAACGTCTCTAGTCGAATATTAGTGAAATTTAAAGACAACTGACATGTAAACATTACAATAACGGGACATATTTAGAATAAATCCCACGTGGATACACTCAAGTAGTAATTTATACGAGACAGTTGACCGAACTCAACGATGAAGTCCACATATAGGGAAAAGAGAGAAGATCCTACCAACGCTATAGTGAGCTATACTTAGTCGTAATTTAGTGACAAAACCTTTACTCAGTACAAGATCAGGAGGTAACAAGAGAAATATTTACAGTTTAAGACGTACAAAAGAAAGTAAAAGCAGTTTCCTGGCATTTTTAGCATTTAGAAAGCATTCACACAATTTTGATTAAATTTGACACTGCCCAATTTTTTTAAACTGAATAATATAGATGTTTACAACTAAACGCGTCGTAATCACATAAAATCATCACAAATATTATTCAAGGTCTAATTTAAACAATGCTAAAAGTTTCCACCACAACAAGCGTGGGATTTTACTCGATTACGTAATTATATTAAGACCTCGCAAACACGTGAAAAGTTGCGACTTTGTGTGCTACGTTTGTTTTTTTCTCATGTACAAAAATAAGATGCAGAGTAAACTATCCCATTCCTGCCCCAACACAGCGGCACTGTTTATTTTTTTTCTGCTGATCCCTAGATGAGCGCGGCCGCGGCATCCACAAGGAATGGGAATGCAAACGAGAGAGCTCCGAGGGCTCCGCACCACTTTGGTGCCAAGTGCGTTACGCCCCCCTCTTTCCCCCCACCACCTACACCACCGCCCATTTCTTCGCTCCCTCAAAACTTCCCCTCTCTCCCCTCAAATAGTTTTCACCCCTCCCCTCTTCAACCCTTCCCCTCCCTCCACGCCCTCCCCAAATCCACCCACGCCCCCACCCCCTCCTCGACCCCCTCTCTCCCGTCGGGAGGGAGCGGCGTTGCTGCAATGCGTCACCAACAGGGTGGCCAACCTCACCCCATCGTGCACACACACACACAAGATACCACTCCCACGCCATCAAAAACCCCACCCCCACCTAACTTCCCCCACATCTCCCCACCCTCCTCCCGAAAAATCCACTCTTTCTCCAAAAAAAATCTCCGATCCCACCAAAACCGACCCAAAATCCGTATATTTATATCCCTCTATATATATATTATTTATTCAGCTGAGCGATATTTTAATGCAACCGCCTCCTCCCCTAAAAGTATTCAGGCATCAATTCATACTCTTGTATTCCTCATACTAATGAATCTATACATTCAGAGATGATCCCGCATGAAGATAGATGTAGTATATACACGCATGAACCCCTGAATTGTGTAGGTAAAAAAAGAGTTGCGTGTGACCGCCGTTATATTATATCACTCCAAGCGCCCGGCATTTCTAAAGAGCAGGCCGATAGCATTAGCGGACGATAACCGCCTCGGTTTTTTAAATTTATTTTTATACAAGAGTCAAGGCTCGAGAAAAATGTGAAGAAAGTCAGGCAGTAAGCAAGATTTTGATGAAAAATTTTACACGATTCTAATTTTTTTTCTCGAAGTATCGCTTCATGCTTAGAACATTGCAAAAGTCTCCCATGAATAAACCCATATTTTGGAACATGAAAGGAGACCTACTAGAAAAAATGCAAGCTATGATACAGGAAATATTTCGTAAAAGCGAACAATCTTAGATTTCTGACCCCTGAGATTCTCGAAAAGAGGAAGTTAACAATGCTATTACAGCTTTCCCTTGGCAGTTTCTCTATTCCTCATAATTTTGTACTATAGATCAATTGACCTCATGAAATGTTCGTTCACTTGAAAATGTGTACTGAAATACACGAATGTAGTAGAAGTATTGGAGGAGTAACGTTTTGTAGCTAATACATCAGACTCCTGAAAATGATCAAACCGTAGAATATTTGCTCATTAGGACAAAATCAAAATTTCATTAATATTTGCAGGTAGAAGGAATTACATCAACAAGCTAATCATTAAATCACCTGCAATATAGTGTCCATCTAAATTTGAATCCTGTTGCATTGCACACGCAGGAATTTGATAATATTAATGAATAGAAGGGGAAGAGAAAACGTTTTGCCTTTAAAATAAATCCATGTCTATTGTGACGTAATCTGGAACTTTTGGATCATTACGGCGATTAATGTAGGATTCAATGATTTTTCACGAGGTAATCGTTACCCGAAGAGTCTAAACAAATGCATTCAGACATAGGGAATGATAAGGATAAGCCTGTAAATTAACCAATCGAAAAACTTTTTATTTCCTTAAAAACCTAGTGATGGTCTAGAGATAAAAAGTACATTAAACCCGAGACCACTATTAAAAAACTGCAGAAATCTGTAAATATTAATGGTAAGAAATAAAATTTATCTTTTAGCAAATAATAACCTAAATCATTGACTTCACAGCAGACCAGTACCTTGAAGGTTTAGCTCTTATTACAAAGGTTAAAGTTTCATCACTAATTATGATCTTCATAACCTTCAACAGTCATTAAGGGTTGGACTGGGTTAGGGATAGAATAATTAAAAAAAAATGAACTCTGTACACACAAACGGAAATTTCTTACTGACTTAATATTATCGACATACCTAAAGCTGAAGATTGTTATCTCCTATTGTTACCGTCGATAATAAAAGGATTGCGTTTATATACTAACAGCAGGATATAAAAGCTTCTATGCTATGAAATTACTTTATTGAGGTTAATGGTTGCTATTTTAATCATATTGACCTTTCCCTTAGACAGAAAATAAAACTATTGCAACTAACCATATTATACAATGTTTTTGAAGAATATATATGAATTCCATTATCTTCGCACATACAGTACAGCTATTCAAAAATTAAAATAAATGTGGATATATTGTACTGTAGACTAAGCCCTAAAACATTTTTTTTCGATAAAGATTTACTTAGAAAAATGTATTTCGAAAATGAAATTCTACACCTCTAGGGCCAAGCACAAATAAATTAATAATGCAAAATGAAGAAAGCTAGAACGCACCCATGAAATGAATACGGACTACAACTATTGTTGAGCAGTCAACATTGGTTCCAGTATTCTACTAAAAGATAGATTTTAATGTTTATCTTCGCTTTAAGTCAAAAATGACTTACATTCTTGATATTTTATTCTAGAAATGAGTCAAAATTCTCAAACAATCTTGGAAATACTTGCACCGGATAATAATGATATTAAGAAGAGCTTAAATCATGGATTATGTCACTTGAACTAGTTAGCTATGGAAAAATTAAAGATATTGTACTCTTATATTAATTTTTGTAGAATCATATTTGAATGAATATCAATATGTAGATCCCAGCGCAATATTTTACCTACCATTGCCGTGATTTTAGAGAATAAATGCTAGTATTATGATTCAAATTCATCCATCATTGACTTTCAAATCGACATGACAAATTATAGGCGTTTGTTTGTTGTTTTGAGGCATAGATAAAAAAGTGATTACGCAGGCAGTCGATGATATCAAGAGAAATGAGTAAAGACTATGCAATTAGCTTATTTTTTCTATTCTAATGACATAAACTACAATGCAGATCCCCAATATGAAATCCCTCATTTGATATGTCTACTTGCGAATCAGATATTTTAACATGAATGCTCCCTTATTCACGTTTTATTCAAAGAAAATGAAGCGATTTTCTAATACATTTTCATAACAACTACGTATGGCTTCAAAGTAGCACAGCATTTTGAATTATTTGATAAAATGAAAACTTTTTTAGTTAAACATAAAAGCAGTAACGCAAATCCTTACCATTTCAACCCATTGGGTGAAGAAAAATCCAAAATAACATTCTTCAAGTAATGCATTTCCAATCCTATATACTACTTCTATCGCATATAGCTCACTTGAAGCCGGATAGAAACATTTTTATCCGTCGATAAGGGATTTTACACACATGCGGTATGGACACATTTCCATTATACTCGTCGAAGCAGAGAAAAACGTTACTGAAGCTAAATATTCTCGTATAATATATTCCAGCGTTGTCACCACTTGAATGGCTGCTGGCTTATCCGTTATTGCTTCGCCTCGGAGGATTAAATGGCCCAAATAACCCCATTTCTGGGGTAAAAAATTTTTCGTGCACAAACATTCAGTGAAATTTGACACTCACTGGGGAGGGAAAAAACTTTGGGACAGATTTTTGATTCCGCGCTTTGAGGTTTGAGCATGCACAGAAATCGGTTGTGTGTCACCCGCTGAATGTGCACAGACATCCAAAAATTTCTTGCCTACTCCCTCCCGTCACCAGACCCCACCCCGCCGTCGTCAACCGAGCGAGACAACAAACAACCGAGTCAAAACAAAAGAGGGTCGCCCTCCGCTCTAAGTGTTGGCTCGATTCTCAACTGTTTGTCTCCGCTCGACGACTTTTTCGTAAAAATTCTTTTCAGCCCTGGAAGAGAAAGTGTTTACATGAATTTAAACGCTCTCGAAAGTAACGAGCGTACTAAAGGGGTGTATTTATTTCAAAAATTACAACGTCCACGGATTTGAGCAGGTAAATAATGCATGCAAAATTAATAAAAACAATATTAATGGTAAATCTGTAGTATTGCAGGGTGATCAGTTTAAACGTTTTACTTTCAGAGTAGACTATGTCCCTGATGAAGTAAAAACAAAAGTTTTTGTACATTATTTAATGGCCAACAAGCTATTATAAAAATTATACATGCTCCTTAATTATTAATGCAACAGAAAGTGCAGAAAATAAATAAGGGCCACAAATTAGGGTATTTATGACCGAATAATTACTTGGTTTTTGTCATAACTGGTAAACCTTTTGATTTACAAATAATATCTCTCATCATTTCTTTATAATGTCATTATTGATATAAATGACATGTTATAGGAGTATAATGTATATGACAGAATTATTAGGAGTATTCCGTAGATAATAGAATACTCCAATACGAAATAATGAGAAGTTCCCATACTGATTTTTCTCTTGCCTCCGTGGTAATTTGGAAGGGATTAATTTAACTCATTTTGACCAAGGCCTGTTGAATAGCATAAAATTATCAGTGCTTTTCTGTACCAATCAAACGAGTTTGAAAGTTGACAATAATGATTCTTTGATTTACTGATGAAATTCATAAAGAGATGATACGACATCGTGATTATTTATTTAACATTAACGTTGAAACTATTTGAAGCTTTCACCAAATTTAACTCTAATTTGATTCGTGCTTGGATCGAAGCAGATGAAGAAAACTATGTATTTTTAGGTAACTGAGTAGTGGCACATATTAGCTAGAATTTTTTATACAAAAGGGAAAGTTATCCACCGCCTCGAATTTCACTCCAGTGTGCCTCTACACTGGTACATCTTTGCATGCGTCCATGATTAAAACAGAACACTTGTTATTTGCGTCATTTCGTTTCAATGAATTCCGCGAGATATAATGCGATCTCCCTAACGTCGGTAGTATAACTGTTTACTGGCTGAAAAAAATTGGATACGCCCTAACTTTCTCGAGTTTCATTCCATTTCCAGTCGGAGAGAGATGATTACACAGGCATCCCAAAGAAACATCATTCCTAACGATAATCACCAACGGCAGACATGGTAGACTGTATATAGCCATTAGGGCGACCCTTATTTTTCCGGAATGGACAAATTTATGATTCCCTTTTATCAAAATGATCGAATGAATATGCATTATAAAATTTGATAACTGCAACGCAATGGTAACTCGTGCCTCAAAGGGTCCTAATTGCTAAAGGGCCAAAAATGAGTTTTGTTTGGGGTTGAAAAGTAAAATTCCCATGAAATACGTAAAATTAAAGCCAAGATCTTTATACCGGGAGCATTAACTTTGCCGGAGGCAAGGAGATGGTGAATGGAGATTATTATTGGAAGGAAGTGTTGCGGGCCACACTTTGGTCGCACCGCGGTGCGAGGGTTCAAAGGGCCATATTCCAAAATCTATCTACATGTACGAGGTAGTACCGTGCATGCCACCTCTAGGGCGTGTGGCATGGGGTGATTCCACTTCAGGCTTGCAGCATTCATCCTAGCCTTTATCAAAAACGTGCTCGTTTGCTGGACGAAGGCCAAGTACACAGGACAACGACAGGCGGCCAGATCAGTAACTAAAAGGTACTAAGGACACGAACATACTACCATGAAGGTAAAAGCACTGTTTAGTAGTTAAAAAACGAAAACTTAACGTATTAAGTGATTCGTGCATGAGTAAATATGTGCCATCTATTGATATTAGTATTGACCATTAAAGTAAATTATAAACTATGCATGCAGAACCTATTTTACATTTATTTCCGAGTCAAGCTATCATGGAGCTTAAATATCGCGGGTATTATGGTCATTTATTGTACGCAAAAAGCCAAAATCTTTAATCTGTCGGTTCTGCATTCTTTCCCTAATCTTCCCTTGACATAAATCCCTAATGCTTCTCCTTTTGATCGTTTTATTAAGATAATTAGGCACTCAATTAAAATCTTGAATATTAGGGAAAAAGCATTCTACTTGAAATTACTGCAAAATACTATATCTAAATTTTTTCCTTTTAAAATTCGTACAGATAGTTAGTATTGAAGAATACAATATTATTATTACAAGTATTTACTTACCTATATTAATTATACACCCATATTATAATCAAGCATAGAACCTACCGCGTTTCGTCAAAAAATAGAAAAATCGGTGCGAGAGGGCTTTACCTTCAATTTTTATGGAAAATTTGTTTTTTACAGCTCCAAAAACTCAAGTCCGAGTCCATGCTTCCTGGAGCACGGGTTTCCGTTACCTTTTATATAGTAACCCAATTTTAGCACGTGAATTTACTTCATTTCAATATTTTTCGAAGCCCGGAAATTATAGCTTTTAAAAAGTAGCCTGCAGAGTGACCACCCAGTTTCGTTTACGGCTTTCCAGTAGCCATGTTAGGAAATACATTTTACGAAGTGATACTTGGCATTGGAATGCTCCATCAAATATTTGCAATTTGCAAACCGCTTTTGCAATGAGATACCTCATGAGTTTAGCAGATCATAGCTAATTATACACGAGACAAAAACGTCGTAGAATCCGCTAATATGTTCCAGCAAACGAATTGCTGTGGCTATAAGCGACTCCAATTTCGAAAAGAAAAATTAACGAGGCAAGGAAAGGAGGAATAAGGGAGTGCTGCGTAACAGCAACAGCGGAAGGAAAGGAATTCTATAAAGAGCTCGGATGAACATATCTTCCTTTCATCTCACTTTCCGGCCTTATCTCTCTTTGACTGCCCGTTCCGCTTCGCGGGGAAAGAGAAATAAACCGCGCAGGAATCAAGGGATGTGCGGGCGTGGGTGTAAAGCGAGCTGAAGTAGGAGTGCGGGACTAGTGATGCAAAATGCAGGGCTTTATAATAATTCATAGTAAATCCCCAGGTTATTTTTCATCATTTAATAGTCATTAATTATGATGATTAATGAAGAAAGAATTTTCCAATGTCCGATGGACATTTGGATGGACATGTCCGCACATTTTACGCACGCAGAGAGAGAGAGAGGCGCGGCCCTCTTTCTATCTCCTGCCGCAGTCTCCAATTTATCAGCGACCGAGCCGCTTCCTCTTCCCGCGGGATGTGCAGCGGAATGACGGACGTCGGGAAAAAGACTTTGTTCCGACGAGGCAATTACCGGGGAGCTTATGGAATGCCTCAGTGGGCCAGGGAAATCTGAAGGCTTATTTAAAACAAGATGAACGAGTCTCCCAAAGAGGAGGAATACGAGCGCCGTCCTACGATGTGAAAATGGAACGCGAGGAATGAGCCTCATCCTCTCGAAGCGATGATTCAAAACTTGCCACCGAACTCGAAAAGGTTTTAATGGAACTGGGGAAAAAATAATATTTTCTGAAATAGATTCGTCCAAAAAAAAGCCCAGAAGAAAAATGTGGAATTGGAATTTGAAAAAAAAAAAGATGCTACTTGGATTGGGGCATGAAACTTAGACAGAAAGCAGACCCCAGCATTAAATAGATTCAGGCATAAATCGATAAGGGAAAAATTAAATATCGGAGGTAGCATTTAACAAGGAAGTAATTTTGACCAACCTTGATTACGCTATCCAGAAAAAATATTTTCTACAAAGCCTGGCATAGCATTCTGAAACAAAATCTTTTCTAAAAGGCTTCATGAATATATTAGATACAATTTTATTCCCATGAAGATCACAAATAAGTGCTTAAGAGTTGTTACCTGCCCTTTGGCAGAAACGTTTTCACCCTTAGCATAAATATATTGCAGTATAAAATATTCTAATGCTTGCCTGTCCACGAGTAATTAACTTCATACCCCAATATCCATTCATTATTCCCTACCATTTCTCTGCAAGGAGTTCAGCCCTTAGAGAGACGTGACTGCACTGTGAAGTTACAAATATGATCGTGTGTTGTCATAAACAGTGTAAAATAAATGAATGCATTAAAACTATCAGCAAATGTACCTTGAGAAATATATTAGGTTCATGCAATGGTAAAGTTTGCTAGAGATAACTTTTGCCACTATAGAAGTCAGTGAAGTAAGGCATAGTTCACTGAAAACTCTACTTTTAAGCCTATAAAGTTTATATTAAACCTTCAATGGATTAATTTATTCCATTGAAAGTAAGAATGAAGACCTTTGAAACATATTTTTGATCATTCCTGGAGAGAACATTTTTCTCCTGCAAAGAAGGATATAATATATAATCGTTTACAATGGGAATTTTTTAATTCCTATTCAATTATGAATAAAAATTTTTTCAATGTTACCTTGAGTAATTAAGACAAAATTAGGTACCTAATGTGCTTCCTGCTGTGTCAAATATGGTGGGGCACTCACATGATGTTCAAGAAAAGATATGTATGAGGCAGGAGGTGAAGAAGAATATTACATACGTGCCTGTAACACATTTAAGGTATAACTGTTGGACTTACAAAGCATGTAATGCTCATGAAAATTAAATTAAATTCTTGGGAACTATAAAAATGATATCAACTTGGGATACATCCAATTCGTTGACAAATAAAAAATATCGATAATACGTCGAAGCAATAAACTCTTCTACCATCTTAGCGATAAGTGAGAGAAGAAGGTATTGAATTTGCATAGAACAATTTTTTTCACTCCTGAAGGAAACCAGCCAATATGGGAAGGTCACAGCTAACGTAGTCGCTTCGACGGAAAATCCATTATTTTCAGGGATTGAGGGACTCTGATCGTACCGTCGGCAAAAACTAAGGCAACCGACCTCTTTCTATAAGGGGTCCTACACCGCAACACCCAGGCTTTTTCTCTCAGCAGCCTTATTTTCCCCCTTTCAGCCTTTCTTGTGAAATTGGAATTAATGGCACGCGTTTACGATAATGCTACGCTCATACTTCATTCAGGAGGTTCCTATTTTTCTGGCGTCCTTTTGGGGTGAGAACGTCTTTTTAGGCACCCTGCTAAATAAAAAAAGGTGAGGTAGATAGATTCTGAATGGTTGAATCAGAGGTAAATTGACAATTGAAATTTTCCCTGTGAAGAAAAACGCCTTTATGTGTTTAAAGAAAATAAAATTGGAGTAATTGGAGGAAAAAGAGTAAGTCATGTTATGGAGTAAAATTTAGTGGTGAATTTTATGATACAAATTTCCAGGTATTTTTCATACTGAAATGATTTTATTAAAAGCACTAGAAATATTGTAGCATTTTAATAATTTGATCATGTCATTTGGTCAAACGAAGTACCCGAAGATAAATTAGTACTTATAGGACTCCAATTTTACTAACGTAGTTAATGTCAAAAGTTAATTTTACTGAGTGTTTCAACGAACTCGTAACTTTGAAATAATGATATTATTCTAGCGATGACGATTAAAATTGCAATAAGTTCAAGTTTTTAAATATTTTTAAATTTTAATTTTTAGCTGTTGACCAGTGAGTAACTTAACACGGAATAAAAAAGTCAGTAGTGCAATAAATGCTGTGTTTAGTGTAAGAATGATCGAATCAAACTTACAAATATTTCAAATTATATTTCGCGTCGAATATTTTACTGGAATTTCGATGCTTAATGGAAAAACGCGTGCGAAAAAGAAATTACAATTGTATGCTGATACGGATTACAATGCAGCAAATAAAATTACGAATTTTCCCAATATAATATGCTCTTGTGGCCGAGTGTTTACGTAAACTTTGCAATAGTGTCTGAGGAGAAAATTCAGTAGCAAATTTTCGTTAAAAAAATTAAAAATTGATACATTTCAACATGTACGCTAGACTTAAATCTACCTTTTGATAATGCTGCCACGCTTCCAAATTATATGAAAACTCCTGATTTTAAAATATGATATGTACTGCATTAATAATTTCTAACGTTACAACCTTCATGCACCTTTTGTGTAATTTTTTAAGCATTTCAACTAGCTTAGATTTTAAAGCCGATTAGTGTAAGTACCGACTTATCATCCTTAATGAAATATCCCTAGCTTCGAATTACTGCTGAATAAATGAAGCCGAGAGACTAAAGGAATGAAATTAAGCTTTCAGACCCGCGTTAAGTTCACCACAAGGAGCCCTCGCGCACCTAGAATTGAATCTTGGCCACAGTTTAACTTTTTTCGGGATTATCTGGATTTACTAGGGTCAGGGCTTGAGATACTATAACCACTGTGCACGTGCATTGAGTGCCATCATTACGGTCCTTGGTGCACGTGGGATTTTTCTCATCTTTGTAATGATGCACGATGAGATAACCTTTTGGAATTTCTATTTGTTGCCCTAGTTGCGGAAACTGCTTTACCAGATGAGCTACTTAAATTTTACACCGCAACTTCCCACGTTTTGGCCACTGAAACTTCCCGGACATAAAGCGATAAAAAGGATTATATCCTACATCTCAAATTCGAATGTACAGCTGCTTATTAAATCAAATTACTCCGAATAAAAACAGTTCAATTTTATGCTGCTTAAAAATGTCAAAAAAAAGCATAAGCAAATACAGAAGAAATTTTTACTGCAGATGGAAAGTTAACGTTCGTTATGCATTTGAAAACACGTAATATATATATATATATATATAAAATAAACTAGTATCTGTAAATGTAAATATGCGGAAAAATGGTTAACTTTTTAATCAGGAATTCATGCCCTCCGTATCATGTAGTACAGTTAATAATGGAATTGAGGCATTGAGAATTTTGACTCACATTATAATAAACTCGTTTGTTTCAGGCTTAACTTTGTGAAAATCCATTGAAAATTCCCCTGAAGTTGAATAACGCTCCAAACTCACCGCAACCCTCCCCTATCAACGCGTAATATCAACGAATAAACAACAAAATAAAAATAACAATTTCTGTACCTGAAGATGTCGCCTCTGCGACGAAACCGGTCGTGATAGATAAATTGTGTGAAAAAGTGCCATAAATGTTTATTATGTCGCATTATAATATTCCACGTCTTTGAATTAGCCGTAGAAGTTTTCGTTTAATGGGCGAAGAAGGTTACTTTACCTTTTAAGTTCAAACTTTTTGCAATTTGTTTTCGTATTTTTTAATCTCTCTGTCCTGGTTTCATTGGTTAGCTTTAATTAATGCCAAAAGGCTTCATAGCTATATTTGAATGCGCAGGTTGAGGTGGAAAATCCTCATAGCTCCTAGAGAGATGGTTAATATTTTATGTGAGACTTTTCTTCTATATGCTCAGTATAACCATGGTAATTTTGATAAAAATGAGGGTATACAAAAATATAAAGCATAAGGATTAAGTTACTTTAATAAAGATAACAATTAATGCTGTTTAACCAAACCTATCACGCGATGGGTTCATACAAGCCGATAAAACGGCCAAATGAAGGCTAATATTCGTTAATGTCAGTATTAAGATTCCGTAGTCAATAGATATTCATGATAATTGATGAATAAACTTCCAAAAAATCAATTATCATCATTCAACAAATTTTCAATAGAACGCATCTCATAAGTACATAAGTGCTAAGGAATAGCAAAAATATCACAGAATTTATTACTTCACTTCTTAATCTTAGATGAATTACTACAATGCATCATATAAATGATAGCATAACTATTCAAAATAATAATCCGTGAAGGAAATGGACATCCATTTGTCTATCTAAGCCTAACTAGCATGATTAAAGAATGCGCATATCTTATTTGGTGCTTTTTTGTTTCATAACGAAATGGTACGTATTTTCTTTCGTCAATGGCTTAAAATAAGGGAAATATCTTGACCTATTTGAATTAGTATAACTATAGCATTTAACTGGTTATAGAAAACGCTTTAGCATACTTATTGCTCCAAGTTTTCAAGAATTGAATTCCCTTTCACAAAACTGACGCATTGGCGAACGTATTCGATAAACCTACATCCGGCAAGTAACTTGGGAGTTGCCCTTAGTTGTAGCGCTAAACATCAGATGTCGTTCACGTGTTTCCAAAGTAGACTGACTTATATGGGAGTCCTGGTGTCGAGAGTTCCGCTTGAAAGGCGGAAGGCGGAGTTAGTCGTCGGAATTCCGCAAAGGAAGGACGTGATCTGAGGGGGTATTGGAGGAACTTGAGGAACTTTCCTTTAGGCCCGGATTGGCACTGTCTCATTCACAAGTTTGTTCCCATGGGAACATATAAATATTAGCAAGGCGCACTTGAATGAACATTCTAATTAAAGCACTGCACGAAACAAGTAACTTTGTGCGCAGGCACGGCTGCAAAGTCAAAGTCACACCAAGGATGAAATTCGCAATGAAAAAAATTCTTTGGCTTTTCCCGGATTCAAACCTGGATCTCCCAATTACCGGTCACGTGTCATGCTACCAGTTACTCCACCGAGCTACATGCTCTTCCGACGCTACATCTCTTGACTGAGTTTCCCGAACGCGGTGTTGACGTCTCAAGCCCAAACTGTGGAAAAGGCACGGTGCCAAAAACTTTTTCATGGAAAATTTTATCCCTCGTGTAAAGACAGCGAAAATCTCGGCTTGAAAAACAGGCAAGAAGCTACAGTGAAAATACTTTTTAAAAGTATGTGGTACATTTTAAGACTTTAAAAACAAAAGATAAATCAAGTAAATACGATATGGGTGAAGGAAAATAAGGCAGGCTCGCACGAATGTTTCACCTGGTTAAAGTCCGTATAGTAACAAAATAACCTGTTCATATTTTTTATTGAACTGGGGTATAACTTCTAAAATAAACAGTTTATGCATCATAAATACAAGCGGTTATTTCATTATTGGTCATGTAAAAGTCTATATATTCAATTTATTGATCCAATGCCTTTTTGGACTTTGGGCGCAAGACGAGCTTGTGCTTTGTGCTCAACGAATTAAGGTAATAATCATTGTAAAAAGACTAGAAAAAGGATAAATGGGTAAAACAAACGTCGTAGAAAAAAGAGTCATCGCAGCCAAAATTAACAATTTATATACATCAGAAAAATAGAAGTAGTACATATTTTTGTGTGCAAATAACTGCCGTCACGTAAAAAATAGTAGTCTTGTAAAGTAATGTCGGTAAATTTAAGGCTTTAAAATCTAAAGAATAATCAAGTAAATGCGAAGGACAACAAGGCAAGCTCCCAAGCTCGTACGAATGTTTTACCTGGTTTAAATCCCTATGGTTACACTAATGGACGCAGGTGGGCTTAATATGTAATATATTTGTTGCCAGATTAGAGCCAACGATGATTGAAATACTGTTAGGGAAAAGAGAACATATTGAATAATTTATTCCCTCAATTGAAATTTAAATTACGAACTAAATTTGCTTTGATGCTGGTTAATAACTTTTCAACGTGAATATTTTTCCCATTCTTCACTTTTTCGGAATTTAATTATTCTAACTGTTCTACAAAAAAATCTTCAGCTTATGGATTGATTCTGCTCAGTGAGACCTTTGATTTTTGTCAATCCAATCCCGTCTTGGGATGTAGATGAAATTCCCTCCTCCCTACGAACCATCTTGGAAGCCACTCCACTCTACCTCCTGTCTTTGAGATTGATCACTACATGAACCGCCACTACAGTCTCCCAACTACCTTCTCGGCGAAGCAATCGCTCCAACGACAGACACGACTACCTACCTCTTCCCCCCTGCACCCCCTGCTCTCACCACACAGGACAGCGGAGCAGCGAGGGGGGGGAGCGGTTTTTGCACTCCCGCCCCCGCTTTGGGGCCGCGTCTTTGCGAACGAGAGGAGGCAGACAGTCTTATGAATGCAGCGAAAGCGCCCCCCCACTGACTAAATTTTTGATGAACTCATTCGGGGAACATAATCAGCACTTGAGACGCGGGGGATCCACGAATTGGGGAGGCATCCATAAATTACGTCATTCCGAGAGACGAAAGAGGAACAAGGTATGGAGAGAGGGAGAGAGAGAGAGGGGTGGGGGGTTTGCTAATTTTTGGGATGGAGAAATATCCTCCCTTCCACCACCGAAATATTTATTTGTTACACATTAATGCAAGGAGGCTATTGCCTGGTGGCAGCATTAGATTTAAACAAATTAATGATAAGTCCACCTATCTAATAGCAAAGTAAACAAACAGAAAATATACCTATAAGTAGGATGAAAATACATTGATTTGAATATCATACAACTAGCAAATGTAGATTGACCCAAATAACCCAATTAAATTCTCCATAATAAAACAAAATGTCATCGACCCAGAATCGATGAACACTTATTATTATGATTTTTAGCATTTATTTTAGTATTCGGGTAGGTGGTTCCACTCCTTTATTCCTCTATGTGGGAGGTAGTTTTTAAAATTGTCTATTATCTGCTTCTTGGACTTAATTTTGAATTTATGATCGTTCCTACCTATGTCACTGGAGTATTGGAATGGCATGTGTCTTTGTATTACTCTCTGGCTCTTAAGAACTTAATTGCACAATCCGACGTGTTAACGAAGGCGCGGTCAAAATTGCGTCGTGCATAGCGGTGTATTGCAAGAACGCATGCGAGAATGAATAGACGCGAGTTGGTAAAATGGCCCCTGTTCTACTTTCTTTTGTGCATTTGCGCAATTGCATGCCATTATGAGAAATTAATGCTGTTCAAACTTGCACCATTACTTGCGACGCGTAAAATGACCTTTAGGTAAGGTGAGAATGGCAACCATGTGGAGGAAATAAATTTGTTCGAAGAGCATATATTATGGATAGAAGATGAGGTTTCAATTCCTGGAGCGTACCGTGGATTACATTTTCATGATAAAATTCATTTTTATAGAAAATCGAGTGGAACACTAGGTTAATTTTTAACCTGGATTAACCTGAATTTAAAGGAAGCTTTTAAATATCATTGCTTAAACTAAATTATGGCAAGGAGCAATCGATAAATACTGTTATTTCGTGAGATATATACACACAAATATACCATCCCTGCTCTCGAATGTAATCAATTTCAATCCGTTTTACTGTACACTCAGCGCGACAAACATACCTGTCTAGTGTCAATATGGTCAAGAGTACAGTAATTAAAAGCATTATTCGCAACCTATAGAGACGTATTAGTTAACTTACTACGCACTATTTACTATCAATTCTATTACTACTGCTATCAATTTTACTATCTTCATTTTAAGGCGGCAAGGTTTTATATCAATCGCAGTCCTAAAAGTTAACGAAATTTCAAATATGGAGGTAAAAACATTAAGATAAGACCGTGCAACTCTTTCCATCTATACACGTAGTCATAATGATAAAACATTGATATAAAGTCCATCGTTTGAATTTCTTAATGGATTGATTTTACATAGCCTATAGGCAGGATCAATGTACAGATTCTTATAAAAATAACTATCTATAATAGAAATTTAATTAAACGGATGCAAATATAAAATTTGGCCCAAGGAGCATAACTTTGCAACTTATTGTCCTCTAATGTACAAGTATTGTAAAAATGTGGAAATACCACACATTCTTCCAACTCCTACAGCCCTTTTCCAATTAAAGCATCCTGATTTGATGATCCTGAAAGCATCATCAAAATTTAATATTAACTTCCACTACTCCAATAATGCAAAGTTGAATGCCTGATAAAAAAATTGCTACTAAGATTTAACATTTTTATAGTTCCAAGCCATCGCTTATTTTCAGTAAAGATATTCAAGCTTTCTTAAAAATGAGGTTAACATAAATGATATGAATCTGGTATTCTACACTATTTTCCTAAGAAAGAAATTTCATCAGTTAACTATAGCCCACAAAGCACGCTTTAAAAATTGTAGGACAACTTCCTCTAGCCTACACACCGCTTGATTCTAACCGCAACAACCAGAACTCAAATTATTCCTCATCTTACTCGTCACCGTAGCAAGTAGTATTCCAAAATTAAACGGAAATTCCTATTCGAAAAATTGTTTAACCTTACCCAATATTCGAACATAAGACAGAAATAAAATAAGAAGGCGATGGAAAGGGATGAGTAGAAACTTGAAGCCTTCCCCTTAGGATGGAATAAACTCTGCTGTGAAGGCCGAAATTCGGAGTAAACACAGACTGAAACCTTAGACGTGAGAGCGTGCACGGAATGCTTTGCTCAGAGCACAGTCTCGCAATACAGAGGATATAAAGCGTTAAAACTTAAGGTGTGGATCCAGTAAAGTTTCCTTCGCTTCCCTCCAGAGAGCAATCTTGGAGATTGCCGGCGGAATTTCTTCTCGCGTCGCGGTGATAATGCGAGGGACCGTAGCCATCAAGGCTGACACTCATCCCCCACCCGGATGAAGGACATTATTACATTGTGTGGAAACAGTGGTGTTTGGTTTACCTTTAGGTAAAAAAATCACTACCTCACTCACCACAAACGGCTCTTGTTACTTCTCTTTGGGATCGAATGGCTGCTCGTAATTTCACAGTTAACCTCGAGAAGGACGCGGTATGTTCTGATTGCGTGACCTCGCGGTCGCTCAACAAAAGTAAACGAGCGATGAAGAAGCATTGGAACGGGCGAAATTCGCATGCCTTGGTTCATTAAAGAGCTCTATTTCGAAATACTTATAGACTGAGCCATCGATTTTTCACCAGAACCTATAGACCCAATGCCCATATTGTCTTGATAATACTAGGTATTTATGATTATCACTAATTTGTAAGCACGCATGCAAGGATAGATATTTAATCGAAATTATGGAGGTAATAATTAGAGATGTGCAAATTACTGAGAATTTTAGACGGTACAAAAGGTTTCCAGTGTTTGCGCATCTCAAAAGCAATAGATACCAAAACGTCTGCATGAAATCTTCTGTGGGAATTATCGAGCAGCAAAAGATTTCCGTGGCTAAGTGGCCTGTTTTCTGACGGAAAAAAATTCAGTGATGCTCGATTAAAATATTTTCAACCTCATATCGAGTAATAGAATAAAGAATATCTTATTGCTTATAATGTCAAATCTAAAATTTTTATTTTTATTGAATACACTCTCCTCAATAAGAATGAATGCTACAGGGTAGAAACACACAAAAAATCAGTTTATCAACAGCGTACGATAGTGGTTGCGTAGACTTAAAAATTCTGAATGATAAAAAGGGTTGTCTTTGAAGAAGTGTGTTTTTGGACAACAGATGGGTGGAACAGAGCCAAAAATAACTTTATGCAGCCATCTTTCCATAATGTACATGAAGTTAAGTGGATCGATAATTAATTTCAAGCTCTCATTCAGCAACTAGACAAAAAATGCTATATTTTAGTCCTATATACGTACCGCAAATGTCATTCATAAATTACGTCATGCTATCAACGCTACAGTACCTATGTGCCAGAAGAAAAATACATGCAAAATCAATACTGTAGTGGTACCATTGTCTTTCACTCATACTACAATATTTTCTCACAATATAAAATGAATTAAATTTAAAAAAATTGTATGAAATTTTCAGGCATTCTATTCGACTAATCTGATTTTTGTGCGTGCATGGATGTGATGAAAATCAATGAACCTTAATATATTTTTAGGAACATGATTACATCAGAGACTCCTTCTAAAGCTCTACCTCCGTATTTTCTTCTTACGCATGATAAAATTAACTAAATAAAAACTGTTTAAAAGTTTCAAAATAAAAAGGATTTCACACGCATAAAATGTTATACCTATATATTTTGTATTCCCAGCCATTAAATCACGATATTTCTTCTTAAAGTAAGTTTTTCCTAATCAAAATAATGGCCACGCAGTTTCTTTGGCTTGAAAATGAAAATTGATAATTGGGAAATATTTTGACACTAGATGAGATGAATTGTGGTACTGAAGCAAAGGCCTCTTATTTTATTTTCAACGGAGGAGTATGTATGCATAGTATTGAACTTGAGAAAAAGTAGTACGGTGAAGTTTTCAATTCAAGAATTCCTACAGTCAACTGGCGTATTAAATAAAGCAACATTTAACAATAACCAAAGAAAAATATTTCCAGTATCACAGGCTTAATTGTGTATGTAATTTAGAAAAAATACTTGCTAAACTTTAGGCTACATATTACGTGCAATGCAATGCATATGCAATTGGAAAACAATATTGGTGAAATGACAACAAAAAAACAACATCAACCATTGTGCCGCTGGTAAAAATTAAAGAAATGAGCAAAACTCCACTGGAGATCTAAGCGTTGTTGTTATCCCATGGTGCATGAGACGCAGCACTGAAAAAAACATGTTACGGTTATAAATACTGCGAACAGCAGAGGCGCCAGGACAGTCTCTAACCAGGACTCCAAGAAATAAAACAGTCGCCATTGCCCTCCTTCTTTCACACGGAAATGTTTGCCCTTTGAATAAGACGCTCCGCTCTACAAAAGCGAATTGATTAAAGCGCGTCAAAACCTTTGAAGTTCTTACTGAGACGGAAGCGGATCGTATTCTAAGAACAACGAAAAAAGGTCTTTTACAAAGTGATACGGATCGTTTCCACGGCTGAAGGAAATCCTGAAATAAATGCAGAAAAGATGACGACGGCCTTGTCACGATAGGCACTAAAGCGCTGCGTTATATCCTATGCATCTTTTATGGAGAGAATGAAACAGATATAGCTGAAGGTTGAACAATGAGAGAGAAACTTAATTTTTTTTCCTTCTTTTAACGAGGAAAGGTTTTATTGAATTTTTATTGAAAAACTTATATCGGAACTAGCAAACAAATATTAGATTGTAGATACAAAAACATTAAAAATGACAAATTAATTTAAATTAAGTAAAACATCTATGATTTGATAACATAAACAGTTTTTTAATATGCCGAGTATCTTAAGGCAAACAATTGATGCACAAGACTTTACACTTATGGCCATCTGGGATTTGTAACTATCGAGAGTTAAAGGTAGGCAAAGAATAAAATTTTCAGTAAGGAGGCTATGATATAATGAAATGATATAGGAAGATATTATAAATAAAACTACGCCAAAGTAACACTATGGAAGATATGCCTTCACGATTAAAGCCTACGCACCAGCAAATTGATTACGAGATAAATAAATGCCAAATTTGTGCAAGATTCGTAAAAATTTAAATTTTCCAGTCTTACGTCCGGCAGATTTATCATCTGTCATCCTTTCTGTATTTTCTTTCCTTGTCTTTTCCACTATATCTCATCAACTAGAATCATTTTAGTATTGCACAGCACAAACATACCCTATTTAGAATAACGTAATTAAAAAGGCAAAAGTAGTACAAGAAAGGTTATGCGAGGACCTTACGAGCCATTGGGTACAAGAGCAATTTTATAAACCCGAAGATAAGCGCAGATAATATTTGGTTTGATATTATTGTTGTGGTATAGGGTGAAATTAAATCACTGATTAGTAGATATGCCTGTAAACAGAGATTCATTGTTTCACTTTTATTTCTTTTTTTTACAAAAATATTGTGTACCCTACCAAACATTATTTACTGTTCTCAGAATTTTTAGAATTTCACTTTAACCCCCAGGATTCTAGGGATATGAGCTTCAACATTGTCTATTAGATGTGATATCGGTCTGACTGCAGAAATGATCGTTTCTCTTCCAGAAGATTATGGGATAATTTAAACAAGTCTAAGGAGTCCTGGTTAATTGTCCCATATCAATGCAGGCGAAAAGAAAAAAAAATCATTCCGTTGCTGACGCAATGCGGATCTTTGAAAATTACGAAACATAACTGACGCAGTGCGTCATAAAGCATCGTAATTAAAAATGTTATCTGCGGTGGGATTAAGACTCCTCCTCCCCTGGACATAAAGCGCGGTGGTCACAAAAAGTCGCAGGAGTGCGTGAGCATGCATCGTGCAAACAGGACGAAAGATCGGGATCTCGTGAAAAAAACGAAGAAGCGATAGCAAACATGGAATTACACCAAGAATCAACCTTGAATCCAAACCCATAGAGCATGCATGAGACGGTGGAGTAGCCAGGAATTTCTTTCGGAGAGGTTCAAAACCAGGGGGGAAATTTTTTGAAAAACAGGATTCTAAATTCAGGGTTTTAAACTAATGTTAACATTTTTCATAATCGGGGAAAACACTTAATTTTAAAGAAATCTTTTGCAAGCACATGATTTTTCAATATTTTGTTTTCTTTTACGAAGTAGAGTAATCGTGTTTTCATATTTCGGAAGGCAGGAGGGGTCCGGGTCCCTATTGCTACACCACTGGCACGAAAGAAAATATTGTAGCACGGTAATCAAGGGTCAAGAAGTATTTGCACCAATGATAAAACTTGCCATACTTAGAATAATGTTTCAGTCAGTCATCATCAGTCAGACCGATTCTATATCTAAAATGAAATGTTGAAGATCATATTATCTTTCTTTTACTACTTTTGTCCTTTAATGATGCCTTTAAATTAAAATGATCGTGCATACTTGGGCTGCGTAATAACATATACGATTCTAGTTGGTTATATCTTGCAGAAACGACCTGGAAGGAAATTACAGATAAGGATGAGAGAATTGTTAATCTGCCAAACGACCTTCAGAATAAAGAATTTTCTCTTTATGAATCCCACAAATATTTGGTACTTCATGCTCTAGCAATCAATAATTTGGAGCGTTGGCTGTAATCGTAAATGCATATCGTCTACCTGGTTCTTCCAGCGGCCGGTAAGGCATGCATGCTACCAATTAGACCATATTGCAGTCGCCAACTAAAGGTTGATATTTTTGTCTATTAAAAGTGGTTGGTTGGTTCAACTTTATTAATTTCTCTAGACTTTTGGAATTGGTTCCTTGTGGGATTCTAGAAATATGGTTTCAAACGATCATTTGTGACTTTTCCAGTAAGCAGTCATCAGTAAAATGAATTTTATTTGAAGCGATTAAAGATGACCAAAAGATATTACTTGTAACAATCTTTAATCACAGCAATATTGTTCACAAAACATGGAATAGTCCTATCTTTCATTGATGATCAACGGCTGTCGACGAATCCATTGACAATATATTCGTTAATCAAAAGCCACCGGCATTTATGATACCATGAAATCGTTTCGGAACCGAAAATGAGTAAAAATGTTTGCTTAATTACCGTCACAGAAAAGTTGATATCAATCTCGAAATCGGAACTCATTCCTAGCCTATTCAAAGAAAGCATTTGGCTGAAAAGAACTTCTTGGAGAAGTGCCCCTCCGAAACTGCCTACTTTTAGCGAAAGAAGCTATGCGTATAATTAGGCTCACTAGTGACCCGTGAAGCAAAGAAATATTCTGACGAATATTTGTCGGGTTTGCAGCCAGGTTAAGGCTTGCAAAAAAGCATTAACCTGGCTGCAAACCCGAGAAGTATTCGTCAGAAGTATTCACCAGAAAAAATTAAAATCATTTATTAAATGAAATATTTTATTTTTTGCTCTACTAGTTATCGATATATCTGCGAATCTAAATGCGAGTGCGATGGGTGTCAAAATATCAAAACATAATATTTGAACACATATGCATGAGGAAAACCTGCTTGTTAAGAAAACATTTTAAAGTCACCGGACCACACAGATTTTTTCTGCACAAAATTTTTCAACAAAGTGCAACCGTCAGAAGGCACATGACGTATTTTAGCCCGTATCTTGAGACGACGCTTATGCGATTTTTTTAAAATTGATACAGTGTTAGTTTACTGCATTGATAATAGGGGATTTTTCTGGCGAGATGGGCCTTTCTGGTGTACTACTCTACCTTGTTTTGGGCAAAAACCTTTCTATGACCTCCTTCTTCGTAAATAATTGAATAATTGCTCGTTATTTCTTTAAGGTCAAAGTATTCAGGATCCTACTCAGACATGAAATTTATTTCTTCATACATACGTTCATAACATCCAATTTCCCAAAAGCGCGCTTACTTTCCACATTCCCCGCCCAAACATGCAAAAGATCCATATTTCCTTCTGATTCGAATGCTTCTGAATACCACGCCCCTTTCTTCCAAGAATTAGTTACCCTGAGCATTTAGCGAGCTTCTAGAGGACTGACGAAAAATTTCCTTAATTAATTCAAGCAAAAGTCAAATTCTTAGAGAATGTCAAGTATGATACGCTGAAGAAAAAGCTATATTTCCGCGATAATTTCGCCATAGAAGCTCAGAATTATGCATTAAATTTGTACAAAATAATGCGATGCGATAATTTTTATGAAAGTAAATGCGATAATTTGGCATGGAAGCCATAGAAGTAGAAGAATTTTGTAAGTATTTGTCTCAGATTTAGTACACGAGGTGAGAGCCATACTCATTTGAATTTCTACATCGAATTTGGGGAAGGGGATGTGAAAATACGAAAAAAAAATTCACATGATATATACTTTCGGTAAAGAGAATGAATTGATGTAAAGATATTAATTAGAAATATTGATACAAAACTCTGGTAGCTTCCAAAGTATGCTCTTTCACTATCAACGCACTCCTGCATTAGAGTTCTCCATGCTCCCTACGCACCCTGGTAGCGGCCAATCGGTAAATTCCTCAAACCATGAGGGCAAGCCGCTTTGATGGCATCCAGGGCTCCACGTTCGAGTCCTAAAAGGGCGGTTTTAACTCTGGGAATGGGAAAAAGTCTATGGGGCAATATTGGGGCTGTAGAGAGGCTGGGAAATCGTTATGACGCTAATTTTGGCTGGCTGATCGGTAACCACAAACCCTGGAAGTTGTCAAAGCCGCTCGCACACATAGTAAGTGGGATATTTCGGCTATTGAATTCCAGAGAGCGCACGGAACGAGGAAAAATCGCCTGAAGAAGCACAATTTGTATCAACCAAAATAGTTTTCTATCGATATCTTTAGTGAAGCTCTCACATCTTTAAAACTTTTCAGTTCTCACCCTGTAAAACGTATTTTCATTTTCCCTGTTTTCTCATCCGCTTCGCCAAGTGCGATGTAGGTAGACAAATGAATATGGGTCTCACTTCTTGGACTTAATTCAAGGGGCTGCAATTCATAATTCTGAGCTTGTGTGTACAGTTATCCCTGAAATATGGCTTATCCTTAAACAAGCAATTTGGATCATTTTCTTAGAAATCAACTTTTGCTGTGTTTAATTGAAGAAAATTTTCGTCAGTCCTTCAGATGCTCGACAAAATTCGCAAAGTAATTTAAATTATTTTATCCCCTTATTTATTAATTAATACATCAATCTTAATAAATCTTGATTGACTTGTTTTTTTAAGTAAAATTACTTTATAACCATTACTTAATATACACACCTATATTTGGTAGGACCGGTAGGACCCATGCTTCACTCTCGGCCCGTATATTTTAGTGGCGAATTATTTGCTTAAATCTTCCTGCTATCATCATGATATTACAGAGTACCTAAACTAAACTGCTATTAAAATTTGAGGGCAATCGTTCTCGTGGAGAGTATGAGCACTATGCAGATCTACCATTCGTTTTTTCCCTTTTTCGTGTTCAAAAGTCGTTTAATACTTAAAACATCTGCAGATTGCCGGCGTTTATACAGAAGACATTTGTTTACATTTACTTGTCACAAATTTAAATAGATTTGCATCTGAGAAAGTACTAAGGAAACATTTTTCAAATTTGACACCCCGGCTAATGCTTAACAGGGTAGGTATACTTTATAAGCCCCGAAAATATCAAGTTGATGAGATAGGTTGTTAGCGATATATCCGTCACCAAAAAGCCTCATTCAATAGGAGGAATGCGTACTCTTAAATTTCGAAAATTATTTATAGGAAAAAACTTTGGTTCGAATCATTGGTTAAATACAATTCAAGTTGGGAAAATATGCATATGATTCTTTGCTTCCCATGACATTCTCCGATTGATCGGTGTGGTGTTCTTAAATAGGCCCTTTTCTTACGTGCTTTCAGCGTGGAAAGTGGATATAAACGTAATTTACGTGACAGCCTCTTATTTGAGTTGACGCGCACGCAACGCAGGACACTTTGGAGAGGGCGCTGGCCCCTCGAAATATGGCAGGCCTTAAAGGACAGTTGGGAAAGGGAACTCGGGACCCTGGGGAGGGTGAGAAGGTTAGAGGGGCGCGTGAGGGAAACGGTATCGTGTGAGAAATGTCCGCGCGGCGGCGCACGAAACGTTCTTGGGCCATTAGACCACGAGATAAACCAATAAGTTCCCAGAGGTCAAAAATGGTAGACATTTTCACTTCTTTCCTTACGCCTCAATGACACGCAACATGCCCCAGGGAAGACTTAAAGAAATGGCTTGATAACTTTGTATTATAGTAAATAGTTCATTCGTGTTGAGTGAAATCTTTCTCTCCTAGCGTAATAGATTTGGTATTTTCTTGTTAAACAGTAATTGCTGGCAAGGCATATTTTTTTAGGGTATTATGAGCTATTAGCTACCGATTAGGTATTATTTCTATCATAAACGTAAAACCCACTTAACAGAGGCCGAGGATAGCATGTTAACTTTTCTCAAAAACCGATGAGGTAGAAGAGATACTATAAATTGGTCCGAAATGTTAATAAATAATATAATCGGACCCTTGCCAGCATTCAGTTGATAGAGAAATGGATTGATTCCATTCACGATGAAATTTGATGCAAAGGTACCGAGGTACAAGATGAAATGGCACCTCATTTTAACATTTAAATCATCCTTCAATTGAACTGCAATGAAAGATGGAACTTAGGTTTATGTTTCACAATTGAAAATAAAGATTTAGATGTGATTCGGGAAAACTTTTTAAAGATATGAGCTTCTGCGTGGGATAGTAGGTGATCACAGCTAAAGTAACGTTGAACTTGTATTTGAGCCAGGTGTGACGCTTTGAAGTTACAGTATAAGTCAGAAAAAAACATGACAGCAACATAAAACTCGCAACTGAGGTGACCAATCTATCTGTCACGAGCATAACGACGAGAGATGAAAAGAGGAGTTGGGGTAGGCCAGGAGTTGTGCGCCTGAGGGTGAAAGGGAAAGTAATGGAGATGTGGAGAGGGTTGCCTGTCGTCGTCACCTGCTCGAGATGAAGAGATTGCGGGAGATGGTGAGGAAGAATGAGAAGTTGATGGATGGGCTCACGTTCCCTTCCCTACGCTCCGAACTCTACCATCCCCACCGTTTAGAGATACTGCTGATGCAGATAAAAAAACCCAAAGTTCACATCCTCATAGATGGGATGTTAATCTCACGTCTCAAAATGGGTGAGATTGCGCAATGGTATTGTTGATACTTGCTCAAAGCTGTATTAAAATTAAGGTCCAGACAATTATAATAGCGCATTTGCGTGCAATCCAAACTATTTAATGTCCTTAAAAATTCAGGGCGTCAAATAAAAAAAGGCTGTATACCCGATAAAATCCGTTCACATGGTAACTATAAAGTGCATCCAATAAATTTTGCGTACTCAGCTAGCTCATTATAGCTTCAGTAAGTAAGAAGTTGCGACCCCATGTTTGTGGACGAAAAATATGCTTAAAATTGTCTTCCCACCTCATTAACATCAGATTTTTGCTGTTGCTGAATTTTCAGATTCCTCTTGAAATACCCTATATACGGAAATTATAAGAAGAAATTCTGTTACATCGCTGAAACGGCCACGGTTGTCATGCGATATGTATAAAGTTTATCGGCGGCTCTTTAATGCCTGATCAATATTTCTTCTTACGTAACCGAAGACAAACATATAACACCAAATAAAAAACCCAAGGTGACATCATCATAGAAGGGATGTTAATTTCTCGTAATACATACGTTATGTAGAATAAGAAGTTCATTAAAATCGTTGAAGCTGGCAACGGCTGTCATGTGACGATATCCATACGCTCCATAAGGTTATGTGCCGGTTTTTTTCAATACCTGATAAATATTTTGCGTTAAGTAAAAACTGCAGCTAACGAATTCTCTCATGTAAAGATATGAGCTTAAGTGAACTGTGAAATCTTTACTGTCATTTTAAAAATTTCTCAAGATAAGGTAAGTAATGGGGACGTTACCATCAGGGGGTTGCAAATGGGGGCTGCATTATACTTTGATAAGCTTTGACGATACACTTTAAAACCGGATCTAAATGCAGTAATTTATTTTATATGATTTTAGGAAAGCAAAAAAAAATAAATAATAAAGTCGAGGAAACCAGAAGAAAATCACAAAACTACTCATATTCTGTCACTGGAACACAAATGGAAATTATTTATAAGCTTCATTCTTGTGAAAGGTAAGCTCGAAAATATGGAATATACCTTGTAAATGCTTACTTTAGGTTTATTTCTCTTGTAGTTTTTCGATTTTTCAAATTTCGCAAATTTTCAATTAGGGGTCACCGGTCATTGATAATTTCCATTTTTTGCGAAGTTCTTTCTAGGATGCAATTTATACATGAGTAATCGCGATCAAAGAGAGCGTTTACTATTAGATAAGATTTCGAATTATAATAAAAAGTATTTGGAATTTTCGATTATTTTTATTTCCGGAAAACCGCTTCAACAGATCAGATCACGAGAGTTGAATGGGTTGTAGTAATTTCCATTGATACTGCTTTCGTATCTCGAAGCTTGTATAGGCATAGGCTCGGGAATTTGTTTTGGTGAGGATTTTCAGCTAATCATGAGGCTTCACTTTCCATAGTTTAAATTATATTGCCAGAGCACTTTATGGAGCTGGATGGTCCATAAAAATGCCTAAATCCAGTCATGTGATTGAATTTCAATGAATCTGAGGAAAACGCCCGAGTTCTATCTACCTAGACTCAACCAAACCGTATACATTGTGAGACCTTCTCGGGGAAAAAGGCAGTTTAGGGGATTTTATGAGTGTAAGCTAATGATAAAAGCTAGCGCAAATGTTGTGTATAATTTCAAATAATTTTATTCAAATCACATTTTTATTCATATTATTTGGTGACTAGCCTTGAATGAAAATAAAGTTAAATAGGACCGATTTAATCACTACCAAACTCTGGCGTTCGGTGGTGTACTTGGGCTTATCTCGAATTCCGACTGATCTCACATGAATATACATGGGTTATCAACGGTTGAAAGAGCGCCCCAATGCCAATCATTGTTAACGGCATTAAAGGATGCATTAATTACAAATCGAAAGTCATTTGCATGCAAGGTCGCTCTACGCCTGGAATCTGTGATGTGAAGCAGGCTATCGGGTAGAGCTCTGGTACACAGTATGTTCGTCAGTGTGAGGGGCGAGCTAGGAAGAGAATAGGATTCCGGGATGTGTACTATCCTCCTCATAGAGAGCCCCAAGAGCCTGCATTGAATATCTACAAAAGTTATGCATTTCTCGTTGATATGGGGATTTTAAAACTCACGCAATGTGCCTAAAATTTTGACAGAATGTTATGCAAGAGTTCTCATTGCTGTATAAAATAACACGAAAGAAGTACGTGACAGATAAGGCACAGAGTATGAGATGTATGATCGAGAGGCATTTTAAATCCTCCTATGAATTCATACATTGAAGAGATGGAAAAAATTCAAAAGAAATTCATTAGGTACTTTTATTATATTTGTTTCAATATTTACCCCGCTCAAGAGAATTGTTTACCGTATAAAAGCTCGTTGAAACGGTTTAACTGTCAAAGTTTAGAAAAGAGAAGGCATGTTAAAGATCTCATGTATTTATTTGACATTATAAATATTGGTGAATGCCAGTTCTGTTTGGCGAGCTTAAATTTTTATGCTTCAAATGTTAATTTGAGGACCAAAGCTTTGTTTTACTTTAATTATGCGAAACATGATTATGCAAAAACTTCACCATTACGTAGAATGTGCAAGACATATGATAAATATTGTAATGAACTTAATTTGTTTCAACAAAGAAATGAGTATTGTATGGCTCTGATATTGTTAATGAACTTTGATGACTAAATTTAATGTGTTATATTCTAAGAAACTGGGATTGTATTTTAGTATTATGTTTATATACTTTCTATCAATTGTGTTTTTCCTGTAATTATGTTGCTGGGAAAACAATAAAAACCAATATATAAATAAATAAAAATCATCCTTAACTATTCAGGATATAAACTACTACAGGACACAGATACTAAATCATGGCGCACCTGGCCGAGATGGTATACATTCACACAAAAGTGAACAGCTATAGAACAAAGTACACAAAGAAGGAGTACCGTAAAACAGCCAAATCCGAAAAGTAGCATGCCTCTTTAACATTATTTTGTGTGAGGTATTAAATATTACTAAACACATGGGGAGACTATTTCAAGACTCGCAACGTTTGGGCAAATTTTCTGTGAATATTCACAACTTTTGGTAGGTACGTTCTAATGGTTTAAATGGAATAGCTAATCAGCCAAAAACAATGAAGCGCTTATTTGCTTATTTATTAATGAAAAACAATTGAAAAAATATAGAAATTATAAATGACGAAAAATAGCGTCCATTTTGCCATCCGTTCGAGTTAATACCAAATAAATTTTATAGAGGAACAGAAGGGCGTAGAGCAATCAGTAGGTAATCATCCCCAAATCATAAAAAAGGAAAATTTAGCACAAACGCTAGTAGGAGAAAAGTTTAAAAACAGAATTTCATTTCGCACCAAACCAGCCACAACGAAGATAGAATGTAGATGGATATACTTGTAAGTGCCATGGTTTAACATTCAAATAGGGCTTTAGGCCTCTCCAGATGGAGTTATGTAAGGAATACCTAGTACAGAAAATTTATTAGAAAAGGAAATGTATCTGTGTGGTTAAAGCATTCATCTCACATCATTCATTGCCCGGATCAAAGCAAATAGAGCAGCGGCAGCAAAGATTATCGCAGAAAATTCAACAAAACGAAATTCATAGATACTGGTAATTAGAGACGTAAAGAGTATCAGACGACACTTTCGAGAAAATTTTCCCCAGAAGCCTATACAGATAACATGAAAGGAGAGGATAATATCTCTAAATTTGTTCTCAAATCAGACATTATCTTAACTTAAATCTTATTAGCGAGTTTCGCAGCTTTTTTGAACGTGCCATGCAAAAAAAACATCCTGAAGAAAGAAGAGGTTCCAATTACTTTCAATCATTTTTCTCAAGCTGTCCAAGCTGGAAATATGAAAAAAATGTATCAAGGAAAAGATTTAGCTACTTCACCGTAAAACACAAAAGAAGTTCCAATAAAAAAGAAACGCCTGTACTAGCGAAAGAGATTTATTTAACGGGTGACTCATGTTGACGAAAGATGCAGTTTAAATCGGGCCATTATTGGCAAATACGCTGAAAGCATAAATATAATTTTTTCCAACATTATTTTTTTACTGTCAATTAATGCATGTTTGTGTATTACCATGTCAGGCAAAAAATTACTCCAACATCTATACCGAAACTTAGAATGAGAGATAAAAATTCTTGCCAATAACGGATGATGATAACCGAACATGTAACCGATCATGTTGATATAAGCGACATGAAAGAAAAAATGACATTCCTGAAAATTTGGAAAAGCAATAGCTCAGTTTCAGTTTCTGCAGGAGTAATTTCACCTTTCATAATTACTATACAATAGAACAGCTACCTTTAGGCAAAATAAAGAATCGTCTCCGGCGGGTTATACCACAAAAAATCATTCTGCAACCGATGAGGAGTACTTGGAGGGGAAAGCATATAAAGAATCACTCCATTTTTTCTCTCGAATGCGACATTGTAAAGGGACGCCATTAATTTTGGCCCATGACTGCGGCCGAGTTTTGCTATGAAAATGTATTATATCGTTTCAAAAAACATTTATCTTCCATTACGCCTAGAAAAAGACTCGTGTTTAACTACAATATTTTAGGACGTGAAAATTGCTTTATTTTCATCCCTTATTTTCAGCCTACGGAGAAAAAAATTAGTTCCGGAATTATTTTACCCTCACTCATAATGTCGCCCTCACCTTCTGGTTATGTCCAACAGCAAAAAAGTTATCAAAATCAATAGAGGAGTTTAAGGCTAAAATAGGCCAAAAGATACCGAGTGCTAAGCATAAGTAATGCAAATAAAGATAATGCAGAAATTGTGTGTATAATTTCTTCATATATTTTCAGCCAAACTGAATTACTATGCATATTATTTTGTGACTAGACTTGAATGAAAATAAAGTTAAACAGGACCAACTCAATCACAGCATAACCATTTTAATCACCAATTTTATGCAACAAGAAAGGTATACCCAAACCTTTGCAATTTTATTCAGCTGTTTTACGCATAATTTTGTCCACCGTTCTCAATAAGTTTCGCGTCCCGGTCTTCGCGTTCAACGGACGATATTTTTTGCCCTTCTCTGTTGCCCCTCCGACTCCCTGAGGGACAAGTCATGCAATGCACCTCCTAGAGGACACCTAAGTTGGCATACTGTCATCTCGCGGCGTTATCCAGTCGTGCGGTGCACTGGTGCACGAGCGGCCGCGAACATTTGCGCGAAGTATGGGAGTAGAGGAGATGGAGCGAAGTTAATGTGCACACAGATATTATCCGCGTGCGCGAGCATGAGGATCGAGGCAAGGTACCAGGTCAGGCCTATGCGGGATATTCGCACCATATCTGCAGCGTCACCGGCGCCATGCACGAACTAAATTGTCACATCACGGGTACGTATTTCCATTCCACATGAAGGAACTCGGCCGTAATTTACGCGGGTCGAACGATTAGGAACAGTGAAAAAAATATCGGACTCAAGCTAATATGCATTTCTTTATTTATTTCATCACCAAAAACGGCAAAAAGGCTTTTACATTGGCTATTTCTTAAATAAATAATACCTAAAAGATAACAAAAAATAGCACAATAAATAAAAGCTAACAGAAAACAAAATTTTTAAACACAAGAAGAGGCACTATTGATTAGACAATGGTGGATTATTCAGATGGCATTTTAAGCAGGATTTGTAACTAATGGCAGAGGAAAATAGGTCCAAGGAAGGGATTTTTGAGGCCATGGAGTTAAATAAGGACGGGATTTGGTAGAGCAAAGAGCGTTGAGAGATGGAAAGACGGAATCGCGGAATGTGAAGCAGAAAGTTATTTCTTATGCTTTGAAAAACATTTTATAGCATAATTTCCAGGGAATATACTAATAATATAAATTAATATTAATAAATAAGAATCATAAAAACACAAAAAAATTTGATATTGAATATTTCATCCTAAGACTTCAACTTAATATTCGCGGAATTACAGAACTGGCCATCAAAACAGAATGGTCCACTGAAGTCCACCGGTTAAAAATATGCTCCACTAATCTTAATTTTTAAAATTTTTGCACATAAAAGTCTCTCAAAAATGAAATCCAATGCAAATAACTGTAACATTTGAGTGTATCAAATTATTATTTGATTAAGATAATTATTTTTAATAACTCCATTGATAGCTATAGGCATAAAAATGATGCTCTCGTCAAAGGATTTGAAGGCATGAATAAATCTTCAACGTCCACTCCAACAATATTTCGTAAAATATTTTACACAATATTTCGAAACCATATTGGAGGCTTATAGGTACTCGTAGAAATTTTTCAACAAAAACTTCAGTGCTATTTGAAAATCTTAATTTTAGTACGCTTTATTTCCAAAATATTTTAAACAGCAATGTAATTTTTATCCATAGGATAAAGATAAATAATTCAACCTAATAATTTCTCCTTGTAGGTAAATAATTTAATCATAAAAGTTCTCAATCCACCAGAAAATAAGAAAAAACAACCACATTTTCATCTTTTTGCAGTCCGTTAAGTTATTATTTTAATCAAATTTGTCTTAAAATGAAAATTAACTATTGACCGGGGAATTTCATATAAAGGTGTTTGTGATTTCATTCAAAGGCGGGGTGTTTCATACAAAAACATTTCATGAAGATGCACTGAAATATTGAAGAGAGTTTATATCACTAGTTATTTCAATTTGATTGCATTGATATCATGAGGAATGGGGTAAAACTGATATATGGTCCTCCTGTAGAGACAATGCGAAAGTTTATTTATGGACCAACAAAATAATTTCCAATGCCCAAAGGCTCTGAATTGAAAGACTAAAGTGAAAGTAGCAATTTGTAGGAAGGTGAAGGTCAGATGTTCACCGTACAGTAACCTTTATATTCCTTTCGGCGAAAATGTCCATGGAAGAATGGTAAGAGCTGAAATTGGGCTGTGAATGTCACAAAGATTAGCAACAACAGGCCAAAGAATTTTATTGTTGATAAGAATCCAAGCAAAAACTCAAAAGGTAAAAACTCAGTATATCCATCTGTAGACGAACATTCGCGGGGATTATATCTCAAAACAATCTTAATTCAAGCAAGAGATAAAATTCAAACAGAAAATAAATTTTTAAATGAAAAAAATAACCTTTAACAAAAGGTAAACGGCAATTATGAAATTTAAGACGTCAATTAATCATTTAAGGGCGAAAAATTGCATTCGTTCAGAGAAAAACTTTCATTATATACGCAGCTTATAGGACATTCCCTCACTTTGGAAGGGGAAAGTTGGTACTCCTGGGGGTGTGAGCTCCAGTTACGGTGAGGGATGGGATTACCAGGAAGGCGATAAAAAACATTAAAGAGAATGGGAAGAGATAATGGAGATGAGAAAGCTGATTAACTTGATTCTTTGAAGGCAACAGAACTGAAAAGAGCGTGGAGAGAATTTCGGAAGAGGTCATAAAAGGGAGCCAGGTAGGAAAAGCAAACTAGCTTAAATGTTTTAGATATTTTGAAGAATGAAAACTACTGGATACAAGAGATGAAAAATAAAATTTTAATCTATTGCCATATTTTTTCAATGATCGAAGAAATGTGGTGTAAATTAATCGTACAGCGATTGAACTTATGCATATTCGTAGCTAAAAAACATGGCCAAAGGTAATTATTACTTTAATAAAAAAATCTTTTTTTTCGATGCCAAAACTTAGATTATACTTTGTTTGAAATGTGTGATATTGCTCTTATAAGGGTAAGGTGTATAGGTCCCAATTGAAGCAAAATCGGAACTTATAATGAATTGCATTTGAAGCATACCTCTCTGCAGTGATGTTTCATGGACGAATGCATCAGGGGAGAAGGCACATTTGGACCTGTTATTAATGTGGCGTTATAAAAGAATGATAAAGGTACTTAACTGGATAGATGAATCGTACTAGTAACGTAAACTCTTGGGTACACCGTAGAGGTGGGAATTTCGGTCCATTTGGCGGATTCGGTTCATGGGAATTGATTCGTGTCAATGAATCGGTTCTTTGAATCGTTCATAATGAACCGAATGAACTGTGAGAATCTCGAATCCATGTGAATATCGAATCCATGTGATTATCGAATCCATGTGAACATAGAATCCATCTGAATCTCGAATCTGCGTGATTCTTGAATCCATGGAGAATACATTATATGTATGTGTAATGTATTAATCATGCTTGAATTCATGAGAATCTGCCAACCTAACGCATTTCAAATATTATATCGGACGGATAGCAGTTCGCTGTGATTATTAATTTCCATGTTAAAGGCAACTCTAATAATGCTTTCAGATTTTAAAACATCCTCGATTTGTCTGAATGTTTTGCTATACAAATCAGTAGTTCACGATAAACTAATTGCGAAATGCAATTACTCTTAATGTGAATAACTCTTAAAACTAAGTTCAAATCGTCACATTACAGATATTTTTAACTGTTTCATTGCATACAACTATTTCTCAAATACTTTTTTGCTTATTAAAACATTTAATTGTGAAAATGGGGAATTCATTATATTTCCACCTAAAAAAAATCCCTTGCCTCAAGAATCATTTTACTGTTATAGTCAGAAGAATACTTATAGCACTGATTACTCCGTGAAAAAGCTCTTATCACATTCCACAATATCAGCGTATGTTTAGTTCCGTCAAACTATAATACTCGTACATACGGCATATTCCTACGAGTCAAATCAATCGTAAGTATGGTGAAGAATTTACTTTTATTGCCAACCGACTTGGCAATTCGTCCGGATCTAGATGATTCCCCGCCTTTCATAGCTAGCATCAAAGCAGTCAAGCCGAATTCAAATCGTTCTTGTTGAACGATTTGGATGTGGAGGATTTGAATCTTCCATCGTTCATTTTGATCGATTTGTACCTCGTTCAGATTATAATTGTTCCAACAATCGTTGAATCTATCGTGCATTAGCACAACGATGGTTAAATGTTTCGACACATTGTTACACATTGTCGACAATGTTAGGAAAAAAATTCTTTTTATGAACAAAAATTTTGACTTCTCTTTATTTCAAAAATAAGAAAGACAAATATGACTATTGTATAAATATGGGATCACCTTTTGATTCACCAAATCGAGTATACAAAATTGCGTAATTAGGCTAAGTTGTAACTTCGGGTGTATTTCTCTCTTATCCGATTCCAGGTATCAACTTTGGCAAGTTTTTTTTTAGTCAGGCACTAATAATTTCCATTTTGGGCTAAGGTCTTAAATGATGCCATTTATAAATAAGCAACGGTCAACGATGACTTGACTTTGAATCGTTTCACTGAATATTGAATAAAAAATGTAAAGTAAAAGTAACCGACGTTTAATGATAACTAAGTAAATAAAGATATGAATTATGGACTACGGGTGATTCTCAAACCTATTAAGACGCGAACTGCGATATTTTGAAGGGATCATTGTGATATTTGCACCTCATATTTACTGAAATGATGGATTCATTACAAAAAGATAGTTTCCGGCGTAATTCGATGAAATGTTTGATAGTTAACATAATAAAATGTACTCATCAATTTCCAAAGTTATTTATTCCAGCAGACAGACAGACAGGCTTTGGCACATAATGCCACTTTCAAGTTGAAGCCTTGAAACCAAGTTCAGCTTGGAAATGAGTTTATGTCCAAAACGTGGGTTGGTTGGAATCAATAAGTGTGGAAATAAACATGAAATTTTCACTATGTTAAATAAGGTTTCATTAATATTCCTTCCATAGAAGTGACCTTGATTTAAAAATATACTGTTTTTGACCAAATTGGGATCCTCAATGTACCTATCGAAGTTAGATTTAAATTTTATGAGACGCATAAGTCTAATCTCTGGGAAATAGAGAGGTCCCTAGACTGCATATGCACTGCAGTGGTGTCAGCCGGCTCACGCAAACAAATATTGATTTTGGTTTCGTGGGGAGGATCTGAAGCTGTCAAAGGAAGCTCTCATAAATCGGAAGCACGGAAATGGCGGGCAAGGAACCACGAGAACGACTGGAGGGCGAAGCGTCGGAGGAAGCGTGGGAGGCGCACTCTTTTATGTCCGAAGCAGGGAAGGTATATTGGGAAAAGGATGAAAGTAACGGACACTCCATACGGAAGAGATGCTAGAGGATTCGTAGATGCGTACCTCGGCTTAGATATTAAATAAGATCGAGAAAATATGCTCACGCTTTCAAGGCTGTCAAAGATATCGCTGGAAAATTCGCACTATATTTTCAGTGAGTTATTCTATAATATTTGGGCTTTATAATCGCATTAATATAAAGTAAAATTGCAATTCTCCGAAATTATTATATTGTATACCCCCGAATCTTGTACCAGATAATGGCTTTGTGAGTCAAAACGCTCGCGTTAACAAAATTGTGGAAAAGGGCAATTACATTTTATTTTAGCATATCGAACTTCCACTACATCAATCACGCCTGAATCGGTTGAAGTTATCTTTACAGCTATAATTTGGTGAGGATTGGCTCAATGTTCACAAGTCCCATTCGTCTTACATATGTACACCTCCCGTGGCGTAAAAACCTCCATTTTTCATTATTAAAGAAATGTAAAGGCAATGCAAAATCAACGGAACTGAATTCTCTCAGGGAGATGGGTAAAAATCACCGCATATTAATTTCCCCGGTAATTTAGTTCGGAAACGTCAAAGTGTAAGATACTCACAATGCTGAATCTAACCTTTTTGGATTAGTTAACTGCAAAAAGGTAGAATAAGAACTTAGAAGGTTCTTAAAAACTGGTCTGGAAAAAGATGTAAGGTGCATGAGGCATAGTGATCTATAAGGCCAGTGAAACTGTCCGGCAATTGATTTTTCGCACTACCTAGAAAGTTAATAGCAGACCAACTATCCCTATATGATGGAAATAAATTAAATGCCATATACAGTATGTTTATTGCACCAATTTCCAAACGATTAAAACAGGAACGATGGGGGAATTCATTTTCACTGATGCAAGGTCACTTAGAAGGTACAACCAAATTCAAACATTAATTTTCTTGCACTCAGTATAAAGGCGTGTGGCGCATAAAATTTTTAAATTAATCCCAACGTCACTCTAATTTTTGTGAATTTATCCCTTGGACGGGGAATTTGAATTAGATTATCGTACCACTTTTAAAGAAATCGGTACGTTGAGAGTTGATAGATGAACAGTTTTACAACTATTAGCCAAATACTGGGTTGCAAATATGTTTAGGATTCACTATTATAGACATAAATTGGCAAAAATTATTGGCAAAGATGTGAACTGCATTTTTTCGACTCTTCTCAAACAAAAGCGTGATTAAGGACCAATTTTGAGGCCATGGTTGGCGGAAAAAAAATGATCAGCCGCTTCCATGAATAATTAAGAATTACTATTATGGCCATAAATTGGCTAAAACTATGGGCAAAAGAAATAAACTGCATTATTTTGACTGCTTCTTAACATAGACCCGAGATATAGGGCCAACATTAGTTGATGCACAAATATATTGTCATAAAGTCTCCTGAGATGCGTATGATAAATCGTAATCCAAATTTTGGCACCTTGATGCATACGGGAGCATTTAAGGCGGCAGGGCACCCAAAGCCAAAATCGGAGGAGAAAAGCCAGGGTCAAAGTGAAATAATTATTCACCGGGGAGGAAGCCAGGGTTCGGATATATTCCGCCGCGGAGAGAAAGCAAGGGCAGACGGAATCGGTCATACGGGGATGATTTGTAAAATGCCACGAGATGCGATTTCATAAGGGAAAGTGGATGTTGGGGGGCTAGAGGGATTCGACAAAGCTGCTTTTCTGCGGGGGTTGAAAGGATTTCGGAAGGGAGAAGATTGATGGCCGACAGGGAAATTGGTGGGCCATCGCGCTGAAAGGGGATGAGGGTGGAAGGCGAGGAGGTTGAGTGAGGGTGGTGCCAGAAACCACCCCTTTACCCCCCCCCCCCCCATAGTTGGTTCACTTCAATCCGATCCCGCTAATCGACGCCACTATCACCCGAGGAGAGAGACATTCAGTCTGCCGCCCTCCTTAAAACTCAAGCCATCTCCTCACGGGAATACATTTCGTGTTTCCGCACACTTCCAAGTTTTCAACTCTTCTCTCACTCTTCGACCGGAGTTTTACACATCTTATCGCCTTCTTAAATCCTTGAATACATTTAAGTCCGGGAAAACTCCCACGTTGTAATGCACAGTGATGTAATCAGTACAGTATAAAATTTTAATAAAATTTGCAGATACTATAAAATTATGTTAAACGGTTACCTTTGAATTTCGGGAACAATTACGTGGCAACTGAAAAAATGTAAAATATAGCTACATAGTTTCTTAGCCTACTGGATTTCCATGAAACAAATTATTAAGTTTATATCATATAAATGATGTACCTAGATAAATTGTCCTCCGAAGCTAAAGAATCCGGCAGAATAAAGATAAAGAATATTTAAGCTGCTTTTCTCTCGAGGAACAATTAAGAGGGAACCTTTATCCAACGTATCAAATTTCTAAACAGAAATTCACAATTTATAAATCTGATTAGCAATCGATAACAAATGGTAGGACTAGTAGAAAGAATTTAAAACGTGTTTTAAAATGATTTATCGTTTTTACCAATTTTCGGCAATAGTTACGACAGAATTTGATATTTCAATCATAAAAAAATTAGGACTGCCATGATATTAGACGGTGCAACTATCAAATCAACTAATTATAAAATTCACTAACTCTAGATTAACTTTGAGCTATTCCATTATAAGTTTTCCTGTATATCACACAATTACTTATACCACTTCTTTTTACAGAGCCCAACCCGGTTTTCAATGAATTATAATCATCTTTAGGCGCACATCATGATTTGCACAAACCTTCATCATCATTTTCAGGCGCAAATCTTAATTTACGCCTGAAGATGATGATAACTTATTGAAACCCGGGTGGTATACTTTGTAAAAAGAGGTGGTATAAGTAATTGTGTGATATGCAGGAAAAATTTCAATTAATTATGACAAACAATTCTTTTTCAATGGCCCTTTATGCTCTCAAAGCATAAGCTGTAAGCATTTTAGAAGGATAAACGTCTAATCAAAGGAATATTTACACTTGCTCCATATTTTTCAGTGTAAATATTGGCAAAAAGTCGCCGAAACTAAGCCATCTTCTAATTCACATCAAAACTATAAACTGAAAAAGAAAATAGTTTTTATAATCACTCAAATCATCAGCATCACTCTGAAGATGTGTAAATATTAGTGTACACGATAAGAAATTAAATATTTTATCTTTGAAAAGTCGTAGCTTATATTTTAACCCAGTATAACCCAATGTTGCTTCCAAGTAACAACAAAAATGCATACATTTTCAGCTCTATTCAGGAAAGATTTCAACTACGCGTTATTTTGTGCAGTAAATTTTAATGGTTAAATATGTAGCTACCAAAATAATTATGAATGAGTAGAAAAGTTTCACTTTTTTCAAGTGAAAAGTCTTGAAATTTAATTTCTCCCAGAAGCAGCCATCTTGCTATTTTTATTCCGCTTTTTACTCATACCGCAATAAAGTATGAGGATAATGAACACCATTTTCATTCTCCCACAACCTCAAAGAGAGGAAACACTGATTTGTGGCTCACGCACATCCGCTGAATATATATTCACGAATATATATTTCTCCGCCGAGCAAATTCCGCTTAGGCAGGAGATGGAAAATTCGACGAGCGAGATAAGACGACCGCATTCGCATATAGTGCACATATATATATTAACAATTTTTTCTGTGACTAAATTTCCGTGAATAAATCTTTCCCACCCCTCCCCCAAAAAATGTTAAACGCGGCGTGAAGGGCGTGGTCCTAAATGCGAGGGCATAAATTGCCCTCGTCTCCTGAAAAAAAAGGAAAAACGGAAATTTGGGGGAGAGCGCACCATATTTGTGGATTCCGGAGGTTGAGTTCGCTTCCTGACCGAAAGAGGGCAGTGGGGAGGGAGGGTCTTGGTGGCTAGCCTGCGCTTCGTTGCGGTTCCCGGACCGCACGAATAAAATGAGCGGGACAGGGCCGCTTTGTGGCGCTGTTTATGCGTTGTGCGGAGCAAGAAAGCAGTGGGGAATGGAGGGATGAGAACCACTCACGAAGGAATGCGGGGGCGCTGAAGTCTTTTGGGGAGGCGTTCGGGGGTGGGCTTGAGCTAATGGCGTGAATATTACGTCTAAGGTTGGAAGAATGACCATGAATTTGTAGAAAAAAAGGTCTCGAGGATTATACTCCTAGAAGTTCATTACTCTTTATCAATTATTTATTAGCAGCGGGCATGATTTGGCGGAGATCCTTTATCGTAAAAGTCGAATGAATAAAAACTTGGAAAATAAAATAATAACCTTGGGAAATAAAACGCTTCACCTACACATAGTGACGCTTACCCTAGCTCCGATCCCAACTGCCACCTCCCCCTAACCACCAACCCCTTAGCAACATAAATTTTCCCATTCATTTGAATGCAATGAATACTGCTCACTAAGGTGGTGCGAAAAAACTCAAGTTACAAATTTCGTGTCGCTATAGCGCGGAAAAGTTGCGATACATTAGTTCAAGAAAAACAAAAAAAAGAATAATAAAAATTGTACGTCATCTTCCGATCCCGCAAAGCACCTGAAAAAATGAAAAAAACGAAAAAAATGTTTTTCTTTCCGTTGTAAAAAAATAAAATAAAGTGAATATATTTCTACGCAATAGCAAAAAATGATTACAATTAGCATAGGTTATTATTATTAACTACATATTTATGGTTTTAACAGTTATTTCCGATTGCACTAGATCATTAAAAATGTATAAATTTAGCAATTTAGCCGATTTTTGGGAGTTGTGTAACAATTACTTGAGGCATATTTTTGAGAGATTTTAATTAGCCCTGTTGATTAAAAATGACAATAAAACTGACCAATAGACTTGAAAGGCTATCTTGCACTTTAAAAAGGCAGCATGTTAACCGTTGAAACCGAAAATGAAGATGTTAAGGTTTTAAATGACGCAACGAAAAGTTCAACAATCATGGAGAAATTTGTTGACAAGGAATATGACTTGCCTAGTACATACAAAAAAAAATAAATCACCATGGCAAATGAGGGTAAAATTACATACTACAGCTTTGCATTGTGATCAATACTGCCTGACCGTGCAGCTGCTGCTATAGCAACAAGTGTACTTGTAGAAATTGGTGTTATAACTGAAGGATATACTTCTAAGTCCATTAACTTGAGCTTATTCGCACCACCATACTGCTCACTTTACCTGTACTCCTCACCAGGGATGCCGACTTACAAAAAATATTGGGGGGTCCCAAACCGGGGATTTTGCCCCTGGAAATTTGATAAGTAGTGAGTTTTATGTTTTTTAAGCATTTTAGAAGAGTCATATGATCAACATTAGAACCCTGATAACTCGAATCTCGATATCTGCACACTCCGAGGAAAATCGACGAGCCTGACACATTTTTTCCTCACATCCATGACGAATTTTCAAGGGGGCTCGGGCCCTATATAGTCGGCGCCACTGCTCCTCACCTTGAAAATGTTACAAAGTAACGAAATCATGATCGGACAAAATAAATCACTATGTGGAAAAACCCAAGTTTATATTCCTTCAAGTATTACTTTATCAAGTAGGAACTACTCTGAAGCCTGAATCGCAATATCGTTTTTTTCATCCCTTAGAATGATAGCTCCAGCGATAGGTTTTCGGGGACGGTAAGAGTGATCGCTCGACCTATCATTTTCTGAATCCCACGCTCATTACCACCGTCCCTTTTTCCGTCGCTTATTCCGTCACTTTCCGTATTACGAATTGTCGTACAATTAAAAACCAATCGCAGCGGTACCATGACTTTCAGTGGCCATGCTTTCTGGTTGGGTGAAAGACGGCACCAACCATGGTTTCAGCAAGGGAAATAAGGACGTGCCGAGTAATGAATAAAAAGGATGGGATTCCCATCCCTGGAGCTATCGCGGAAAATGATCGCATCAAATTGAACATATTTACATAACCATGAGAATAAACTAAAATGGTAAACTTCCACACAATTTTATTTACTTAAGTACCGACCATGTTTCGACACGTAGTGTCATTATCGAAGCACTAATTTGGCCTTCCTCTTTCTATATATACCGTCCAGCAAGAGAAGGTCGGGGTGGAAAAGACAGCAAGGGAGGGGGAGACAGTTTGACTAAAAAGGTGGGTACTACGGAAGGTCTTTGAAGGAGTGGGGGGACGAGGGATTACGTAAAGCCAGTTAATGGGGGAGGTATGAAGAGAAGTCATAGCAACCAGGAAAGGTCAGAAATTAAAAACATCTATGTATTCACAGAGCGGGGAGGAAATTTCATGGTTAAAAAGAGGCGATTGGGTAGGATACACTTCATCGTTACAAAGATTATGCGATCTGTTAACAATTTCAAGTTCAAGTCAACAATTCCAGATTTTGCCCTTTGTCTATGCAATGTAAAATATCAAAATCAAAGTTACTAAAATGTTTGCAATAGTTCAAATGTTTAGCAAAAGATGATTTTTCATCATTATTGATAAAACTGTTCCTGTGCTCAATCATTCGATCTTTAAATCTCATATTACATTAAGTCTCATACTAAATATTTTCATAACATGACACTGTGAAAGTTGTTTACAACTTTATGCAGCAAATTTATCCATGCAAAATCGATACATTATTTAAATTTAAGATGCCTACTAGCGTTTTCTGATGTCTGGCCATCTTCAGGTACAAGATGAAAATGCTTTGGAAGCCGGAAATAGCAGTAACTGTTACTGTCTCTAAGGTTACCTGATCTGTTGCGTTTGATTTTGCTGAAATATTTCGACAAGTAATACATGAAGAATTTTCGGATTATAGGTGAGGAAATGTCGTTCGTCTGTGCGTCGAATTGAAATAGTAAATTGAAAGCTGAACACAAATGTATTAGTAAAACATGTACCTAGAAAGATATGAACTAATGCCACAAAATGCATTACGTCGAGCATAATTGATGGGCTGACCACTAAGAGCTCTTTGCTTGTTGTAAGGACGGCTAATAATACGAATTACGGATAGTTATCAATGGAATGTGAACTTCCAAACGTTGATACTTCAATGTGTAACGTTTTTCAGAACTATTTTCATAAATTACAACAACTAACATAGCAGGTAAATGGACAAATAATAAATGGACCAGGAAGTTAAAAACTTGAAACACGGGTATTAACCGCAATTAATAGAGAGATTTAGCATTAAAATTTACATTAAGACTGTTTTCGTTAAGTCCCTCAACTAAGATTTCCTTTTTTTTTTTAATACTGGCAAAGGATAAATATTGTAATGGATTTTCTATTATTCCCATGATAATAAAAACAGGAACCTAACATTTTCTGGCAAAAGAAAGTATCATAAACTCATTTTAAAAATTTTACCGGAATGCTAGCGCGATTTCCTTTAACGCCGGAATTAATTAAAAATGCTCCACTAAAAACTCACGCTCTATTTAACAGCACTTTCCCCAATTGTCGGAACACATACATCTAAACAAATTTTATTCTCATTGCGCCATAAAAGAAATGGAATCCACCACGCTCAAGACATGTGGCCTATGCCTCCAAACATACTTATATGAGAAAGGTGTAACTGTGAATGTGTATTGGTGAGAATGCAGGGACTTGGAGACAGCTCGGCGAAATGCGAGCTTAAACTCTTTCAAGAGCCGAGTTGGAAAAGCTGTCGGCACAAAGAACGGGAATTCTCTCTCAATTCCTTTCCACTCACTTCATTCTCAGCGGGAACGGGCCTCGCACGTGTGCCACGTAGATTCAAGCTTACCTGCAAATGGAGACAAAAAAAATTCATTAAAAATTTGACATCGTTTGCCACATCCACTTTATAGCTACACTAAACTAAAATTACGTGATGCGCACCAAAGTTAAATACCAATATCTTACATGATTATAATCCAATACTGATTGAAATTTTGAAATATTTGGAGGCGGAAAAAACTATATAAACCCATTTTATATTTTAATACGCTATTTATATAATATTCATCACTATTTATTCTTAATCATAGCCCCTTACACCATTATCACCATACATTGGTAGTTAATATCACTCAAACGATCGGTGCTAGGTGTATTTCTATCCTATGTGGGTATTACAAACGAAACAAGTACATATCTCAACCAGTTTCGAAATTGATAATAAAAAAATGCAACATGATAAATATTAAGGGTTTTTATTAGATTAAAATTTAAAGTAAAACCTTTCACCATTTGAATAAATGAAAATGGACTTCTATTTAGCCCCTAACTTATGTTCTTGACCCAAGTATTCGTACCTCAATTGTAGAGAATTAAGGTTAATCATTTACTTAATGACTGATGTCGTAAAGTGTGCAAGAATAAGTTTTCCTTTTTTTATTCGCCTAAAATCATGAATAATAGAAACACCACTTACTTGAAACAAATTGCCTTAATGTATTATGATGATAAGGATATAATGACTAAATTAAAACACACTATCATAACATATATTCCCCGAACACATGCGGGTATAAATTTTGAAGACCGATAGTTTAAAATGTTTCATGAGAAAAAGAAATCATGGAATTTACATGTAGATAACTTTCATTGAAATTTATATTTCGATTTCTAATCAAATATGTCATTTAATGCATGGTATTAAGGAAAGAAATGAAATTACTCACATTTGAAAAATAATTTCAGCTCTAAAAGTATGTTTTCTTATTTTTTTGTATCTTTTATTTCGAATTATCATTTTTTCTTATTCATTCAAGATCATGGATTACGGAACAACGGTAAAAATACAGCAACATCCCAAGAGAACTCCCGGGGTTTGCAATTCTCTCCTCCCATTCTCCGATTAGCATATCACCATTTCTATTTCCATTCCCGTTATTTTTCCTCGCTCACCCACGTATTTTCGTAAGCTCTGCTGACTTCGTAATATGAGCTACGGAAAATGTGTTTTCCACCGAAATTATCATTTTAAACGGTCATCTCCTCTCTCCTTTTCCGCGCTACTAAAATCTCTGCTTCCCATTCCGGCCTTTTCATTCTCTTCCGCAGCCACCGAGCCAGTCTGTTGCCTGAATATTGAAAGCCGTGGTCAAGCCACCCCTGGCGGTAGGCAGGCCGGCCGACCGCGGCGCGCGGCGATCCGTCCTCGGCAAACTGAATCCCAATCCCAGCAGACAAATGAGGGCGAGGTTCCGCCGTGGCGCGCAGTGAGAATCATTTTGCAAGTTCGACGTCGCTGCTACCCATTCTCTCCCCCGGCCACTACTTGTCTTTCACTCATTCCCCCACCCACCACACCGCCACTTCAACTCCAACACTATACCCCCACCAGTCCCTGTGCAACGTCACTGCTCGTCGGGGGGTTCATGCATTTTCACGAACCCGCCACCGTCGCGTCGTGGCGCTCCGAATGCTAAATGCGCTTCACCGCAAACAATGGGAACGGAAAAAATGAGTAAATAATTCACCGTCGGCAGCGCAGAAGTTGAAGCCTCCTCCTCCCTCTTCTTGTTGTTATCTCTTTCCAGACGCGGCGGGCGAATGAAAGTTTTGACACACATATAGTACATGAAATCCTAGTGGCAGAACGTGGCATCTTGTGCGGGTCGCCCGAGCTGCTACGTACCCACGCGGGGACCATTAGTAGGCTCTCAGCGTCTGACAGATCGTTCATGTCTTCTTTCAAAAGGGTGTTTTTTATATTTTTCTTGGCACCCAAGTATTCTTCTGGAAAAGAAAATGTTTCGCATTGAATCAAGATTTAGTATATTTTCAAGGTTGACGTCAATACGTTCTCTAAAGCGCAGAGGTTTATATGGTGGGTTGAAATAACTAGAGAGTTAACAGTGCATACCACACGACAATGCTTAAGAATACTGTTTTTGCAAATCACATTTTAGACTGAAAAAGGTTCTATCTCACCAGGAATCTAAGTGTACATTGAGGATGAAAGCATGGCAAAGCGATTTATTTCATTTATATTCGGCAGAATCAACAATTATTGAAGTAGGATACGTAAAATTATTTCAAACAATTACTTTCCTCAGTAATAGTGGCTCGAGTAGAATTATTGAGCTAACCTTTTAGCTCTAAACTTTCTGAAGATTGTTACTTTACAATTTTAAAATATTTAGCACAATTTATAACAAAGCAAGAGCACCTTTGCACTTGGATAAACCAATGAAACTCGCTGTCTTGAAAACCAACGTTATAAAAATTGCACTTGACCATCTCCACCATAGCAAAATATCACGGATGAGAGAGGAAACATTTCATCCATATACACACACTATTATTTATAACAAATCATTCTAATAGTAGTTCGATACGGAAGAAATACCTACACCAGTATGAAAAATTAATTAATTCAAAGAGAAATCTATCGATAGTAAGCTATCAATCATACAAAGAATGACATGGGTTAATTATTGTTTAGTGAAAAATATTATTGGACGTCTATAAGCTTATCTTATGTTCCATACATGTCAATAATTAAAAACACTGACCATGGCAGCCGGTGCGGAAATCTAGGTAGATTTTACTGCTGAATACTTTTCGCGAGCCACAAATGCCAATCACTTCATTTTAGTCAACGGTCTTCCCCCTCACAAATTCCAACCGATCACTGAACTAATCAACAGAACGGTTTTAGAACATAATGACTAAATTACGCTGTTTCTTCATCAGGACAGACTCACAACATGAATACGATCAATAATATCTTAGCATAATGTAACATCTTAGTAAAGAGCTTCAAAATTAAATCATCCCATAGGTTTTTCCACACGCATTATAATTTAATGCCGTCATAATTACATTTTTTTCGTCATTCATCTAAGCATCGTAAAAAATAGAGCACATAAAATCTTCTGGGTAAGTTTCCTGCCTCATTTTGGTTTAGAAAATGGGCTTAGGGGGTTCTGGAACACAAAATAATCAGATCGTAATGCATCATTGGTGGATAGATATACATAATTTATCCACCTCAATTTTCATGAATTAAAAATCCAATGAAATGCTAATCAACACAAATAGTTGGTAAATTAAAAAAAATCATTTCGCCCAAGTAAGTTCATTTCTACGGCTATTCCCGACATAGCGCGTACTTATTTGTGTTTTTAACCGAGCTATATGCTAATTCCTTTCCTCGATTCGAGCTGACGTAGACAAACGAGCTGCCTTCTATACATTCCCTTCCGCTGCGACCCTCTCGGGGGAGAAATATATTATTTTCTCGCGTGCAACCCGATCTCGACTCCCGCACCCTTGGAGGAAGGATTAAGAGGCGACGCCCGCAAAATTCCCCGACAATTGCCTCGCTGCGAAGACATGCTTCATTCCAGAGGCCGTCGCCAGTCAGCGCTTCGGCCAGACGTCTCTGCGCTCTCAACGACTCCTTCTGTCTCTCCCTGCTTTCTCCTTATGATTAACTCCTCCAAGACTTACTTGTTTATGCCTCCGCGCAGAACATGTCTCTCGGTATGAGGATCAACGCGGCGTTGTAGAGTGCCGCTATAAATCTTAGGAACGGGATCTGGCCCTCCCAACAGGGGACTAAAAGGGATAAGCGAGTGATCCTCTGATACAAGACCATTCCAAGGGTCGTGTCCCACCAATGTCGAACTATCCGGAGACTCAAAAACGACCCAGCGCCACTATTTCAACGCACCGAATGCGAAATGCCGTATGATTTACTGGCAATGGTTACAGTAGTGTCATGGCAGAATTAACAGTGCTAGAACGCATTTTCCTTTACTTTTTTACAAGTGAAATTATTCTCCGAGTGTTTTTTTAAAATAAGATGCGTCAGCATATTTTAAAGTAATTTTTGTTTTCGTTACGAATGTATATATATTAACAATTTCGAGGCACCAAAATTGATAAAAGTGTTAGTTGACTATACTTAATATCTTTTCTTAACTAGTGCGGGATCGGCGTTCCGGCACGTCACGGCACCATGACACCACTGATTGGTTAGTATTAACGGGCAAAATGTACCGAGAAGGATTTTTCGTTAGTTAAATCCATAGCGTTTAATTTTACCCACTTCCGAAAACTTTCGGCCTCATCATCTAATACGGCTTGTCAAATATTAACATCCACACAACTAAAAAAAATCAATGTATCAAATTAATATTCTATGTCCTGGAGTTCCACAATTATTTGATGAAGGCTGAACAAACGCTATGCCATGTTATGTTTCCATTCGACCTAACACACTATCTGATGTAACTGATTCATGTTAAAGCCGAATATAATAAGAGTGGATTTGTCTTCGCTTTTTAGATCTCCGATGAATTTGATAAAGGCATTGACTCTCAGGGATTAATCATTTGAACTGGGGCACCTATTCAATATCAGTGGTAAAAATATTAAATCCAACGCTATACTCGTAAGCAGCACTCTTATCTAATCCTGAATATATATGAATTAAGGAAAAATTTATAGGTATTAATAAATTCAGTCCGTAGAAAGCTGTAGTCGTTAGAGACTTGAACTTTCTAATTCAAAAATAATCATCTTACATGTTTCCCATTTATTTTTACAAGCTATTTAGGGACTCCGCACCACTTGACCAACGTATTGTAAGTATTGTTGTTATTGTTGTTTGTATTGTTGATCGTTCATGATGAGCTAGGGACCATACTCGTTCCATTTCCGGAATGATAGGACAGAGAGGGTTACGCAGACTTCACACCGAGGAACTCCTACAGGCTGCAAGATTACACGCTAGAATCTCATTACACGAGGAGTATCATTATTGAATTGAATTGAATTTAAGAGTCACTATACATTTATATCTAAAAAAAGTAAATATGACCGGTCAATGGATTGACATAGATATTCGATTCATTGTCCTGGCATTAGTATGGAACCATTAAAAAATCAGGCACTAATCACAGCACTTGCTATGCAACACTAAAATTCAAACTAGCTTGTGCTGTTTTTCAGGATAGCGTAAGCTGTCACAACACCCTCTGCCATCATTTCAGAATAGAGGCTGGTAGCCACTATTTCCGTTCACTTTTGGTGAGCTCGTGACCCAAAATGGGTCCCTTCGTACAAAAAATTCACCGTTTTTTTACGAGTTTTTCACGAGAGCAGAAGGACCAGTTCCATTTCCTAAGTCACCTCGTACTTGAGAATCTTGCTGTTGGGTTCGAGGGCTTTCAAATCGGTGTGAAACAAGGTTCAGTACTTAGTACTTAGTGATGGGTCGTTCGTGATCGATTCGTTCAAAATGATGGAATCACCTTGTGATTCAAATGACTCATGATTCATTTCGCAAAATAAGGTCGAGCATCAATCACCAAACAGTCCGACTTCCGGTTTGTTCGGTGGATTGATCAATCATCAATCGGCCAGACTTCCTGTTTATTCAGTGATTGATTCTGACTTGCAACTTTTGGTGTGAAAATGTCATGCATTGTGCTTTTGTGAATCTAATTGATGTGTTCATCTTAATACTTCCAGACTATCGCCATTTTTGGCTACGTGGTACAAGTCAATTGACAGAAGTCGGCGGAAGTATCTATTTTTTCTCTAAGTTCATTTAAAATATTTGCTGAAAAAAGGCTCCACCATTTTGCTTTGTATATATATTTATGGTTAATGATGAAATAAAATCTTTAAAAACCCTCTTAATGGAAGAAAAAGAAGTGTTTATTAAGATGGTTTAACATTTTTGTCAGTTAAACAATTCATGAAACCACTGCACGAGGATAAAGTTGTCTATTTTCAGAAAAAAAGCGAGGGTGGTCGCTTTTCGCTAAATTTATTCAATTTTGTTTGACCTCAACTACATTGTTAACGTGAAGGCACAGGAAAGAAATAACCCGGAAAATTATGCGCAATTTACCTATTTGAAAATATGTATACGATATTTCAACTTCCTAGCTCAAAAAAATCGTTGGTTGGCCACACCACCAAAACACCACAGGGTTGGTTGGCGTCAGTTCTCCATCTCTCTCTATTTTCTGCCATTCTCTTCGTTCCCGTAAACCGTCCACATGCGCCTTATTCTCCCTTATATGCTTCCATTATTCCAATCTAGACCTTCTAGTTTATATTCTGCCTTCCACCATTCCTTCAATTAATATCACCAGCAATCCCTCATGCCGCAGCGTATGTCCAATAGGCCGGCCCTTATTTTTCAGAATTGCGAAAAGTTATGTTTTCCTGGCCTCAAAATGATCCAAATGGTGTTCACATTCACGTGTTAAAATTTGGTTACTTTAAAATAACGGCAACCCGTGCCCCAAGGGCCCTAAGTACTAAGGACCCTAAATTGAGTTTTTTGGAGCTGAAAAAGCACTATTTCTATGTAAAACGTAAAAGTAGGCCGATTTTCTGTTTGTTTTAACCTATCTCTAAGCGTTTAGGAGATATCGCCCGTCGTAATGCAATCTCCCCCCTAGGGCGCCACCCCGCACCGCGGCACCGCTGAGGTATGTCCCGCACCACTTACTAGAGACTTCCCCTCAACCCCCTCCCCTCCCTCGGCAAAGACTTTGCTCCTGATGACAAGATTTACATGCTAGTGGTACAGTATTGAATAGGTTGTTCCTCTTGTGTCATGATTAATGTTGCTAAAGCCTATAATGTCAATTTTAACCCTTCAACGCCGTCCTATGTATTGGGTACCGACCCCTTAAACCTTGATTTTTTGCCGCCAAACGGCCGCGAACCATTCCAACAGGCTTTGTTCCAAAGTGCTTTTTATGTACAAAATATTATAAGCATGTGATAGAAATGTGTCTATGAATAATAAAGGAATGAAGGGATTGAGCAGGGCTTCCAGGGCTCCAACAGTAGATAGAAATATTCAAGGAGAAGAAAGGAGGTAGAAAGTTCACGGATGTAGATCACTGTGGATAGATAGAGATAGTTCTTGTGTATAGTGTGCAAAGGATAGGAAGAGCTGAGTTTTTTAGGATGTAAGGAGAAAAGTGGTGAAATAAATACTTTATCATGAACGTGACGTTCATTTTAAGAATAGACCAACAAGGAAAGGCATGTAATCAAGGCTAAATCCAGGCATTGAACTGGTTGGAACAGAAAGTGAAGAAATACTCGGCTCAAATTTACCGACAGTGAGAGAAGTACTATGTGTTTTCTCTATCTCCTAATGGGTTCGAAATTTGTAAGACTTAGTGCGAGAAAAACCGTGAGAAATGCGTCTCATCCTTAGTATAAAACTAGAATTCCTGTTTTTACGGAAAATAAGGCGATTGAAAAGTTAGAAAAATGACGCAAAGAATGGATGAACGTGCAACGGCATAAAGAGAACGCAAACTACGGTGGATATGAAGAGAAGAAAATCTTTCGTAACAAAACTTGATGATTTGCTTGACATTACAAGGAGCGGTACCATTGAATTTTTGACGCGCGAGGAGGAAAGTGCAGTTAATCTCTCGGATAAATGTGCTTGGGCTGAAGAAATAAAGTTCTTACGCAAATAAAGAGGAGAACGAAATGCAGTTATTGGTGGAATAGATTTCAATATATTCAAGAAGAAATGAAAAGATGTGGTTCTCCGCTCCTTTTGTTGCATTAGCTCCCATCAGAGACCCGTAGTTCCTACAAAGACTTGTAAATTACGGAAGTGTTAACCAAGACATAGCGAAAGCAGCACAAAAGAGGTTTTCAAACTACTTGTGGTACATGAGTGAGGAGTTCGTAGGCCTGTCCTTCTTTGACGGATCCATTTCTAGGTGTGAAAAAAACGTGATACGCCGTATGTGGTCTTGTGTAGGAAAATATGATCCACCGAAGAAGGCATTATATAAACGTAAAGACATGACTAAGGTATCTATACCAAATTTTGTCACCACTAATTCGAGAAAGCTATTTAATGTATTGTAAATGTGCATTGCATTCTTTGATGTGAACATACGAGAATGGGATGAACATGCAAGAACGATATGCAAATTATTCGGGGTCATCAAGTGGGAAATGATTGTGCAGCGAGAGGAGTGAAACTAATTCAAGATTTTTGGGCAGTCACGTTGAAGGAAGAGAGCTTTCAAAATTTATTACTAAGAGTGACTTTTCATCGCAATACAATCCTTACGTGCGGAAAGGCACTTTCATTTCCAAATGTAGGATGTCAGTGAAAAATTAGAAATACAATGAAAATCTATTTTATTTTGGTTAATGTACCGAAATTCATGGACAGAGTGAAAATAAATTGATCTCTTGGATTGGAAGTATTGTTATGGCATTAAATTCTTTCTAAGGTAAGCACATTTCTTCAGAGGCTAGATATTGACATCAGGAGCAAAGTCTTTGCCGAGGGAGGGGAGGGGGTTGAGGGGAAGTCTCTAGTAAGTGGTGCGGGACATACCTCAGCGATGCCGCGGTGCGGGGTGGCGCCCTAGGGGGGAGATTGCATTACGACGGGCGATATCTCCTAAACGATTAGAGATAGGTTAAAACAAACAGAAAATCGGCCCTAAAGGGCTTTACTTTTACGTTTTACATAGATATAGTGCTTTTTCGGCCACAAAAAACTCAATTGAGGGTCCTTAGTACTTAGGGCCCTTGGGGCACGGGTTGCCGTTATTTTAAAGTAACCAAATTTAAACACGTGAATATGAACATCATTTGGATCATTTTGAGACCAGGAAAACATAACTTTTCGGAAATCTGAAAAATAAGGGCCGGCCTAATGTCCAATCCATCCATCCCGTCTTATTTTTGAATTTCTCCACAGGTTCAGCTTTTCTTACACATTCCTCAAGACTTCTTCGTAGGTCCATCTCACAGTCCAACTTATTTTGCACACCTTCCTCTCACACCACATCTCAAAAGTCACTGCTCTTTTCCTCTCTGCTTTCCCGATGGTCCTTGTTCATTCCCACACCACACAAAGATCTTACACATCTATTTTTCTCAGCGATATGTGGACTGCGTCAGAAGTGAAAAATTCTCTTTTTTATTTGATCTTTGCTCTGAGTATTCTATCCTTTATTCCTTTGGTACTCTTTCCTAAAATTTTATTTTGTTAACTACGTAATCAAACTTTTGTACTTGCCTTAGAAACTTTCTATCTAACAAAACCCTCACCTCCTTATCTCCGTCTCTGATGGCATCCAGTATTCACTTTTTTCTTCAGCAGGTTTAACCCCAGGATATAGTGTCTGTTTTTAACATGTTGCAATACTCCTTGGTTATATCACTCTCTGCTAAAACCACGATGTAATCCGCAAATTGAAGCATTCGGATTTATCTTCCTTGCACTAATATCCCACCTTGAGCCCGCTCAAAAATGTCGTCAATAGATCTCTGTATATGTATATAGATGGAAGAGCTTTGGTGACCTTCCTGTATACAAACTTCTTTATCATATATCATCTTCATTACAGCTTTTACAGGTATGTAAAAATTCAAATTCCCTCTTCAAACCTTGAACCTCAAGCCAATTTCCTTCAGTATTTCAAACGGCTCTTTCGGTGCCACATTATCGATTGCTTTCTCCTCATCGAAGAATGCCTTGCATGCTGTCTTATCTAAGCGATAATTTTCTCCACAATCAGCCTCATTTCATTAGCTTTGACTAGTTGCCTATCCATGTTCATTTCTTCTTTTGCGGTTATTCAACTGGTTTTAGCTACTAGATGATCAAAATTTTATCGTGGAGAAAGAGTGATGCGACTGAATTCAATTTTATTCTTCGAATGACAGGGGTTGCTTTAAACTTAATAAAAAAACCAATATCGGGTTAAGACCAAAGACGAAGGTGTTTCATATTCATGAGAGAAAGGCTAAAACATTGAGGTACGGAAAAATAGGATATTTTCAACAAAGTTCGGCTAAACTTTGTAGAAGATAGATATTTAGATAAAAATTTTCATGTTAGCTAGCAACACTTAGTTGCTAGAGGTGTAGTGAAGCGGTAAAACTACATGTTAGACTACATACAAAGTGAGGTAAATGCAATATTGTTAAAATTAATAATTCTTTACGATGAGCAAAAGCCACGAGTTCAGCTTTTCAATTTCTGTCACTTAATCTGAATAAAAAGAAGCTGCATTTTGAATAGATAACGGGGAGAAAGCTATATGAAAACGAAGTAGGCCTTCCTGCCAAAAATATGAACTCCAGCGATGAGTGAGACGGTGACTTTGAAATAATCAATGTTTTATCTTCCTCGATGAGTAAATTAACATTGACAATATTTGCATTGAATGACCATTTCACACTACAGTAATTTGATCAATATATCAATGCACATAAGTGCACTATTGTAAATAAAATTTGAAACCGGAGAAGAACATTAATAGAACTATAGTTTAGATTTGGTTGATAAATGTTATTTCATACTAACTAGCTGAATGAACTACATCACATCATGAACGCATAAAAAAGAAGCGAGAAAATGGAAATGGGTACATAAATAATGTGTGGGCTGGGTATATGGAGTTGGTTGGGTTCGCACGCAGCTTCTATTTGTTTTCTCAGATTATCTTACCGGCAACATCGTACTTCATGAGCTAGGTAAGACTTTTCCACCGAAACAGCGCTTTTATTAGGCATTTTTCTACCAATGTTTCGTTTTTATTTTTGTTCTTACGTTGCTTTAAAATTTTACTCAGCTAATTTGACATTTTGAACCATCTTGAGATTCTTAATCTGGCTAAATGGCCGGAGTTTGGTCGAAAAAATCTGAGAAGTGGAAAGAAAGGGGTCTAAATTTCACCACGGAATGCCAATAAGGTTCCTATTTCTGTTTTATGAAGGTCAATAAGTGAATTGAGAGTGTACTTTGCATCGCGTGCCCACTTCCATTAAAAGGGGACGGCAATCAAAAGGTCCGCTGATTATTCTTCGCGATAGCTTTCAACATCTGTCACACCGTGGCTTTGAAAAAGCATCACCCATGGGCAGCATTGAAAAAGGCACGGTAGCACATGAAAGAGCTAATTAGATTTCAGTGGTTCCTGCATCAAGAGAGTAATGCAGAGCGAAAAAAAATCTTCAAAATACTTTTATGATGAATGATGCCTTACCTGAGTAGAGTAGGGTAACAATGAACGTGTTTCCTTGCTATAGGGTTGTATACCATAATGTACAGTCAAAAATGTACTTTCATAAGTTTTAGGACAAAATATCGGGCGCTATTTCTCTTTCTCAAAGAAATTTACTTTCCCCTGCTTATTTTACCGGTCTTGTTTATGCACGGTACCACAAAGGTGAGACGATTCCACAACCTTTACGTCTCTAACTACAAATGTTCTCCACTAGGCCTCTGCAAAGTCGACAGGAAACTTAAAGTCTTAAATTTTATATTGCATGATTTTTATCCTTTTTAAAACTCAGATATCCGAAACCACTACTTCAAGTCACTTTTTCACGTATCTAAATACTGGCAAATAAAATCAATAATCTTTAACAAACTCGCATTGCTCCTTGCAATATAAGCTTTACAACACGAGAGCTCCGTGAAATGTAAGCCTTAAAATAAGAAAAATAAAATCAAATGGTGAATTCTGGGGTAAGTGCGCAGTTAATGAACACAAAATAATTATTTAACCCAACATAAATTCAAATGTAATAATAACTAAGGGAAAGTAAATTTCCTTGGAAAGCAGAAGTCGCGCCACAAACATAGTCCTAAAACTATTGAAAGTAACTGTATTCTCATACAATCGAAGGATAATTGCTCGCACATATCCAACACACATTGTGCGGTGACCACCCTAAATTTCGAGAGGTCTCATTCCCTTATCTTCAACTCCATGGATACTTAAAAATAATAGAAATTCTGAAGACAGTTCTATGCGTGAGATTGATTGAGTAGATTGCTCTGATGGTCTGAAAGCGTATCCTTGCTCCCACCTCAGGCTCAGCGGCGGCGGGGCGCAGTCCTGTCCTGCCAAAGTTATGGTCGTACCGCTTGAGTTTTTAGCCCAAACCGGGGCATGGAATTTGTGGTTTTCTTATATTGTTTTGTGTTAAAGCCCCCGATGGAACGCCCCAATAAGTTTCAGGGATGATAGATATAAAAATAATAATTGCACTCTTCGCATCGCATGATGTCAATGTAAAAAATATTGGTATAACAAAACTGGTGGAGCAACAAAAAAAAAATTGGTAAAACAGAAATAAAAGTGCTGTGACAGTGATGCAATCTTAAACAGCTCATAAAATTTGACGATGCCAGTAGAATTATCTGAGAGAAGAGGCAGCGTGAGAACCCAGACGAAATTAGGCGAAATTCGCTCTAAAAAACGCTTCTGGGGAGACAGGAAAAAAGAAACTCCTCATTTTGTGGGATTGAGTTTCATTCTTTACGACGCGATGATTGCGATTCGACGTTATCTTGTCGAGGATGAAGACACAGTATTCAAGTAGACGCTCTGTAAAGGCTGTAAGTGTATCAGCGGACGCGTTTACATCGCCCAATGCGCTTCCGGGAAGGAGTCTTCCCAAACGGCGGACGCAAACGAGAGCAAGACACGCGATCAAAGAGAATCAAAGAGCTAATCTTCAGCCCACGAGGGATGTGCTCAGTCTTCCGTTTCCCCACTAGAGGCACTGTTGTTTGTCCCCGTCCATTTCAGCACATTTGCTACCCATCGCTTCATTCTCTCCATGGAAAGAAAACAGTTGAGTGAATTTGTCGTTCATGGGCCGTCCCTTATTCAGACGCCGCAATTTTCGATTTTCTGAACTTAGTTGCTCAATTCTTGCATGAAAAGGGATGAATTATGTCGAAAAAAACTTTGATGGATGGCCATAAAGAAATTAGTACTTAGGTAAGAATATGATAGTAAATCAATGATCTAAAAATAAAAAAGTATATAATCCCAATAATTCGAGACCTTATTTCCTTCATTTTGATGGGGACAGTCTCTTTCCGAATTGTCGACCGTATTAAACTATTCTACTACCTATAATTACAGCTCATAAATATTTGAAAAGCAAACTTTAGGCTGCCGTGGTTCACGTGAATAGTGTTTAAATATGACTTAACATAATATTGGCACGAAAAAATAACAAAGGAGCTTTTTTTAATCCTGATAAATACGACGGCAGCAATCATTTGGCATAGTAGTAATGAGATGAAGAGCATAGGGAAATAAGTTCAACACGATTTCTTGAAAAACGGTTGATAAAAATTAGATTCTCGGCTACATTTACGCAACCTAATAGCATTTAAATATGTTGTATTTAATACGCCTTACATATGGATATGATTATATTTGCATGCCTTGAAAATGCTTCGGTATTAGTCGATTAAAAAAGTGGTTGTTAATATGAAATATTGTGATTATGTACAACCATGTGTACCATTGGATATTGCTGTACCTTTGGCTGAGTGCCTACAAAAAAATTCAGTTACCATGTGAAGGTCTTCTCCAAAAAAATCCACAAAAGTAGTGTCTTCACCTAATCAAATGATGAGATCAAGCAATATAAATACTTTGTGCATAGGACTAAAACCATACCCACTTCATTTACAGTCTAATTTATCAATACATATAATAATATACATAGTTAATGCATAAAAAATCAGAAATATTACAATCCGCAGTTAGGAAACTAGAAAAGGAAAAGTTAAACATATGCGTCGGAAGTAAATCTAAATACATCACTGGTAGTATAGAATTTATGAGTGGATTCATGATAAGATGGTAACAATATTGAGTAAATCATGAAGTATCAAATGGCCAGAACAACCTGATTGGCAAAAATCAGCTGCACTAATTATCATGGGAAGGGATATTTTGTGCTGAGCTTTTTATTACATTTCAACCATGATGAGTTTTACTTCACATTATGGGCTTTAAGGCGCGAGTGGAATCGAAAGTGTACTTGAATGAAAAAAATACTCATTATCCGGGGCCGACTTTAAAATTTGAGTCCAGAAAATTTAGGGTAGGTATCAGAATCAAACGAGTGCTATCTGGTCATTTTTACTACTCACTGACCCAGCTTCAATACCACATCTTCGTCCTTCGAGCTGTATGGGTGCAGTTTCCGGTTTCTCTAGAGTGGCAAAACCGAAGGGACCGCTTTAGATGAAGAAAGGTCACCGCATGACGAGGGCACGCCGCAAGGTACGCGCAGAAGTAGCCGCAGCAGAGCGATTTCAAGAGGAGACCAACGGTCGTATACGAGATGGCTTTCAAGAAGGTCTGCACTCGGCGTTTACCCTCTCCGCACCGCCCGAGGCAGAAACTTCACGGCGAAGTCCTTCCAGGGGCCGAGCCCAAAACCCTATCGGCAATAAAAGGAAGCCTCGGCGAACCCTGAGTAGCCGAAACCTCAGCCGATACTGCCGCTCGCGGCAGGGGAGTTTAGAAGGTCCTCAAAGAGGCTGAAAGGGGGGAGTTGAAAGAAAAGGAACTATGAGAGTTTTGTCCGTCGTCCTCGGAGACAGTTCGGAGGAGGGAGAGGGATATCGGGGGGAGGGGGGTAGCCAAAGAGGAGGAAGAGGTGAGATGGGAGAGGGGGTGGTACGTAGAAACGAAGAGAAAGGGGAGGAAACCCCTCGTAGCCGGATCTCCAAAAACTTGTCCAACATAAACGAAGAAAAAAATGAATCGTTGAGCTTCTGGATTTTAAACTTTCAACGTACTGGTTCTTGAATTTTCTTCAACAGGAGTTTCTCCGCGAAAGTTTGGATGAGAAAACAAGGGTTAAGGCATTAAACAAAGGCACTCGGAAAATGAACTTGAAGGTCAACACTTTTAGGGCGCCAGAAAGGTTACCATTCCGTTCTTTTTTTATCGGACGGCTTCATCACGACTAGTAGAGCAGTTTTTAGCGAAAAAAAAATTTGAAATGAGAGACTAGTCTAGACTTTCTTATCAAATGAACTGTAAAGATGCTCGAAATAAATCAAGGACCCACGGCTCAAACTTTGCTTAAAAAGGCACGCGCTTAGCATCCTAGAAAATTACGACAAAGCACCTGTTTTGTTTCAAAGTAAATTTCTACGTATGGATAACCAGTGTTGTAAAGTTACGCGTAAGTTTTGAGCAAGAATGTTTTTTTCAAATGAGATTAGCATAGAGTTGGGGAGAACAAAAAAATACAATGCATAATTACAGAAACTTTATCGTGTAGAAATCATGACCCAATGCCTGTGGAGGAAAATGGATTTTCCTGATAATATTTAGAGAAATAAAATAGTTAAAAATAAAAATGAAGAGAAGTTGATGGATATGCTTTTCCATTGATACGCATAAGAATAAAAATTCCTTAAATTAGATATTTTTGTACAGCAGTAATTTTTTCGTTAGGTATTTCCTGTTAAAATACTTACTAAATGTGGAAATAATGAAAAATAATCAATTGTACAACATTCCTCAATTATGAGAACTAATGTTTAACTAATCTCACGCCGTCGTTTACTTAAAAACAATCCGCAAAATAAAGCAATAAACAGCTAAAAACATCGATGCATCACAAACCAATAATATTCTCAGATAATTAAGGATCATTAAATCCACATCAAAGGTTTCCTGTTGTCAAATTACGGCAAATAAATAAAACTAATAAAAAATAGCGGCTTCAAAACCTAAAGCATATCACTTTTTCTATTCACGTTCACCACTACAAATACACTAGTTACAGTCAAACTTTCCTTTTTAAAATTTTATACCAAATGCAATTTCATCTAACCAAGAAGTAAGCACTGATCTTCGATCTTTCTTTGGCTTATCTTTTAACAATAAGGTTCCGGAACTCATCATTAATGTAGCGGATAGGTGATTATGACTATTATCGGTCTAACCACACGTTTATTTTCAATAAAAATAAATCAAATTTGGTATTAGTAGATTGGTAGCTATGCTGAAAAATTCTTGAAGAGTCACTTTTGATATGGATATCACATTTTTAAATGGGATATACGCCTCAAAATTTCGCCGTCGGCCAAAATATCAGCTAGAACCTTGTGGTAATTTATTTATTCAGATAGAGCCATCATTGGTGTATTAAAAATTATATCGGTAGTCAGTAATATCGAATAAAGTTGCAAAAGAATACGAATTAAAACCTTGATATTCTTATCGCTTACAGATTTTTCGTTGAATGAATTACACCTAAGGCGAAGGCATCTATGAAGCTTCGATCAGAAAAATGTCTATTTCTTTTTTCGGCAGCAAGCGGTAAGAAACTTCTACCCAGTCAATGCCGCAGAAGGAACGAAAAAATTATCAACAAAGGTTCAATGGATTAAAATATTTCATGACGAATACAATCGGGCAATTATCTAAGGCATATCAGTGAAAACACCATTACGTTAACGTCTACTCCCAAAGTTAATCATAAAAGCGAAAACTTTCAATTAAAAATTTAGATCAACGTTTCAGGCTCGATTTTGTGGAAGTTAGATATATCCATGGTGAGAGAACACAAATGGTAATTTCCACACTTTTAATACAAAACCCAAGAAGCTACTATGGTTTCAACACATTGCGTCATTTCATGAAATCTAAACCCTGACCTTTACCCACGCCCCACTTGTAAGCTTCTGTTATCGGCCTTCATTCTTTTTTCACCCAAACTGTTTCCCCCACCCACTCCCCTCACAGCAATTCAATTTGCACCCACCACCTACCTTGGCCTGGCTATAAATACTGAGAGAGCGCTGATTGTATCACCTTGAAAATGACACAATGTGTCGAAACTATTGTCGGTTTTTGAGTTGAGAAGTTAAAAAATTGTGGAAATTACCATTTGTGTTATTTTATAAAAAGTCCAAAACTTTACTCTAACAACTATAGGTATAAATCGCACCTTTTCTTTTCATCGCTGACAAAGAAAAGAGTATTAGCAACAAGAATAAATTTCTACGCACTTAGTTCGCACAAATTCCCGAAGACAAGTTAACAATGCGTTACTACCAAGGAGGTTGTAAATATACTGGAGGGGGCACCACTGGTTCCGAGCGTTGAGCGCAGTGTGGCAGGAATGGGGGTGCCTGGGTAGGATAGGCACGCCTACTTTGACCAAAACATTGATAATCCCATAAGAGTCGATGCTAACTATTTGGTGAAATATTCGGTCATGATCGTTGTTTCGTTAAAATGCACTATCGAAAACGAACACAGTAAACCTTTTTTCTATCATTATGGAAAGATTTCGTGAATATATGCCAGGGCAATGTAAAATTATTCTTGTCAATCACCACGGTTCCACTGTGCAACTAGCTTAGCCGAAAATGACATGTTAGAAGTGTAAAATAACCATTCCCCTTCAATTCTACTGATAATTAATAAGATTACAGCCAATGGAAATCTTACTATAGCGGAATGGTCGCAATAATAGTACGAAAGTATGTTCACGACGATATATTATCACCATGATATGACTATATGGACAGTTAAATATACACAGTTGTACGACGAACGATTGGAAAACTCCGATGACAATCAAGAAGTAATTGCTACATTTTCATTTTATAAATCAGAGGCGATATAAGGAATAGAAAACTTGATTATACTCGAAGACTGTTTGAGAATAAGTCCGAAAATTGTCGAACCATGATGGTGGAATTCTGACCACGCTTAAAACTCGAATACAGCGCCTCCAGATATTATTTACAACCTCCTTGGTTACTACAAACTTGTTCAACCCAACTTTGTGCAGCAAATTTTGCCTCTCAAAGATTCGGCTGATTCGCTAATGAAGTATGAACCATCCAAGTAACTGACCATTAGTATTTGAACTCTTGCTTTAGCGTAGGGAGTGCTCATCAAGATGCAGAAGCTAGAATTTTCATAGACTTGTGAGCAAAAAGCCCCGGGCTTCACACCATTCTCTCCCTGTTGGATTTCCACGTCAGGCGCGCGCATAAATCTTTTCGCACGCAGATAAGAGCGAGGGAGTGGTCGGAAAGGAGGCGGGGGAAGACAGAGGGGGGAGGTAGAAACGGGAAACATTCCGGGCACCGCACTCATCGTGGAGAGGAATTCGGAGTGATTAATGCCCGGGGGTCGAAGACGTACCTATCGTGCAGTTTTATGGGAAGGTATGGAAATGGTTTCCAAGGGTGAGGGTAAAGGGTTACCATTTGGGCTAAAAGGTGATGCTGTTAGCCTTTTCAAAAAAAAAGACGACTCATTGATTGCTCTAAAAGGTGGACTTATCTTTTTACAAGCGAGAAATAAAACGTATACTAAGAGCTATAATTTTGCGGTTACCCCAAGGCTGATTTTCGCATGCCTATGCGAAGTCGTACATCGAAATGTCACTCAACGCAAGGCTTTCATACATCACCTACATACAGATAGAGCGAGATTTGCTTGAGCGTAAAACGCTAATGCACTACCTAATACAACAGAAAATGTGAATGAACAAAATAGAGTAAACACCTGTTAATCCGTGCAAATTAGGCCAACCCTATAATACACATGGCATAATATGCAGTGTAAAACCGAGATAAAACGCATCTCAGGGACGCAGTTTGTCGACCAACGCAAATAACACGATTCATAGAGATTAAAAAATTACAGCTATTAAGATTTTTGCGGCAGAGAATCCGATTGAAGCAAGAACAATGGAGACACTCCTCTATGCATCCTTTCACAAGTGTGATCGTATTCCAACACTTTATGCAAAGTTTGGAAGGTTATTCCACTACTACTTATAATTTTAATAATACTAATACTATTGATGTACTACAATAACTACTGATACAAGAATAGGAAAGGAATATATGGGAAGGAAAGATCTTGTAAACGAAGACAACTTACTGAGCTTTTCTTATTTTCAACAAATTAAAATGGAGAAAATATTATTTTCTTGCATCGACCCCGTACAAAAACGATACGGACTTAATTTCAACGGAAAATTCGGAATTTATTGGCATCATTACTCTCAAGATTTCATTGCAGCAACTTGAAGACGTGAATATTTTAGATGGCTACAGCCATCGTGTCATTAATGATATGTGCCTCAAAATGATAAATATATAAACCTTCAAGAAAGGAGGCAGGGTACTACTGATAACAGTTGAGGATAAGAAAGGAAGAAATCGGAAGGAAAGATCCTATAAATAAAGAAAACTCACTATGATGGAGGAAGGAAGTATGGGATTGCCTTGAGAACGGAAGGCGTGGGAGACGTAAAGGGTTAGAAAAGATACTGAGAGGGTTCCTTTTTTTGCCACGTAAGGTGCTGGCACAGGGTGGAGTAAGGGGACGGAATGGGAAATTGTTTGTTTCGACCGGGAATAGATTTCGACCGCACATTGTCCACAATCACGCAACAATGGCCCTTCTGCCACCCCTCACTACGCCCTCCTGCTTTGTGCCCTGCCCTCCGATCAGCCGAGGGCCAACCACACATATTGATAACGGGATGTAAATGGCTCCGGGTAAGATATGTATATGGATGAATGTGTGGGTTCGTGCCAGCTTGCGACCTCAGATAGCCGATACCAACGGAGGTAACGCCAATGAATTCCGACCGCTTTTCTTTTTAAGATGAACAGAAGGAGACATTTTTCCACCTTCCAGTGTCGTGACTGTCGTGACACCTACCTGCGGATAGTTAATGTTTTTTTTTAAATTCCATTGATATTCTTTGGCTGTCTCTTACATCGAATGGCAGACGTAAGATTATTAATCAAGCTCTCGTAGATATTATAGGAAACATATACATATATCTATCTCTATTTCTCTATTTTTTCAGGTCATAAATGATTATATCAGACAAATTTTCCGTATTTAGTGGAAAAATAGATATTTTGGCCCACATATTTCTTAGATGATTAAAATTAAGCACCATTATTAGATGCTAATGAAAAAGTTTTCTTAATTTCAACCATTTAAAATGGAGAAAATGTCCTTTTCAACCGGGTAAAAAATAGACTTAATTCAATGTTTCATTTAAGCGGACACATTTGTGGTTTATTGGGAAATATTTACTTAAAATTTCTTGGGAAGAAATATAAGGAAATCTGAAAATGATAAACATATAAATCTTTAAGAGGATGAAGATTACTTACAGATATTACAACACTAGAACAAAAAGTTCATATCCGTTACCCTATTTGATTGATTACTCAGCCATTTTTGTTAGTGGAAATTGCGAATTGTGGACTATAAAAATTATTGTTGATCAGTGATTAAAAAATCTGATCGAAGGGAAAAGGAAATATTTATATATTTTTTTACTTTCAACAGCTTAAGTAAAGCATGGGGAATCTTAATGACATAAGTATTTGTAATAACTTTGTAAAATATATCACTTTATGTTATATCTTCTACTCATCACTCAGTCATTGAATATATTTATAAGAATATGCATAAAGGGTGTAGTCAGATAAAGGGAAAAGATTAGATCGAGTGGTGTACATATATAAATTTATACAGACAAAAATAATTCTCAAAGCACTGAAGGAACAAGTGACTTTGTACGCAGTCACGCGCACGGGTGCAAAGTTAAATACACCAAAGGATGAAGTTCGCCATGAAAAAAAAATAATTCTTTCAAAATTGGAAGTTACTGACCAAAAAGTAATGCTTGTTGTAATAACATCGATTGAGCATTATCAATATTAGTCATCGAATCCATAGAAAAGGGTTTTATGCAACTATTGAACTTTTATCCAAAGCACTATTATCGCTTGATTGATAAAGAGTAGATTTACTTTGCGATAAATACCTATGCACATCTTTCTCAAACTACTAGGTTTTTAATGCCGAAATCAATCGTGAGCAAATTAAATATTTGAACTCCACCATAATTCTAAAAGCCTTAAATGCGCTGTACCAAACGCTGGTTGTGTACCTCCTAGGTAGATTGCTCCTATACAGGCACGGTGTCTATGATCGTCCGGAGTTGTAATTCATTAGATTCCTCCCGATGTAAAGGTACTCTGTTTACCGGACGGTGGATGTAAAAAAATAATTTCAGAGTACTTTAACTGGGAGGTTTCTTAGACAATTCACTTTTATTTTACCACTACTTTTTTACACAACGGACCCGGGTTTCGATGAGTAATCATCATCTTCAGGTGTAAATTATGATGTATTTATCTTTTCAATGTGACCTAACTACCTAACGGAATAAGAGATGAATTTTAAAACGGACGCCAGAATAGGGGAAAAGGATGGGTAATGATATTCGCTTATCTGAGTGCTGTCCTGAATTTCAATAATTTTAAAAAATTATAACTGCTTTCTAGAGTCTAATTCAAAACTATTACAGATACTATTTTTTATCTTATATTTACCACATTAAATGAGCTATCCAAGAAACTTTGTAATAGAATACCACATAGTTAAGAATTAGTTAGTGAACTTGAACGCTATTGACGCAAATCCATGCGTTTGTTAACTTCCCCAAATCCACAATATCCTGAATATATTCTTTATGAGGTGCTGTTCGATAACCCTAAATTCCTCTCTCTATCTCTCTCTGATGTTTTTTTCACAAAAGATGTCGAATCACAACGAGAGGCAAGTTATAAAAAAAAAAAAAAATAACCTTTCTTTCACCACCTGATCAGCCGAAAACCGTTGGCTGCCTCATGCTAAGGGGCAATTTTGATGGAATAACACTTCCCAACGCCTACCTACCCCGCCTACCTCCGAAAAATCCTCGGTGGATTTGTGCTCAGTGGATAGAAAAATGGGCGTCGTGTTGGACTGGGAAAGTCACGTGAGAGGAAGGAGTGGGTGGAGATGGAAGGGAGAGAGAGAGAGGAAGCTCCCCGTTTCCATGACGACGGAGTCCTCCCCGGGTGTCGAGGCGACTGGGTTCGTTGTGTTTCGGAGGGGGAGGGGAGAGAGGAGTGGGATAGACCCCCCCCCTTCCTCCACCCCCTCTCCTCAAATCATCCACTGCACATCCTCCCTCTGTGACTCTTCTCCTCCACCCCTCTCTTCCTCGACTTCGACGCGGTGACGATTGATTCCGGCCGGCATGCCGGTTGGAAAGGAGAGAGAGTGTGCAGCCGAAGAATAGGGCCGTAGTTGCTCCGGTGGGGCTTTGTCCTCTTCCCGTTTGGGAGAAGCGACACACCTGCTCGGCTAGTATTTTTTTCCGAAGGCGGATTACTCGCTTAATTCAGAACTAAGTCGTCACCTCGAAGTTTTCAATGTTGAAAGTGCTTTATAAATTTCGTTAGTATACCTCTCGGAGAAAATTGCATACCATTAATGATAATCATTTTTGAGTGTTGCATATAAATCAAAAGCTGTAAAAAATTAGCAAAAACCCTTATCTAAATTTTCCCGTTTCTAAAAGTTAAAAATTTAAACAAAATATACTCCTGGCAAAGCATTTTCACACATGATACACTACCGAATGCTGAAAATTTAAAGAAGATACCCCAAGTTTTAAACACGTGGTACGCACGTCATGAAAAAAAGAAAATACGGAAAGAACTTCATAGTAAACCTTTATGTTTTATTTATTTTTTGCTGGTCTCGGTGGCGGCGGGGTAAAGTCCTCGCCTTCCAAACAATAGGTCGCAAATTCGACTCCCTCCAGGGCAGGCTGCCCATATATGTGGAATGGCTGTCTGTACACTATTAATTGTTAACTTTGTTGAACACCCCCTTGTAAAATGGCCAATATGTGCTGCATTCGGTGATATGGGAATAAATTTAATAAAACATGATCACGTGGCTCGAGTATGAGTATCTATTTCATGAAGACACGCAAAGGGAAGCCAATCCTCCCATTTTTTTAATCTTCTACTCTTTCGCAGAGCAAATTCAAGCGCAGTGGAGCCTCGAGATTAAATAAAAATATCCGATGGAGAGTGGAGAAGTTCGCCCACGTGTATGGCTGAATAGAGAGTTCCCTTCAAACCAGCTCCTTTTTCTCCCTCTCCATCGGTGAAAACAAACAAGCAAAGGACCCCGCATCACACACCCCAGCGAAGCGCACTATGGCCACCATCGCCTGGAAATGACCCGTCTCCTCTTCCAAACTCGCCCCTGTCCCACTGCGCACGAGGGAAAGAGCGGAGGTGGCGATCAATGTGGATATGTGTAACCAATGTATCATCTTTGAACATTCAAAGTCATAGTATAAGACACGGTCTCAGGCGTTACTTTGTGGAATTTATTCATTATATAATAAAATAAAATAACTTTGTTTTATTCCACACTTTATTTTAAATAGCACGACCCGGGTTTCAGCATCGAATGCTATCATCAGGTGTGGAATAAAACAAAGTTATTTTATTTTATTAACTAATTCATAATCATAGGAAAAGAAAATTCAAAATGTACTTTTCACACTGATAATCTATTCCCTACAATGGTTGCGTCCGAATGTCAGCAAACAGGAACCGTGAAACAGCTATTACGCGAATGAATCTGTGAGCCGCAAGATACTCGGGGACTACGTGCTGCAATTAAGACTAGATATCTTTCAGACCGACTTTGAGAACAACTTAGAACGCCACTATATTTCTAGGATAGGCAGGTGGCATAAATTGAAAGAGGTATTTTGCCGCAAGGATATGTATAGAAATTCGTTTTTCCCTAAAACAATGAAGTACTCGATGGGACTTAGTACGCGAAATAGTCCTTCCTTTCAATTTCCATTAATCCTGTTGCTCTTTGTATTCGGATGGTGTCCAAACATCCATTGCCACACTTTATTGAGGCGGCCTCAGGGGTAAGTAGACACTTATGTTCATACAGACACCCTATGATTATGTATATGTTGGGCGAACATAAAGCATAATGAATAAATAAATATTTTTCAACCAAAGTGCCTTGATAATGACACAAGTGCAGAAATCCTGGCCGCTATACATTGCCTGTGAGAAAATTACAAAGACAGATATTTTCATCCATATGTCAGCTATAATTAGCCACTTAGATAATACAGAACGAATGAGGCTTGCTGTGCGCTACCCTAGTAATTTATCAAGATAACAATAATTCGAAAAGTTATGAACTTTTCCGCGCAGAAAGTACGAAAGAAAAAATGGTAAAATTAGATTAAAAGCACCATTAGCTATAATTTATACATGAAAAAGAAAACAATGGATGAATTCAAAAAGTAAAATAAGGATTAATAAATAAAATTTTCTTCGGTGATAATTATCGTTTTATCATTCCATAGAAAAAAACTAAGACAAGCCAAGCAAACGAGTACAAAACATGAGCTTGGAGAAGAGTTTTCTGAAAAAAAAATTAATCAAGAAGCTTTTAGGGAAGACTTTTCATTGTTTTCGCAACAATGGCTTCATCGCTCGCCGGAAGCTACACAAAAGATCACACAAACTACGGAAAGCTCAGAGTAACAATCCGAGTTGGCAGCTGGAAGTGACCTCAACACGATGACAAACATGTCTGGGGCATTTTTTCACGCTGATTAGGCCGCCATGACGACAAACACAAAATGAACAATCTCAGGGTAAAATATTTCACGGAAGAATACCATGTCTATCCATCACAGTCTGCTTTAAAGCTGTGTCAACAATAGGTAGCCAAATAAAAAGCTACGTTGTTAAGCAAACATAATTTTTTTAGATCAAACTTCGAAATAATTCCATGTGACCGAAATCATTACGTTTCAAATTTCATTTCCATGAAGTAACCCGGCTATCTTAAATTTCGCTCACTCAGTGGCTAAACATAGAGGTTGGTTTGAGTATCACCGGGTAGAGCTCACATCATACTAAGCCACACGTGCGTTAATGTCACGCATTCAGGGTACGAGGGTAGTTCCTTTCCCTGGGCCACCTAGGAGGATTTTCATTTGTGTTATCCGTGGCCATAAGGTATAGTATTTGAACTATTGAGATGAAGTAATTTGCGCCATGAGGTATGGGTATAGAAGGAAGTGAGGAGAGGGATAATTCTTCCAAAAACGTACAATTTCTAGAGACAAATTAAAAAAAAATAGTTTTTGTTAATGTAAGAACCAAATTGTGTAAATTACAGCTAGCCATTCATACAAGTTAATGACATAAAAGGTAGAGATCGTTAGTAATATTACACTGTTTTTGTTAATATTTACTTTTGTATTGCCTACGGACATGAATCATTTGTCTACGAACATGATATATCGATACCTCCACTGCACAAAACGCTCAACAATCCCACACCGAGTCAAATCCGCTCATCTAGTTGCCGAAAAATACAAATGCGCTCAGCTGGCAGAAGCCGGAGCATAAACGCTCAACTCCGATTCTCCGAGGTTCGGAGGTGAGCGTTTGTGCTTCGGATACTGCCAACTGAGCGCATTCCTATTGTTGGGCTACTAGATGAGCGGATTTGATTCGGTGGACGAGCATATACACATCCACGGACACGACAGAGGAGGAATATTACGTGTTTACTCACGAGAAAAAGTTTGTTTAATCAATCATTAGACATTCTGTAACTAGTCAAAATGTATCATCATGTCCGTTACCATCAGTGAACTCTGCAGTCCACGGACATTATAATTTCTACTAAATCTAATTGTGATTGGGACTGATAATAGTTTAGGACACTGTCCTTATTACATTGGAATTGCATCTTATAGTCGTAAAAACATTTCAATTGTAATTAGTAAAATGTGCCGAGTTACTTCTTTTTACTTGTCCAAGGGCATTACTAGTGATCTTGGATCTCTCAACAAACTGAACTAAATTTTTTCTGTAAGGATTAAAACATTCACTAAACCGAGTATAAACTCAAACAACCCAATAAAGCTGACAATCTCCTTCTCTAAACACTGGTTGTTCAGGGCTGCTACCATTTCCTATGATTAATTCCCCATTTTTCCTGTGTGTAAGTACACGGACATTGTATTTTTGGGTAGGACAAATTTTTTATATTTAATAATAAATATTGTGAAATAAAAGGAACCAAATAAACTATTCTATAATGTTTATATTGTTTAAATTTGCTTAATGAGTGATTTTATTATAACTTATTTAGTGAAGGTTGTTGCTACAATCAACACCTCTCAAAAAACCAATGTGAGACTGTCCACGGACATGACCAATCATAGACTGAGGACATTAAATTTGGGAAATATATTTTTTTTTACTAATTTTTCACTTTTTAAGTAATTAAGGGCACATAAAATAATAAGCCAGGAGCCTGCTGGGTACTTTTGTTTTAATATTATTGTTTTTTTATGGCAGCCCATGGAAATAATTTTGTACGATTATGGGTGAATGACCCAGAGAAACCCGGCTTCAGCAATAGCCTTCAATTAACTAAAGGTGCCAAGGAGACCTCCCACTTAACGTCCCATCCGACGGACAAGTGCCCTCCACGAAACAAACAAGCAGGCACCGAGCAATGTCTGAAAATTTTCTGCCACCGCCGGGATTTGAACCCGAGCCCACGGGGTAGGAAGTCTTGTCACCACACCAACCCGATCGCCTGTTCGGAGGCTTCACCCGGAATTTGAACTTAGTACCCCTCGCTCAGCTGCCGAACGCTCTAGCTACTAGGCTACCACGCTCCCAATATTCAACTTATATAAATTCTCTTATATTTAAATTCATATAGTTAAAAAAATACGAATTTGATAGAATAGGATCATACATATAAAAGCATGTTTTTAGCATATCGATGGCTAACTTTTAACAATATGTATCTCAAATTCGGCCGGTTTCAGATTGGTATCTTAAGCAAAGTGTGATAAAATCAAAAAATAAAATACGAGCAAAAACCAACTCTTTGTTTGCAAATGAATGCTTCTTTTTCAGTTTTATGAACTTTTGATTTTTAATATCAGTGTACAAGCAAAAGAAATTAATCGTTTTTAGCTCTCCTGAAAATTTGCTATTTTTGAGATATGTGTTGTTAGAATTTAGCCATCGATATGTAAAATTATAAATCATACCTTTTGAAATTTATAACGAACACATTTCACAAATCGCCGTTTGCTTAATGGTTTTCACACCAGATTTCCCGTGAGAATGTTACTGGGTCAAAGTCAGTTGATGCACTTTCTGCGATATCGTGTCATCTCCGGAATGGATAGATGCCCCAGTTCTCGTGCGTGTGCTGTAGAGCGCAAATGATGGCTTCTGTTATGCAGTCGTAGTGCAATGGAAAACAATCTCTTTTGCATGATTCTACTTTCCTCCTGCTCATCCGGAAATACGTTTCTCTGACGCACACATTGCTAGTATTTGGTTATGCACAACGTACACCTATTTTTTCTATATAGTGAAGTCAAAAGCAGGGTGAGCTTCACACATGAGATTACGCGGTTCACTCGATTAATTCCATTTTAAATGATACTGATAGAACTGCAGGGTCAGTAAAATAACACAACCAAGCAGGGCTCTCCACAAAAAGCAGCGTGATCTACTTACAGCTGAGAATATAAGCATAGAAGTAAGGAAAATATTCATCAGATGCTATCTATGGAGCATTTTCCTCTAAGAACGAAGCTTGGACGTTGACAGCAGCAGAGAAGTCAATAGTAGAAGAATTAGAAATGTGGTGCAACCGAAGAATGATGAAGATAAAATGGATCGATCGAGTAAGTAGTTAGGAAAGATTAAGAAGAGTGGGAGATAAGAAAAGTCTCATAAAAACCGTACGTAGAAGACAGGACAAGTTAGTAGGTTAAGTTCTGAAGTGTAATGGCCTGATGAAAACAATCGTTGAAGGACAGGTGGAAGGGAAGAAGGGCAAGGGGCGGCCCCGAATGGGTGACATAGAAATGGACAGGAAATAGGATCGGCAATAAAGGATGTAAAGGTGTAGAAATAATACGTCGCTATTAAAACGCTAGTGGATTGGAGAGCGGAATGAATGGCTGCGTCAAAGCAATCATAGGACATGATGAGGAAGGATAGAAAACCTCAATTCCAAGAAAAATCTCTATCTGAGCAATAGCTTTGTATGTTCAATATTTCCTTGCCTGTTGCGGCGTTACAGCTGGGCCAATCAACTCCAGGCGTTGGAAGTCCTTGCCGCTCATCTCGTGTGCATGGTGCAAAAGCCAATTGCTGAGTTTGGCGGCCATATTAAAAGCACTTTTTTGGTTAATTGCGAAGCAGTAGAATACTATTTCATCATATTAATATGTGAAATATGTCGCTTTTCCATTTAATAATGCAAGGGATATGGTTGGTGTGTTTTTTTAAGGTGTTGGCTTCCCACACCGTGGGTCCGACTTTAAATCCCGGTGGTAGCTGATTTCATGTAGGTGAAGTCAATAAGCCAAATACAATACTTTCGGCAGAGCATTGTCCTTGCAAACATAATGAAATTAAACTTAGATGGTGAAAACTAATTTAAATATTTTATTTAAACGAATTGACGGAAATTAGTTTTGAATGAAATAACCACTGCTTCAGGGAATAGTAATTTTCAAAACAATTACAGATCCATAAAAAAAGAGTATCCAAAAATGGAATACTTTGTAAATTAAATATTTATTAGAAACTTCACCTAAAAGTTACTCAGAGAGAAATATTTTCCTCAATAGAAATAACTGATTGCTCAGCTAAAGCTTGTTATTTCATTTAAATTCAATGGGTATATAACCTTATGTTTTTTCAGTGCTATAAAGACGGAAATACGCGATATGTTTCGTCAAACTATATAAATCCTCGGATATTCTATGGGATGATACATCGCCCCTATGACCAAGAAACCACGTTCCGTTTTCATAAAAAGGCACAAATATTGAAAAATGTATTATTTTATAGAAAGAAAAATGCTAGAGCAAGGAAAAATCATCTTTTAAGGATGAAAAAGGGTGAAAGGTGAAATAGAGTGTGAAAGAATACCATAAAAAACACAATTATTCATTATGAAGCTAGTGGAAGCGAGACGAACGGTGCTGTCCCTCTATATATATGCCCTCTACTTTCAAACGCAGCCATGTCCTTCCCATAGCTTCATGTCCCTCCCCAATTCGGTTCATACCAGCCCTGACTAGTCTAAAACCCCTTGATTGCGTCCCTCACTTCTTTGCTCAAATAGTCAGACTTAGAATTACATTTATGTCATTTGTTCAGAGCAAACGTGAATTATTGCAGTTTTTCGTAATTAAGAGGGGAATAGGATGGGTTTCATACAAATATCTTTATATATTAATCTTGCTAAAAAAATTAGCGCAGTTAACACTTTGACTGCGACTGTTCAGGTGCCCTATGATCCAAAAATGCGGAATTTTTTTTTCTCGCCAACAGGTTTGAAATTGGATGTAATGAACATCCAGTATCACCAAACTAAAATTTTCAATATTTTTTTCGGTATAATTGGATAATTTATTTTCCACGTCGATCGACGTGGTCCGCCGTTGACAAAGGTCCGTGGTTATGCAACCCGTATTACAGAAGGTTGTAAATTTTCTAATGCATAAATCTTCTTCTTTAGTCGCTAAATATCGATGATTAAAACAAGTAGATAGTTAATCCGTATTTAATTACTACCCTCGTACCATTAACTGAATATTTGACCTCGGAATCCCACCTGATGCTCTTTTTTTATCGTACATTTTATGCAGAAAACATTTTTGGACGTTCACCTTAGATGGGAAGAATATACATTTTGATGTTGATCTTCTGCACATATTTGAGGTAAATACCGGAATTAGGTAATTTTTATGCCTAGCCTCATTATACTTACCTTGGAAACCTATCTTAGATCACTATCTTTTATACTCCCCACTTGAATGATACCGCCCCGCTATACTCGATGGTTCTTGAAGAGTGGTGGAAAAGAGTAGAGGTATATTACAATTCATGCACTCCTCTATGTTGAAAATACACTAATAAATTGGTAAAAGTTTAATTTGTAGGATAATATGTATTTATCTCGAATTAAGATTAACAATTTGCATTCTTAGCAAGTAAAATAATAAAAATAGAATGACTTTTACAAATGTTTTATCAGGTTTTATGACCATTAAAAAATAAAACGTCAGTAAATATACAAGAATATGATAAAAACACTCACATAAACAAACATATCTAAAACATATTCTCCAAACATGATGCACGTAATTTAATCAATCATACCGTGAAACTCTTTGAAGCACTTTTCCAGGCAAAGAGGAGGATTTTCTGCGCAATCAGGGCAGTGGTATATAGTTTGTTGGCGTTTTCCTTTTTTTGTACATACACGGCAGTTTTTTTGTTTCCTTCTATCCCCTTTAGCTGTCATGGGGTTGAACTTGGGAAAGTGCATCTCTAGTGGTTGGGTTTGGGAAACGATGACGTTTTCCTGAGTCCGGCCAAAATTGACGAGTTTTCCTATAATACTGAGTCTAAAACTCTGTAGATTCATTTTCTCTCCCTTTGAATACATTTTATACAGTTGAAAGCTGTTTAATAGCATTATTTGCACAATATGGAGAGCAACCTTTTTATACCAACGCAAGGTCTTTCTTGAGGTTATGTGGTAGGACAAAAGTTGATCTAACCTATCAACACCACCCATGAATTTATTGTATTCCCTCACAGCTTCAGGAACCCTCCTTTCAATTTTCCTTTTGCTCACGCTATTCACCAACTTTCCCGAGTGCTGTGTGCTAATCATTGTCACCTCCCTTTTGTCCTTCCATTTTAGCACACAAACCCCGTCGTCGGACCACATTTCCACAACTTCTCCTTTTTTTATTTTTTTTCGCAGTAACTTCCGCGGGATTACCTTTTCGATTACTCCTCAACGTGCCAGTGCACAAAATTTTATTTGCTGCTAAACTTGCAACAATGTCCACACTGGTGAAGTAGTTGTCCATAAATACACAGTGTCCTACTCCTCCATATGCCTGCAAAAGTTTATGAACAACACAGCCCGCGTGCCCAAGCCCTCCCTCAGAGTTTTCCCCGGCTCCTGTGTAAACTAAAATTTTAGTGACAAGGCCAGTGGGTTCAGCTAGCATGTATAGCTTTACACCAAACTTATGTTTTTTTCCTTTGATGTACTGCCTGAAAGACAATCGCCCCCTCCATAAAATCATGGACTCGTCAATACTCAATTCTCGGGAAGGGTAATATATTTCATCCATTATGTCATCAAAATGATTTAACAGTGGCCTTATTTTCTGAAGGCGGTCAGATGAACGTGGTTTTTGTGTCCCTTCGGCAGGTGCAAAATGTAATACTCGTAAAATTATTTGAAACCTGTCCCGAGACATGTGTGAGGGAAAGAAAGGGATGTTATAAAACTTGTCTTTCCGCCAGTAATCCTGAATCTGAGATATTTGGATCAGTCCCATGTGCAGTAGTAGCCCCATAAACACGAAAAACTCATCCTTTGTGACAGGTTTCCAACATCCTATGCGTGCGCGAGGAGATAGCCTCTCTTTCAAGAAACAGTCCGCGTTATTATTTGTTTCTTGAATAATTGTTTCTACTATTTGGTCAGTGAACAACAGACGAAAAAAATCCCATGGAGTGTCTCCATTTGGTTTCACTTTCAAATTCCTCTGTCTAGTGAAAGTCATTTCTGGCAATGCGGGTGTTTCCATAGACCAAGTGCGCTCAGTGCGACGCGCGTGGATAGACAAACCCGGAGTCACAGTTGAGCCATGGCTTAGGGAACTTGAGGAGCTATCACACATACCTATGGATGAATCTCCGAAAGCGTCATCATCCTCTGGATATGCGCAGTCTTCGGACTCGGTGCTTCCATCATCCTCCATATCGTCGCTACTTAGAAGAAAGCTGTCATCACTGTCCCCTGAACCGGAAATATCATCTTCCAGGATCGCTTCAATTTCTTTCTCTGGTAAATTTCTACCTCTGTATCCCGAAATTGCGTTGGGTGAAGGCATTCTTACATTCGTCGATAGAATAAAATAAATTATATAAATAAAAAACACATAGGAGGAGAAAATTTTAACAGGCAGATATTTTGTCATCAATTTTTGAAAAATGTTTGCTTTTCTTACCAAGTATTGATGAAGAGGCATTTGAAGGACCAGCTGGAGACTCTTTGGGTATGGAAACTGGATCCAACGACGAATCAGAATCTAAAACGTTAATGCAAAGAGTGAAAGAGTTAATAGTCCGAGTGTGTCCGAGCAATCTCAATTAAACAGATGAAGTAATAAAGCAATAATTACCTGGAGTTGACTGTACTTCAGGAGAAGATGATAATTTGTTTTTGGAAATCCCTTTTTTTTAATTTTTGTTTCGATGATTCCCCTTAATAGAAAATTCGTTTTTTAGCTTATAGAAAATGAAAACTTGAGAATTAGCACTGTACACAAACTATTAAAATAGGTAAAACCTTACCTAGATATTGGGGAGATATTTCTACTTGGCGTCTTCTTTTCCCCATTATGGATACCACTGACCTAATGTGCTGGAGCTAAAATTGCACTGCCCGATGTCAGAACGTCTCTCCTCCACGTTCACGTCTGTTCTGCGTTCTTGAATCTAAAACTTCAGGCTAATTTTCAACCGTGCCGTCACTTTGTAGTACATTGCTTCTGAATTGTTGCTCACCGACTAGTAGGTCAGAAGCACAGCTATTGTAGCAAAATGTTAAATCTGTCGTGTATTTTACTGATTACAACACAGAATGTGACAGCAGCAAAAGTTTCCTTTAGGACGTAATGGTATCCTGTTCCAGAAATATCAATTACAGCGAATTTATACCGACGTCCATTCTGCGTATTCTCATCTTACCGTGTCGGGTCTGAAAATATTTTCGGCAGCATTGCTTCTTCATCACGGTAGAATTTTTTCTAACGAAGTTTCCACTTTGTATTCATTGTGTACCAATGGGTTCTTTAGTACTCATAACATAGCTGTCTCAGCAAAATCTGAGAGAAAACGTCCGCTAACAAAATCGACGGGTATGGCGCGATTCAACCAACAGTTACAACTGTGTATATACATATACACACAGTTGTAACCGTGGTAGATGGGGGGGGGGAATATATTTATACATATATATATATATATTTAATTTTTTTTCATCTACCACAGCACCGTCGTAGAAGTAATAATTTTGAAAGCTGTGATATTAGTCTTCACACGTTAAGAAATATACTAAAGATGGCGAAAAAAGGAGCATTGTGTCGTTGTCTCTTAGATAATCAATATTTATTATGTATGTATTAGCTTACCACGCGGTAAGAACTGTTCGTAAATATAAATTAAATTTCATAATATTTCATTTATAAAGTTAATTACGGATTTCTTGACTAATAAATTATGTGAAACCCCAATTATCTCGCAAAATGATTATATTAAATCTCAAAAGAGAGCATAAGAAAATGATAAAAGTTACTCGAGGTAATGATAAACATTACTTTCAATGTAAGAAAGGCATCTTGAAACGGATCCGCATATATGATGTCTGGGTCATACAAAAGAAGAATGATTAAGCACAAGTTGGTATATATAGAATTAATCCAATCAGAAGCCATTTCATACGAAAGTGTGTTAGCACGTCGATCGACGTGTTCCGCCGCTTGCAGAAGATCGCGACCACGTCGATAGACGTGCTCCGCAGTGAAAGTGTTAAAAGAATGGTCAAAAATGTGCCTATGTACTCCTTAAATTTTACATTATATCTTTACAACAATTCTCTCTCTTTAATATTGACACACATAAAAGAGAAATGGTACCATTAAAAGGGCAAGCAGTTTTAGATGTGTTCACATCACTCCCTTGACTTTTGGTTAGTTTTTGAATAGACACAAAATGGAGAAAAAAAGCTAGCTTGTCAGGAAGACACACCTTGATTTCACCGTTGAACACTAGAAAAACATACTCGGATCACTGACTCAGTTAGCCAGAACTATAGAATATTGAGGAAAGGGTACCCGGGACGCTCATTTCCGAAATTAGGAAGGCTTAATCTAAAATTCCTTCTGTAGACCCTTGGGAATTGGGCTGAGAAGACCGAAGAATTTTATGCCCAATTATTTTTAAGGGTACCCTCCGATCCCCATTCAAAAACTAATTACAAAACCAATTCCCATGGTAGCATCTGAAATGTTCCGGAGAATACCATTAAACCCCAAAACCATGCTAAGGGTAAAAAAAATATAGGTAAGGATTTTCACAGCAGAAATTTAGCAAAAGTCATTACTTCCTAAAGGGACATTTGAATGTGGTGAAGCACCAGCAGTTCGCTTAATACCATGTAAATCTATCCTATGGTTACGACAAACCGCTTCAGTCAATTATTTGAAAATGATATTGAAGAAACACTCTTATTTATATAGAATTTCTTCTAACTTAAGAAAAAAATGAACATAACACATAAGCGATTTGAGGATAAGATAAAATACAGGAGCATGGAATTATAAAATTAAGACTAAATAAGTATGGCTTACGAGTACGTGAAACAATTTTATGTCATTCATAGCAATGCTTTGTTGTAAGACTGAAGGGTGGAATAATTATTCCACTTGAGCTAATAGCATTTGACAAATATACTTTGAAATGAGCACCCGAATACATTGAAATGAGAATTTTAAAAATTTCAAACAATCGACATAAAGCCACTTTCATTACTCGGTTGACATTTACGCTCTTGTTTTCATTAACTGCGAATACAAAACGCTAATACTAATGGAAAACGATGGTGATTACCTTGGGGATAAAAGAAAACCATGCATCATAAGAATAAGCACAATGCTACCCCTCTAGATGTTCCATTCCTTTCAACGCAGCTCACAGAACAGCCAACTAAAGCTCAGTCTTCCCAAGACATTATAATTATTTTTTTCCCCATCTTTCATTGTAATCTGAGACATTTCACCACAGAAATTGTCCCCTCATAGTCCCCAAAACAACGAGATTCAACACCTTTTATTTCCACACACTCTTTAACAAAAGCTTTTCAGAGGCATTTCTGAAATGCTCCAGTTGGATTGAGGACGCAAGAAACCGCAATGAGGAAATTCCCAGCCAGACATCGAAGAAGTGAGCGAGGGTTTACTCTATTCATTTTTGTACAATAAAATCAATAAACTATTGTGAGCATATCCTATACCTTTTTATATTTTAAAATAATTGAAATTATATGTAAAATCTAAATGTCGATAAAAATAAATCGGAATCAAACCAAAACATTTTCCCGACCAACACTCCAGAAAGGACACAACACAGTTATAAAAGAGTGATTGGTATAAATATCATTAATATTCTAGTCAATAGCGTCCAAATATGATGAAGAGTAATGATATTAAATAATGAAATATCCCATAAACGTGTCCTGCCCTTGGGAGTACCCATGAATTCGAGACAATATTAAAAATTCTGCTGTTTTATTAATGTTATTCAAAAGGTTAAGGTAGGTTCAGAGTGAAAAATCTTGCCTCATTCCAAAAGTGCTAATTCCTTTCAACTTCCTTAATTCTTAAGTTCCTTCCATAAGATAAAAACATTTAGCAGCATTATCACGCAAAAAATCAAAGCCTAAGTCTCTTTAAAATGATATTTCACGCTCTATTCGCACGCACTTTTTCCAATTTCAAATAATTGGCAGGAATGGATGCCAAGGGAATTTGAATCGAAGTTCGTATCAATGCGGATGGGGTCATAACGGAAGAAGTAAGACCGCAGAGACGCAGGAGAATGAAATGGGGGCGTAAGAAATGGAATGGAAGAAGAGGAAGAGCGGCTCCGAATTCGGCACGTAACGACTCCGAGGATGCAGTTCCATCCACCCTCTCACACGTGACGCCACGTCTTCTTCTTTCGTCTTCATTAGAACGGAGACTCGGAAGGGCCCTTTTCTCTCGGCGTGGAACGCAGGAAGCGAAGTGAAGAAGCTACGCTGGCTTCCGAATAGGAGCGACCCGGGAGAAACGTAGGTGGGCGCGGCTAGTGGCCATGACGTGCCCGGCGTATGCGCAATAGCAAAGGGTGCAGCTACTCAGGCGATATCATGAGTTTTTCATTAGCACCGGTTCAATTAAATGAGAAATATTTCTCATCCTCTTTTGTTTCCCGGGAATGGTTTTGAGATTTATTTCGCGTTGAGTTTTCTTGCATGTGATGTGAAACTTGGGCAGAAAATCAATACTTAAGCTTGTGCTAACAATATAGTTTTTAATATCTGAAGATTTAATATGGGAAATATTTATCAGAAATGCTTATAAAACTGGTAGAAAAGGTCGGACGTAAAGTTTTTGAAGAGAAAACCAAATAGTTTCCAGTAAGCAGAAACCCAGATATAAAAAAAAAATTCTTTGAATGTAGATGACTATATCTTCGGAAGTTGCCAAGACATTAAGTAATAAGGAGTCATAATAAACGAGAGTAAAATTGAAGCGGATGAAATTAAAATTAGAATCTTGAATGTTTATAGACTGTTAATTGGGTCAACTAAAACTGTTAAAAAGCAATATCAAGTCAAATAACACAAAAGTAAGGCTCTATAAGAGTATTATAATGCCTATTTATTTTATAAATTTGAGATCTAGACACTAAGTAAAAAATCAGAAAAGAATCTTATGGTATTCGTAAATAAAATTCTATGCAGTATTCTTGGCCAAGTATGTGACAAGATCCCGACATCATTGTCCAAATCAAAAGCAGAAAATCAAGTTCGACTGGCTTCGTAAACAGGAGGCAGACGACCACTAGGGAGCCCAAGACTACGGCTAGTAGATCAAGTGCAGAGAGGTATGCATAAACTCAACGTAACACCGGAGCTACGGCAGGACCTTTACCAAATCCTTTTGCGATTTAAGAGTCCGTATAAATAGATAAATTTTACGCCGGCATCATAATGACTCAACAAATCACGTTGCTGTCACTATATCCTTCAAAAGTTGAAGGCTGATGCCCTTTTCCACGACTCAAGAATGCGAATTTTTATGGTGCATTAATGAAAATTTAATTAAAAATATTAAATGCGAGGCGTATGGGAGCATAGAGTAAATTTTAGGTCCATTAAATGATTAGGAATCCCCAACGTTTGCATTTGCGATTCTGCACAATAATTTGTAACGTATGTACTTTCCTATCGCTAAAACTACTAATTGTGAGAATAATATTAAACCAAATATATTAATACTAGCTGACCCGGCGAACTTCGTACCGCCTAACATTCAATGAACTTATAGTTTAGTTGCACTATTTATAAATAAAGAGCGGCTGTATCGTTTTAATCATATTTGATTTATTATAAATTAAATGAGAAAATATTGATGAAATAAAAATTATACGCATTCAGTTGTTGGCTATTTGTGTTATTAACCGTAAAAAAATATTTTTAGGTCTAAGTCCGTACCGTAACTTGGCTCGTTCACGGGGCAGGTTAACGCAACGCTAGACCGAAGCTTGACTGATGCACAAAATAGTGTAAGAAAAGCCCCTATGAAGCAGCATTCGTATCAAATGACTTTAGGCGCGCCAGTTATAGTATCTCTGTTTGGAAAAAATGCACTGCGTAAACTTGCTGCATGCGTAAACGCACCACGGTGTGCCCTACACATTCGGGTTTAATGTCTTGCGTCAAGCGCCTTCTGATAAACATCAGTTTTTGTTTTGTTATCAGGCGCAAGATAAAGTGAATGAAGATAAATAAAAATAGCGAAGCGAAGCAGGGACGCAGAGAGGGGGTTTTTGGGGGTTAAAATCCCCCCAAAACCTCAGAGAATCTTTTTATAAAACATTTGGTTACTAAAATTAGGGGGACGGATGAGTCACAAAATATTTAACTGTTCACACAGCCGCAAAACCTACCATTTTGAACCTTTTATCCTAAAAAATGTCTGGGGAGGGCCCCCACACCTCTCGCTTACTTTGGCGAGTTTTCTATACCATACAGACCCGCCAGTATTAGCTGCGCCTATCCTTAATTCCTAGCTGCGCCCTTGAAGCGAAGGAAGAAATACAGCGGATGGTTCACCGACTCGTAAGCATACCACATATTATTTACCATGAGAAAATCATGGGTTTTCACTGACACATGAGAACAAACATCACTAAAACTGAAAGACTGACCATGCGATTTGTTAATCGTTATCACGAATGCAACACGAATTGGAAATTGAATACGTTTAAGCTCAAAAGGGCATATAAGTTGGGATCATGGAATTTTCGGATTGAGAACTTCCTCATCTTTGAATTTTCCTTTGAGTATAGTGGCGTGAATCACCTTCATTATCAGTTTTTTTAAATAACCAAACACGTTCCGTTGGATAGTTTTGGTTGGTTTAGGTTTCGAAAGATCATGAACACAGAGCCTACCTTTAGCTGTAAATCGTGCCGTGGTAAGCCAGGTGCGTCCAAGGACTTTAAATATTCAGATAGATAGTTGGTGACTTCGTCTTCGTTTATTACAAAGTTAAAAGATTTGAATTCATGCAGAGTACACGGACATTACTGATAATCAACAATTGCTTGGAGATTTGTCTACACACACGGTAGCTATGTGTTTGTTGACAACTCAATTAGAGCTGAGCTTACCTCTAATTCAATTATTTAAATACTATTTTAATATTACTTTAATGTTTTTAACATGTTTGAACATTTAAATTTTTTAAATATTGTTAAAAAGATCAGTCAATAAATTAGTAAAAACGAAAAAAATCTTATTATTTTGACCGTCTTAACAATCAACTCCTAAAAACATATCTCTAAGATAAAGTTGAAATTTTTTGTGAACTTTTCCTATTTTTTAAATTATTTGTCCTATATGTTATCCGGGGCTGAGACGAATCCAAAGAGCCTAATGTCACTAAAATCGGTGCAGCCGTTCTCGAGTTATAAGTTTTCTAACTAACACGATTTTCGACTTTCTTTTATATATATAGTTAAACAAAGCTTCAACATAATTTTAAATCTCAGAAGGTAGTGAACGTGGAGATGCTTATTGAGCGACGGGAAAATGTACCAAAAAAGCATCTGGATGTGGTTAGATGAAGGAAAACTTCCTGTCCAAAAAGTATGACATCATGGGGTAGATGTAAAATTCATCTGCATGCTAGTTTAGGTGATTCTTCTCCTAGATGCACATACGGCCACGCTAAGTTCAGTTACATAACCTAACTCAATACTTATGTTTCCCGTATTAACAGCTAGAGAGGTTTAAAATAAGAAACAGCACCTTTCAGAGTTTTATGAGCACGATTAAAGTAATTAGGTCATCGCAACTTAGTCAACTTACTTTTTCTACTTATAATCAACCATTCCATTTACAATTAACAAAATAAAATAATTAAATTGTTGAAGAATTAATTGCAATAAAAAGGTGAGTAATAAAGAAACAACTATCGCTCACTTCCCATATAAAACCTACATTATACGCCATGCAAATTCGTTGTCAAGACTTAGGTTAAGATAAAAAGGCATGAAATCTGATTGCGATAAAAATTGCAGAGCTTACTGAATTATTGGCATATTTCAATAAATAAGGTCATCAAATCCATAGCCTCCATGCACAATTTATATTATGAACGTATCAATACAGGCCAGAGACTTTTCAAAGAAGTTATCAGTCTTAGAAGCTTCATAGAGCTTCAGCAAAATGACAATCACATCTCCATCGAGTGCATTATACCTTAAAAAATATTCATCCCTTTTCCAGATTAGATAAGGAGAACGAGTCTGGCGGATTTGAGACATTGAATGAAGGATACTGCAGACGAATTTTCGGCCAAATAATGGGTTTCCAATTGCCAAGAAGGAGAGAAAGCCTCGATTCGACGAAATTACCGCAATCCGCAAGCGTCACTCATGAGCATGAGCGTAGAGATTGATTTATTGGCGGTCTCATTAATGGAATCAATTATGTAAATCCAGGTTCCGTTGCCACCGATTCGCATTATGTGACATGAGCAACCCCACCCGGGCTCGAGTAATTATTTACAAAATATCCATTCCCTCCACCCTCCCCCCACTGTTAACCCTGGTTAAGCATTTCACACCGAAAGTCATCCACCTCTTTTTTCTGCTCGCGACCAACACATTTGAATTCCAACCCGTCAAAATGCGATAATCGGAATGATTGCAATCCACCACCTTTCCCGGATACGGATAGCAACGGGGAACGGATTTATCGCAGTGATTGTGAACTATTTCTTCCTCCAGCCATTTTCCAAGGTTACTGGAGATAATGAGAGGCTGAGGAATTTCGAATAGGTGGTATTAAATATAAAAAAGGATGCCATAATTTCAAAAGATGATTTTTGGAAGGCTTTTCGCATTTCCACGGGAATGGAACATTACCAGCGAGTCATCATTTTTTTTCGAGCAATAAATTTCACGATTTCACGATTCACGATTCATCTGAAGGTAACATAATGACTGAAAAACGTTATAGTATAGATATTATTGCAACTCAAGTTTCGACGAACTCAGCCATTTTCAAGGTGACCTAGAATAAATTACCACTTGAACTTAAGTAAAAATCTGTGGAGCATGCAACCGTTTGGTTGAAATTTTATCTATAGCATGATTCCATATCTCCATATAAAGGAGGGACGTTAGATTTGGTCGTCAAATAAAACTAATTATCGGCCGCTAGAATTAAATTCTAGTAATTATATTATGAGTGGGCTCCCAATACAAATCAGAATAGTTTTCAAATCATGTAGAGAAGCTTCTTTAACCTAATTTATTACTACCACATATTTTATCGTCTGAGTGATAAGATTTTCATAAAATATAATAAGCTTCCGTACTGATTTTATCAAATGGATTATTTTTTATGTCGCTGTAGATTCAGAAAGGGAAATTCTGATACAAGGCTGTACGTAGGTATATCATCCTTTGCTTGTATTGCACTCATTAGCTAGAAGATATCTACAAATTTTGGGTTGAAACCATTTTTTAAGGTGGCCTTGAATTAAAAAAAGTCGGATGTAATATACATCTGTGGATCATGCGAACACTTTAAAAAAATATTATCTGTTGCATGATTCCAAAAAAACATCGCTGTCTACTTTTAAGTAGATTAATTTGAAGAATGCGAATGTTTTGCGAATGAATTTTCACGTGGGAAAAGATAATGATCCCCCAGGGAGGAAAGGAAGACGTTAGCGGTACACATGGGTGTTTGGTGAGAGAGACTGAGGAAAGTAAGGGAGGACTTGGGAGGGGGCGGAGGTGTGAGCGGCGCCGAAGCAAGCGCCAGACGATCGTCTTCTATTATTGATGACGCCTCTGCACAAAAAGGATTGTTTCCCAGAAGAGTAATGGGTAAGGGGTGGGGCAAGAAACAGCCCGCACTATTCACGGTCTAGTGGAAGCGAGACAATCGGTGCCGTCCCTCTCTATACATGCCCTCTACTTTCAAACACAGCCAAGTCCTTCCCGTAGCTACATATCGCTCCCCAATTCGGTTAATGCCAGCACTGACTAGTCTAAAAACCCTCGATTGCATCTCTCACTTCTTTGCACAAATAGTCAGAATTACATTTATTTTCTTTATTCTGAGAAAATATGAATTGTTGAAGTATTCCTTATTAAAGTGGGGAAGTGGATGGGTTATATACAACTATCTTAATATATAAATCTTGCTTAAAAAGTAGGGGAGTAAAAAAAGGCCATAAATGTGTCTGTGCACTCCTTAAATTTTAGATTATATCTGTACAACTATATCCATGCTGTACAATCACCCTTCACTAATTAGAACGATGTTCACATATTATATGTCCTCATTTACGCATGGATAACTCATTTTAATCAACATTTACACAACATGCCCTCTAATGCTATACTGTTTTCTTTCTTCTTATTTAAACAGCAGAACCTAAGGCTTGAGATTAATTTAAAATTACTTCATACTACCCTAATCTTGACTACTGACTGCCATGAACTCCTTTCCCCGTTGAATTTTAAAATATCAACTCGTTCCACCCGCCCGCTCTCCCTACTCCATCTGCCGTTTCTCAGGATCTCCTTAACCCTCCGTCAGTCGCGTCACATTTCAGAACGCTATTGGTTGCGCGGCGTCTCACGGACACCTTTTTGGAATGGTTAAACAAAATGCAAGAAAATAGAAAAAAACTGTTTGGACCACATTAAATCCTTCATTGAATACTAAATTTCATGAATGAACAAGAAATTTATGCACAATAATGATTGAGATATTTTTATTAATAAAAGACTGACTACTACTTATTTTGACGTTTCTCACAGTTTTTCTTTTATCAAAATTATATGAACATGTTTAAATTGGACGGAAATGGAAACATATTTTGCAGACTGCAGTTAATTTTACGCATCTACATCAATGTAATAAGCCACCATATGTAGCAGAGGGAAAACAGCCAAAGTTAACTCAAATTATGTGAGAATCAAAGTAAATTCTTCGCAATGATATTTTTATTTTATTCAGGTGTTAAATCGATTACAGTAAAAAATTCTGATCAATAAGACGCATGTCCAAAATTAAATGCTTTAAATAGTTATTAGTTTAAATTTTAAAAATACTTAAAAACTTTGTGATGAATTTCATGAAGCTTTTAGCATGTAACGTCTTGTAACTCAACTTGTCGCGTGGCATCTGCTAGACTCCAAAAACAACAAACTATCAAAATTCATTCCATAAATATGATAAAACATATAGTCATATTGGTGACTATTTCAGGATCATAAAATAATAAAATAAAAGGAATATGAGTTTCCTTACTATGAAAATGCGATGTGGGCAAATTTAAGAAAATGGCTTGGCGTCTGATAGACGCCACGCAACCAACGCAGGGTTAAGTAAGCGCTGAACTTTAATCGCCTCTTCTCCCTTCTAAGCTCACTCCTTCCCTTCATCAATCCTTATTTATTATCATTTTATTAACAACTTCCGCGGCAATGCACACCACCAAGAATGCGGTATTCATCTATTTGGTTTATTTTAAGTAAGAGGAGCAATATAAGAATTTCCTTACATTAAAGTTTGGAAATATTTTTTTCATATAGCATACGTAACTTCGGTACCCATGTACTTTTCTGCTACTCGGAAATTTAAATATGACTTTCGATCATTTAAAAAACCAAATTATGGATGAAATTTAATTTGACAAAGCTCTTTGCAATGCGTAGATGTCCTTTTCTGTATAAAAATACAATTAAATGTACCAATCAAATATTTTTCCCGTGACGGTATGAAGAAGACGACCGTTACGCCGTTCTTGTAGTTCTTTGCGCGTTCTTCTTGAATATTTAGACCGTAGAAGCTAAATGTTTAGCTTGAATAATGTCTAATGTTCATCGATGTAGTCTAATAATCAATGAGTACAACGATATATGTCATACGACTCTATGGAGCTTTAGCAAATTTTCATACAGATGCTTAAAACTCAGCATTCCACCTTTTTTGCGCCTTTAGTAATTTAGTAGTTCTTTGTGAATCTCCCCGAAGGTTGGAATGGGTAAGCGAGGGTAGAGCTCACCCCAGACTAAGCCATAAGCGTGTGAAATCGCACACCCTGGGCATAAAGGTCAGCTTCATATCCTGGCTACCTCGCACTTATTGAAGGTTTTATTTATTTAAAGGTATTCGAAAGCTTCACCCGGGACTTGAACCCGCGACCCCTCGATCATCAACCAAGTGGTATACCCACTAGATTACCAACCTCCAAAATTATGTAGTATTTATTAATAAATTGTTATCATTAAGGTAAGAAATTTATCAATTAATTCTTTTTTAAAGTATATCTGCTGGAAATAGCGTCTGGTGGAGATTACATCGTAGAAGATATTTCTTCATTGGTATCCTCCTTGCCAAAGAATTTGTAAGTGCCTCTACATAGTCAACTCAAATGTAAAATTTATTAGAAAATTAAAAATTCATACCAGCTATGAGAGAAATTTCGTTGGATACTATGGATATATTATTGAGGCATCCTGTATATATAAATACAATGCGTTTCTCTCGATCAATCCTCCATTTTATCACTCATGAGTTATGACTTCCTTCGTTACGTAAGTAATATTATGCCGTCCCTCCCATTATTTAGTATACACATGACCCTTCCTCACGGGATGCTTGCGTAAACCTTGAAAGTCTCATCAATACCCTCAAAGAACAGGAACAATCTTTGCAATATTTCACGTCCGTCAAGAAAATTCATTTCCTCCGGTTACTAGTTAAAGCAGAGCTTATTTTTAACTACCAAAAACAAAAAAGACTTCAGTATCTATATCAATACTACGAACTCCCTAATAGCTCTAGTTCACGTCTAGCAAGTTAACCTTAACAATAGCAAATAGATTCTTGTCCATAGCAAACGACCCTCACACGTGCTGACCATTTAAATAAAAAAATAACAATAAGAGAAGATATTAAAAAATGGTTTTACTTTACTATTGTTAAGTAAAATGCATTATTTTCTTTAGAATAACATTCCTGATAACCACAAAAATCACGACAACATGAAAGCCTGCTAATTATAGCATTTTATCTCGATAATTATGAAATATAACTTGCCTGATTCATCATTTGGCTTTTTAGCATATTTATTCTGGCTCATGGCCCTAATCATATATCAGTAAATAACGCAGGCTTCACTCTACGTAAGCTAGTAACAATCGCAATGATAATCTCTTGGATCCAATCCAAAAGTTGTTGATAACTTCCAGCCAATGAGTGCAACGCATGCAAAGGATGATATACGTGTAGCCCAACATAAGAATTTCCCTTTCTGAATTTACCGCAATATGAAAAATAAACAATTTAATAAACTTGGTACGGAGGCTGTATTAATTCGGTGAAAATCCTATCACTGAGGCGGTAAAATATGTGGCAGTAAGAAATCAGGTTGAAGTTGTTGGATTTCCAGCTTCTCAACATGATTTGAAAACCATTCTGATTTCTATTGGGAGCTCACTTATAACTTCATTTGCATAATTTACCACTAGTATCCGGTAATTGGGTTCAATTGACGAGCAACTCCAACGTCCCCCCTTGTTATGGAGATTTTAACCTGTATTAGGTCCACTGGATTAGTAGGCGTGACAAAATAATCAAATAAATCCAGTTAATGCCGACCCATTAAAGCTCTATCGCAATAACGATACAGAGATAATTGCCAAGTGGACTTGGACCGATGCATAAATTATCATCGGTGCTCTCGGAATCATGAAATCGAAAATGATTCTAACCCGGTCAGGGCTTTGTTGATGACGATGGAGAATTGCTTGCGAATGGATTTCAAATGAAAATGACTTGAATATATGGATCCTAATGCCGTGAACGATTAATTATGAGATTGATTTATTTGGATTTATCATTAAGTGTCATAGTATATATTTTTGATGGATAACACCATCATTAATTTATTTGATATAAGCCTAAAAACGTTTCAAATATCAGAAGATACCTTTTTACGTCTAAAATAATACCAATGAGTTTCAAATTCTCAAGAATATTCTTCCACTGTCATTAAATAAAACAAGTACTTTTTCCCAACTTTGATGGATATAAACGTTTCCTGGATAAAAATGTTCAGCATTATTATATTGAGATTATTAGCAGAGCTTAAAAGATTGCAAAATATTTTTTGATTGCCGGCCATTGAGGGATTTTGGAGGCATAGATTTCCTATTTTTGTATAAATTTTTCATTTTAGCTGATTATTTATATATATTGTTTGACAGTGAGGACGCCATTAAAAAATGAAAACCATCTATTGCATAAACTCTACCAGGCACTATTTCAAGCAGAAATATTATAAAATACCCGAGGTCTTCTTCAACTTTGGGCATAACAACTGCGTATTTAACTAGCATTTTTTCTTTTAGCCCTAAGCTTAGGCCACCTAGTGGCACAAATAAATCTTAATTGTTAAATAATCTAAATTTTCAGAAAAAACGGTATCGGAAAGCATATGTAGCAAGCAGTGAGAAAAAAATCTTCGGAATCAGTAATGGCTTAAAATGGGGACCAATTTAACAATTGTGACAATGTCACCTACCATGTATAGAGGTGAAAATAGGGGGGTGTTAAAATGTAAACAAAAGGGCTTAAATACCTCGATGCAGTTAAGCCTTAATGGAAAATTTTAGTACGAAGTATTAATTTTATAAGAAAGAAACATTTCCGAACAGCCGATGATTTTCCAATACGTTTCCAATGTGTTTGACTCATAATTGTATTTCTTAAAAAAATGGTTTTCCCATATAACTCCTCGGAAAATTGATTTTTGCCGCTGAAAGAAGTATTCTAGGAACGGAGTCAACAGTAAGGAGGCACGCCGGAGGTAGAAGGTATCCGCTTAAAAGCATCCACAAAAAATTTCCACGAGGGTTGACAGGAAAGTTCTTGGTGGATTGTGACGCGCGCTCTTTTTGGCACGGGGCTCTTTTAAGAGGATAAGACCCCGGAGGAATGCCATGACGACGAGAGGAATGCACCAAATATTGTGGAAGAAAGAGGGAGGGAGGAGGGGGGTTTCGTAGGAGGAAGAAAGCGAAAAGGATTGGCTTAGTTTCGCAAGGGCGGGATAATATGCTCGCCCCAACAAAGGGATGCGAATCGCAGCGGGGAGTTGGTTTTCAAGGATAGCGGGAAAGGGGTGCAGGGCTCCGCTGCCGTTGCAGATTCCTAGCGCTCCGATATGAGATATGCATCGGTTCCCCCGCGCACGCTAGGAAATCTCGGAGGAATTTATGGATGGCTCGTGCACGCTCAAACACACACTGGGGCCCGTGCATTTGAAGTGACTCGTCGCATCGCGGTCTCGTCTTGGGGGATGACGAGGTGCCAGTGGTGAGCGCTGGGCGTGTATTATGATCCCCTCTTCTTCTCCTCAAACGGGAAAGATTGCGCGCGACAGCTGTTCGGCGCGATGGGGAAGGCCTCTTCAAACTTCTCGGGAGGTGGTAAATCACATTGCATTCATCCGTCTGGGATTCCTACGGGGGGAACATATTCGCCTACAGGGAAATAGAGTCCAGAAACTCCGGCAGTCGCTTGTATTTTTAGACTATGTAGGTTGAAAAAATCCTCTTGTTGGTCTGAAGCCCGTATATCCATGAAGATGTACCAAAGAGACCCTTTGGTTGGACATTACCAAGTAAATTTTTGTTTTAAGGTCAAAATAAGGAAAAAATTTTAAGTTTAAGTTTAAGTTTAATGACCACATAAGCGTGGAAACTCAAGTCATTAAAAAATAAGATGCATAAATCCCGAACTTGAACGAACTACCTACTTCACACCATTTATTACAAAATTAGATATGCCATAAAGCAAGAATTTTTTTGCCGTCCCTTTCCGGAAGTTTTTTTTTCACACTTCACAATGAAAGAAGAGCAATCTTTAGCTTCCATCTTAATTTTATTTTCAACAGGTCTTGATTTTGTCAATAGGTTTGAACTTTTTAAGAACTCCAATTAGAACAATATATGAGATTGTATCAAGAATTCATCAGTTATATCTCTATATGCCCTAAGTAAGCAACCGAAGTCTTAGAAAAATGACTACAAACCCAATTGGGTAAACAATCCTGATCGACAGCAACGCAACTACGGATCAAATATCTATCGCTGTTTACTCCATCTTTTGAACACTTATTTTAAAAAAATAACAAGGGATTAAGGACAGCTGCGACCCTTGAAAACAGAAATATTTGTGTATTTTCCCATTATGTAATGCACATATAGTGTACATTTCCAACATCGATATCACCGCAATATTGCACGCGTTGCTTTACTTAGATCGTCTTAAACATATATCGTTATATAGTCCAGGCCTGAGTATTTGCTGATTAAGGAGCATTGGGGAATCGATTCATTGATGAATGGGCTCGTTCACTCATTACACAGGGTGCTTCCGGTGGAATGTGAGGCGCTTTAGCAGGTGGTATGGGAAAAAAATTTCAGGCAATTTTTGTCCTTTAAACATGGGGTCGCAACTCCTTAGTTACTTAGCTATGGCAACGCCGAAATTATTCGGATGTTATTAGCAGTTACCATGAAAACAGTTTTTCTTAGGTTCCAGCCTTTTCGACATTTTATTTAATAGCCTGGATTTTTGAGGACATAAAATACTTTAGGTTGGACGAAAATGTGCGATTATAAGTACCTATATGAAAAAATAAATCTTCAAATGGAAGAGATTGCTCAAATGTATTGTTAATATTCGCTCAAAGCTATAGTTTAAAGCATGAATCACAGCATCATTTTTTTCGTCACGAAAAGTGATCACTCGAGCAATTGCTTTTCGCGACCGGAAAAGTGATCGCTCTAGTGATCGTTGGAGTGATCGCGAAAAACAATTGCCGGCGACGATCATTTGCGAGTGATCACGCGAAAATGACGAATAAAAATAATCGTGCGATTCAGGCTTAACTAAGCTCAAAGATTGCGCAGTCAACTGTAAAGTGCATCCAAAAAGATGCTTGCGTTTCTATAGCTCAGATAATTTTTTTCAGATTTTCAGATCCGGCAGAAATGATAAATAGGAGACATATTTTTCCGCAAGAATTGGAATGGGTAATCGTTTTTCAATATGAAGGATTTAGATACATGCTAGGTGGCATTTAGTTTGAGCATTTCCTATTTATCTGTAGACGGCTGGTAGCCTAAAGGCCGTTTTACACGGGGCACGTGAGTGCGCGGGTTAGAACTGAATTAAATTCTCTTTATGGCATGAAATTGCGCGAATACCCGAACGAAATTAAAACGGGAAACTTTTCTAGTTCAGCTCCATGCGTTCTCGCTCGTGTGCTAGCAATTCACCACTTTGCACGACGCAATTTTGAATGCGCATTTGTACACAGGTCTAATTGCTCATTTACCTGTCTCGTGTAAAACGGCCTTTACAATCTACGCCACGCGCCTATTACGTCGGTATGAATGGTGATATATAGATGCAATCCTCAGCACTGTTCATGGTATCTTGTTCGTCCTTGTTTCCTCCATTGATAGATTCCTTCCCTCGATGAAAGTTTCTCACTCAACGAATAAAAGAACAAGAACCTTGATGACGTCACCAACTCACGAAAAGTGATCGGCAACTCTCCAATTTTCTTATTTAAAACATGAAAAGAGAGAATGGCTGAATAGGGTAGATTGTTTTTTTTTCGCTTCAACGTACCTTTCACTTCCATCCACCGATTTCTTTCAGTTAATTGCGATTTTTGAGTTTGAGTGAATGACCCCATTCAGAAAAAGGGAAGTAGTTCTCGTCGGAAGGAAGACGTGGTTGCCTAAGAGTGGGTGGACCCTCGTTCGTGGGACAGAAGCAATGAGAGCACAGACGTTTTCACTTCCCAAAAAACTCCCATCTATCACGATGATGCGGCTCTGAGCCACATAAATCATTTCCACGAACGATAGATAAGGGCTGAGTAATGTTTGAGTGCGGACATAAAACACGTGAATAAAATACACTCCATCATGACAGTAATACGAGTAAGGATTGGGAACAGGAGATAGCAGCTTCACTTATAGAACTGAGAAGGTAGTTGTAAGTGCTTCAACTGATAAATCCATGAACATAGGAGAAACCTCACGGTCATAAATATTGTGCTCCATTACCAATGAGAAGTAAAGTATCTTTCAGCTTTACAGCAAAAGTTTTCATTGCTTTTAGCGATACTCTCCCCAGTGAAACGTGTACAACATCCTATAGTGATATCAAATATGTTTTTTATTCGCATTCATCCATTGGATAAGCTACCTTTCTGCAAAATAATTTTCATTCCTCCATGTCCACTGTCATTTTATTTTTCCAAAAACAAATACGTTAGTTATCAGTCTTTTCATTAACGGTTAAGATTATCTTATTCAAATTCGTTAAAAACCGTGAATTAATTTGATTACTCTATAGTTCTTTAAGTGTTTCTGCCTTTTATCGATTTATTCTATGTTTGGAAGGAAAATTATCAGGAAAATATTTGCGAACTTTTTTATGGATGAAATGCAAAGCTTTTGGCCAATGATTCGTTATATTTTTATACTCTTAGAAGAGACGAGAATTTTGATATCTCTTGTCTCTTCTTTTTAAGTAATTTACCATGGAATGGTTAATCTATTGTTGCTAAAATATTATAACCGCCTCTCATGCCTTATTTAGCAAATAAATATAATCATATTCATTCATAGCCATGAAGAGGGCCAGAAAATATACCGAAACGTTGGCCAAAATTTTGCATTTAATTCTTAAAGACCTTCACTCCACAATGCTACATTTTCTGAAATAGCATTTGAAACACGGCAGTTGTCATAGTATTCAGGGGAGTTGAGTAATGGGGGAGGCCATTTCACGGGGTGATGATGTAAAAGCAGTGAGCAGTAAGTAGTATTAATAATCGGCCAAGTAAAGAATGGAAAGGAAGGAATGTCGGTAAAATCTTCTAAAAAATAGCTACGGATGCACACGGCGAGAAGGGATGTTTAAATATAATAAATGGAAAAAAGACACTTTTTATGAAGCACGATCTACTTATTTAGAAATGAGTGTAAAATGGCGAAATAGGCGAGCATGGATTGGTACCCACGCTTTATTCTTCGAGATGAAAAGCTTATTTCTCACTATTCAGTGCATTTAGTATGTTCTTGGAAACAGCGTGTTTATTTATCTTTTTCTAATTTGTATTTTTTTAGTAAGAATATAAACGTGAATTTCAATTTGTTTTTTTCATCCACCTTAATATTTTTTGTATAATCTTATTTCATAAGGGTGAGGCCCATAAGGCAACCGAAATTTTCCACAAAATGCAAAATAGCAAAGCCTTAAACGATGAAAGACGCTATAAGTCAACTTGCAAACAACATATAACAATGTATGGAAAACAACCAACTACACTATGATTCGATTCGATTTGAACCTGTAATTATCATTCCGCTATAGCCGTATTCTCCGTATAGTTGGAGCCGTATTCTCCGTAATATGCATGACTCTATTGTTGCGTTCTCCCAACATTATTAGACAACTCCAGCCAACTTTTGAATGGCTTTTTCTCAGATTAGGTAACTCTTAGAGAAAAAGTATGATCACAGTTTTGAAGATAATTTTCTGATCTGCAACATTGGTCTGAACATTTTTCATCGTAAAACTAACCGTTTAGCCAAAGAATGCAAAAACTCATTTCTGTGAGCTATGACCTAGATTAAAATATTTTGCACACACGTAATCGATGGGGACTTTTCAGGATTTCATAAGAGTAGTATTTCTAACGTTCCTGAAAAATTTCAGCTTGTTGGGAATTTATGAAAGGGTACCCCTATTTTTGGGCTAATTTGACTGGTCTACTAGAATGAAATGAAGGAAGAAGGATAGGAAGAATGAAATCATTAATACTTACCCTGAAGCTAAGTGATCATTTCACATGTCGATTGCTAAAAAATGTGGTTCATACTACCTCTAAAGACCTTAGAATAGAGTGAGAACACACTTTTACCTTGTTCTGATTTCCGTAACGAGAATTTGAAGCCGATCCGGCTATGGGAAGTGGGTAGAAAATAAGTTACAAGGTTCCATCGATAAAACAGATAAATAGACGAATCAAGTTACTAAAAAGGATGTAATAAAACCGTGTCGATCAATAGTAAAATTCTATGAAAATATACTTCTGTCTTTCATTCTCATCCTATGGAAATTAGGGACTTAAAGTTTTGCCGCATATTCTAACATGAATGGATGTTCTCATCACGCGTTTTAAGCGTAATCATAATCCGTCTCCAAAAAAAGACCGTTCGATAGGGAGGTATGCTTCCCCTTAAATTGTACGTGCCCTCGCCTGCTTTTTCGCCAGATTTTTCTGGAGTCGTGCACGTTCCTTCCCAAACCCTTCCACCCTCCCTTTCCCCCCCCCCTCTCCACGGCTGGCAAGATATCTTCTTTACGCAGCTCGTGATGTCCACGGGATTACTGGGATCGGCCGACCGAGTGGGGATGGGGGGCCAAAGTTCCCCTCGCCGCTGTCGAAGATGGAGAATTAATGGGCGCAGAAAAGACTTGTAAGAAGAAAGTTAGGCGAGTGTAAGCTGACGTTTAAATGTATGTCGGACAACCCATTCCTCTAGCTTAAGGCTTAATGCTTGCTGGATAGTGAGTAGAGAACGGACGGCGAAGGAGTAAACGATGTGGAGTGAACGACGAAATATAGAAGGGAAAACTTTCTCTGAAGCGATTATTCTTTCATTGAGATAGATGATCATGAGATAGATCGTGATCACTTTGCAATTTATTTTTCGTTTAGTTTGAAAATTTAAGTTTTCTGTCCCAGACGAAATGCTTAGTTCAAACGTTCGCTGCAGGTCAATAAAAATTAGATCTATGTTAGAGAGAAGCCAAATTAGTAATCCAAGAAGTTGAAGAATATTTGCCTCTAATTTTATATCTAATATGAATGCCTTAATTCAAATCCATGAATGTCCCTCATAGGCACGTTTTTTACTCGATTACATTATTTAATGTTTGGATATATAGAGTAAATATTTTTGGTTTTAGTTCAGGACCAATGCCATCCGCAATGAACGTGTAAATCTCACTGAGAATAACATAATATTTAATTGCGTGTATTACAAAGGTTTTGAGCAACAAAAATTTTATAAATTAATAGTTACAACCATTTGCATAGTTTATGTGGAAACTTGTAAGAAAAACTATCGTAACGAGCAAAAATATAATACTTTACTAAATTATATATTAATTACTATTGAAAGGTCTCAACCCGTGAAGTTACATAATAGTGAAATTACATACAGACAGGCCTTTGTAATTTCTAATTCAATAATTACGAATACACTAGCTTATAATTGAGTTCCTGACCTAATTGTACCTCCAGCATTTAAAATATCTAAACGGTCCCCCAAAATGAAACGAAACAGGAAACAAAAGGTCATTATTTTGGCATTTATTGGCGTTGAAAAAGGTGTACTATAAAATATTCATGCTGAATGTTTTCAATTCGATTTTTCATCAGCTTTCAGCAACAAAAAAACAGATTCAATTCCTAAAAAAGAACAGTGACAATAGTGTAAATTGAAACGAAATAAATGCAATTGACAATATTGTAATTCAATAAATAATTAGCAATGAAAATATATAAATCAAGTCAACCCTCAAAATCATAACACGTCCAAAGTGGACAAGTTTTGAAGCCACTATCCATCATTTTAGTGACATTTTAGTTATGCACATACTACCGGAAAATTGAACTACATGATTTCACAAAAATGTAACTTGGCGTAACCTGAGTTTTCATTAGCAAGAGCAATTGATGTTAGTTCCTTCAATGACCGTACAAAAGGTACATAAATAGTGAAATCTATTTAAGAGAACTAGCGGTAGCTCTTGCATCTGTCTATAGCATTGCCGGTGGCGCCGGGGTAACGACCCCGACTGCCAACCTAGAGGTCACGGGTTGGAGTCCCACCTGAGTCTACTACTATTGAGAGACTACCATCCAGGGCACGGATGTATGTGATTGTGAAACAAGTAAATTGTAAATTAGGACTGCATAGAGCTAAAATTCGCTTGTAATAAAGGCAACATTGATATTATAATTATTAGTATAAATTGTACCATCTTCCTTGCAATCAGTCAATTTCAAAACTATTTTTTGTCTTTTGTCAGCTAATGGCCAACCTCAGTCGAATTGAGCCTATTCAATTTGTTATGAACTAACGGACGCTCATTTTGAGTTTTTGAACTTCATAGTTAAGCCATTTTAAGTCAGGTTTCCACGAACGAAACTTAATTATTTGACCATACATAATATCAGAATTCCTCTTTCTTGGGGAAACACTTAAATTCTCCTCACTTACTTTCATCCTTCAACTTGCAAATCAAAAGGCCTTCCACAATATTGCAAAATGAACGACTATTTATTTAAGAAACTTGGAACTCCTAATCTTTCCAGGGTAATAAAGATTTACAAATGCCAATTCCTGCAGAATGCCATTTCAGATCGTGAAAACCAACCGCATTTCCCTTGATCCTAGAAATATATATAGGAGTAACTAAGGGACAAATAGGACCTCTTCCTTGTTTGTTTTGTGGGAATGGGCTCATCTGGAGATAGAATTGTTTACAGAATGGAGCTAGAACGCCTTCCATTCGAGACATGGAAAGGAAGAGGACCGCATATATAACTGCGTTTCGAATCTTCTCTTTAATACATACAGGCGAAGAACACACTCAATAAATTTGTTGAGGAAACCTCTAAAGCGCTTCCCAATGTGTTTACACACAAAAGCTTAGAGTAAACACCTCTGAAGATACAGCAAGAGTTATATCGCTGAGGAAGTACGATTTTGTAATGCCTAAAAGCTTTAGTGCAACACATTTCTAGTGGTAGATAATGTTAAGGAAAACGTTATTGAATTATATTCTGGAGTTAGCTAGAGCTGACGTATAAAAAAAAACCTTATATTAAGCTGAACATTTCCAAGATGGATATAAATCCATGATAGTTACCGTAATAGTAGTACAACTTAGTAGATAGTACTTTCAATAACTCCTGAAGTTAGTGCTGTAATAGAAAGTGCTCTCAATAAATCACATGTTCATATTTTATGTCTCTATAAATGGGGGGAACATATTGCATAAGGTCTATGCCAGTTAGATTAAAACCGTCCTTGTTTATGGAATAAAGTGTACAGAAATAGGAGGCATATGCAGTTGTAAATCAGATTAGTTTACTTTGCTTAAATAATCATATTTTGCTGCGCGATTCAATGCCAACCGAGATGATTAAGACTTTTTATCAATGATGTTTATGCCTTCCAACTTAGTTTTAAACCTAAATACTTTAACATGATAACATCAGTCGAGAACGTGAATTCAATAAGAAATAATGTATCTTGATAGAAGATGCTCATAGGAGAAACGTAATAACTCTATTAAATTATATTAATATTTTTTGCCTCAATTGGTGGAAGTATGAAAATAAGTCATATTATGAGGGTAAGTAGCACTTTAATGTCACATTTGAGTTCAACGGCGAATAATATTTAAAGGGATGTTCATCATCATCATTAGTCAACAACACTAAAATTGGTTTGACGCAGCTCTCCATTTCTCTCACCTATCCACTAATCTTTTCATGGCGACGTATTTCTTCTCTTTTGCATCCTTTATAACCTGTCCTATGTAACTCATCCGGGGCCGTCCCTTGCCCTTTTTTCCTTCCACTTGTCTTTCAACGATAGTCTTCATCAGGCCATCATGCCTCAAAATGTGGCCAACTAAGTTGTCCCGTCTTCTGCTTGAGGTTTTAAGGATGCTTCCCTTTTCTCCCACTCTTATTAGCACTTCCTCATTACTCACACGGTCAATCCATTTTATCTTCATCATTCTTCGGTAGCACCACATTTCGAATGCTTCCACTCTTGACCTCTCTGCTGCTGTCAACGTCCAAGTTTCGCTTCCATAGAGAAACATACTCCGAAGATTAAATAAAAGCACATGGTAGATTCCTAAATAAGAATTTACTCACGAACGGAGTTCCAAGATGAATCCCCCAATGTTATAAATGACCTGTACACTCTAGGAGAACATAAAAAACGGGATTTTTCAAAGACCGCGACTTTCGTCCAATGGCAATAAATTTAATAGCAAACATCTTTTCAAATTAAGGCTTCCAATACTTTTCAACGGTTGGCGGTATGCCAATACCATTCCTTCCTCTCTCATGAGAGTCGTCAGGATGATCTTTTTACTAGGAGATGATGCATAAAGTGTTTATAATAATAATGAAAGAAGTGATTACATATATATGCATATTTGATTCCATTAATTCTGTAAAGATATCCCCAAATTATATCGGACTGTCCGCCAAAATAACTGTGAACCCAATAGCATATATAATTTTCCAAGAACAGGCAGTCTACGCATGATATTCATTGATCGTGAAAAAATTGTTTGCACCATTTAAACATTACGTAATTTACCTTAAAAACCTAACGATTAAGATGAGATGTTTATCTGGAACATGTAATTGAAGGCTGAGGTGAGCACTTAAATTTAAAATCACAGAAGAGTCCGAAGGATATTAAAATATCCACTTAATTTAGTAATTTGCTACACCAAATGCGAGCTTTAAAGTTCAAGATAAAATACCCCACTTATCGCATTCAGCATCGTGAGGTAAAATTTCATTTTTCGATTGTTTCGACGAACTTTAATTCTAATCCGCACGATGCGTGGCTTCCGAATGGAAAGAATATGAGAGGGCGTTTTGCGGCAAGATATTATATAAACTCCACGCCCATCTATTGAGCTAACTTTTTAGAAGACGGCAAGATAACCACGCCTCGGTGACTTATCCGACCGACTGCGTACTGTACATCTGTCCTCTAAAACCATCAAAGTTGGAGTGAGATTACAGACGATAATCATCATCCAGTGTCTTTAACAAGGAGGACTTGTGAGACAAGTTAAACTTACAGCCAAAACGCTAATCTAGCCATAAAAATGTTTAGGTTTCATTTCACGCTTCAGGGATCTTTTCTAAGCACGTGGAGGAGGTCACCATGGCCCCACCAAGGAAGGGTTTGAGGGATCAGCGTTGAACCATTGGTCACGTAGGCCACTCTCCCTCTCTCTCTGTCTCCAGGATCCAAGGTCACTAGTCGTTCGATGGAATGGATTACGAACAAATGGACGATAGGACGAAGAAGCAAGGACGGAGAGGAGAGGAAGGGAAAGGAGACAAAGAGGAACGACAAACTGTTTGCTCTTCTCTCCCTTCCCTTTGTGCCTTTCCACTCTGAAGGGTGCAAAACCCTCGGAAGGGTTTCCCTTCGCTCCTTCTCCACATGAGTGGGCGGGAGCACTTTCCCACGTAGGCTCCGCTAATATAAAAAGGGAGTTCCGATGGGAAGACAGAGGGAGAGCACGGATAGCGCCGCGTCGCCATCTTGATATCTCCCGATCGGAGCCATTATTGTCGTGAAAACGCTGGTTGCCTTCAGGGCAGGATAGGGGGCGAGGCAGCGTTGTTTGTTTCCTTAAGTGTAGAGCCATTAAGGGGACGAAACATACCGACACACACACAAATATACATAATGGCACACACAAAAGGCAAAAAGGACACATGCCTGTCCTAGGAAACGAGCCAAAATAGCGGATTCTGGGATAGGAATCGGAGGAAGATGAAAGGAAGAGTCCGTTTCCCAGGCAACGAGCGATGCCAAGGGAAGAAGGAGGGGATTGTTGAGAGGAACGCTTTAACTCCCATAAGCAACTCTCTCTCTCCTCCGAATCCTCAGCCATCGTCATTAATCTCCTCCCGCGAAAATGTGTTGACTCCCCCAGCGGAGCGGCGTCACTCACATTCTTCCCTTCTTTACGGCCACTATTTGGATGGATAGCAAATGGAGAGAGTGAGTGAGGCTGTTGAGGCTGCGAATGAGGGATGGTACTCGAGTTCTGGGTGAGTGGCACACGAGACTTGTGTGTCCTTCTATCAGAATGCATCTCAAGCATCGACACTTTATACACATTCCGAATTTTTATTCATTGATTACATGGGTAATTTACTCCACGAAAAAGCATTTATACGAGAAAATATTAATATTTTCGGAAAATACTACACATTTCATCTCAATAATGAGAAAGAAATTTAACTTTTCTGCGTATCAAAAATCTATTCAGTGTTTAACCACTGCCGTCAAAAGTAGTTGATCACTTCCAGTTATGCTATCTTCCGCTAAGTTATGCATGCCCTTTTTTTACAAGAGCTGTACGAAAGATTCGACGAATGAGCAATGATAGTAATTGGAATCACTCATATATTCGTCAGCATTAATCAAGAATCCGTTTAGTTCACGATTACCATAGCAGCTGCTCTATAAATAGTGAAAGTTTTAACTGATTGGCAAAGATTTTCTACAAACCACATGTATCAACGAGTGATTTTAGTGAGAGTTATTTTAGTGGTAAATTTCTACCAGTCACATGCTTTAATAGTTATGATGATCGTAAAGGAGAATTCAGACAGCTAATATTCCCGAACCTGCCTAAATGAGTCCTTTCTATAAATAGTAACACAATTTTAAATAGATTTGTATCGCCGGACATTTAACCTATTCAGTGACCAGATGAAGATGGAAAAAGGTTTTAACAGCCAAAGAAAAATATAAATGGGATATTTCACATCTAGATTTCTTCAAGACCGTCACAACATACCTCTCTTCAATGATAACTGACTCCAATTTATTGCTATTTATATTGTTGAAGCCTGCAATTTAAAAGTGAAAACTCGCCGTACTGTTTAAACTTTTTTCTGATGGCACCTAATTCATTCCTTGGCCCAGAGTATAATAGAGCATCATTTTTTGGCATTCTCATACTTAACCGACAAAATATAGCCATTTTATAATATTTCTTTCGCCATAAGGAACGTATTTTATTACTATATCAGTTTATCATCTAATAATCGCCTGGCTTTCTTATTATTTAATTTAAAGGTTACTAATATTCCCCGATAGGTCTAATATTCACGCCACGCATTCTACGTGCGGCACGATGAGTGGAAAGTGGCCTCTACTTCACATTATCATCCAAAATGCATCCCACAAAAAGCTTGACGAAGCCTAGGTTCTTTAGGGTTATGCCTAAAATATTTCTTACGCGTGCTTCTCGCGATAAATTTGAATGTATCATAACTCACAGTCATATCGTTTGACGCATTTATGATAACGTCATCCACAGCAAGCACAAAGGGATAGTTGGACGCCCGAAAGAAATGTACAGCCGTGCCATTGTCTATGATTTAATTCTAGTTTCTGCTTGTTTTGTCCATTTGTTAAGCTTGTCCAGCTATTGGCCCCACGCATGCACGCGGTCTAGGTCCAATGACATTCCAAGTGACTAATTTCGCAATAGATGACAGTGTCGTAAGCAAATAAGTGTATTTCAAGGCTAAATTTATGTTAAAATGTTCGTTTCAATTAATATTATTATTGCGTAATAATTATTATAACACATAAATTCACGTTTACGTAACATAAAATTAAATTTTACTACTGCAGGAACCTGAAACGGCAAGCGCTTTAGTAGAAGGCATGAGGGATGCTTACAATTATTGAATAGGTATATGAAGCTAATTAGCACCTTATAAGCGTAGTAAGTTGAATCGCATCCTAGTAGGCAAAACGGTTGACTACTGATTGAGCAGTCACGGGACCTAGTCCCTAGCTATTGGTAAGCACAAAGTAGATTATAATTTTAAAAAGTTTCTTTTAGCCTTTCCATGTCACTGGAAAATCTCATCTGCGTAAAATTCGCCGAAAATTTTATTTTTATACTCAGGGTACGTGGTATCTACTAGGTCGTCAGAAATGAAAATCGAAAAAATGCGACGATGAATCACACTGCATCCTAACTAAGCTAAATTCTGCATAGCTATCCTTTGGGTGCGGTAGGGTATACGCATAAGGTAAGGGTATAGCAACAGTTAGAAAAGCACACGAGGAACGACATTTTCAAAAGAGCGTGGCGTATTCTGCTGAACATGGTGTCATATAGAACAAAAATACACGATTTCAAAAACGTACCTCACCGAGAAATTCTTTTTAACCGCTGAGTGTTATATTATGGTTGGCTGCTGACGTGGACAAGAATGAACTTGGTGACCATATTCATTGCAAAGGGGAAAAATCTAACATATATACATACAAGTTTTTGTCTAAACTCAACTGCGCATGCTTATAATCAATTCATTTCGGTCTAGTGTAATAAATTTTGACGCATTAGAACTTCCATTGAACTCGTGGACGCAATATACATGGATTTGTAGCAAATATGATAAAAACTGATTTTGTACAAAAAAACTGCCATAATTAAACGAAACAAAATGAAAAAAGCGTCAGAAAATACACAAAGAAAACGGGAAGTGGTAAAAAATCATTGGTTCCGCATAATTGATCTTTTATAAGGGGGTCCTGGAAAAAAGAATCAACCCCCCCCCAAAAAAAACAGATCCCAAAAATATAAATCCGATTTTGATAATTAGTTTTGCCACAACCTCATCAACAGCGCAGTGAATTACGGGAGTGTTCTCAGGCTATTAATGTCATCATTGAGGAAGAGCTTAAAATCATAAGCTCAAAAAAAAATAAAGAGTTAAGCCATGGGGGGATATATATAATGCCGTAGGAACTGAGCCAGGGATTTGTGGCGAGGAATAAAGGAGCGATTTCACTCGACAAGACACAACGCCTCGCTTTCATCGTCAAATGAAGCTATAACGCCCCAAATATATGTTCCTCCGCAAACTCCAGATAAGCTCACGACACGAGCCGTGGGGAAGAGGGAGAGAACCTTGTAAACGGGTGAGGTGCGAGGTGAAGCCGCCGTTGGAAAAGCAGGAGGAGGAGCGGTGAGGGAGCTTTGGAATGGGCGGGGACGACGCTGGAGCGCGCAGTTTAAAATTACGACCGGCAGTCGACGGCCCGCGATCCAGCGAAACAACTGTTTACACGGTCTTCCACCTTACTCTCATGGAATTCCTACTCACATCAGTGCCTGCGGAGGCTGTCCCGAGAAATTCCGGCAGAAGCGCAATGGAGAGAATATTTTTCGCAAGAACATAGTGAGTGCAAAATAAATGATATCGCGGTCTTCTTTCGCTCATCTTTTTTGGACTGTGCATCATGTTAGATTTTAAAATGTAAATAAACCCGTATAATATCATTATTCGATACGTCGCCTACCTCTCGAGCTACTCATCATGCAAAATCGACGGCCTCGGCCTTTATTAAAGAACTTGATGACGTCAAGAACTCGTGCCAAGCGTGTCACCACTTTTCCGCGAATCCGACATTTACATGGGCCGAGCTTTATTCGCCTCTGCTTATACTCTTGAGAGAGATTCCTTCCTTCAATTAAAGGCTGTCCTTGAAAGAGTAAGGGAGCCAAAACCTCGAATGACGTCACCAACTCTTGAAAACAATGGCGGTAACTTACAAATTTAATTTTTACACTTACGAGGGAATGGTTAAACGATTGAATCTTCGCCGTGATTTATCCTTCACTTCCATCAATCGAATAACTGGAATGAATTTCAATTCCGGGTTTGAGTGAACAATCGCATTTGGAAACAAACAAAAATATTTTTGATGAATTCAGCCGTTGTAATTACCAGAATATTTTTGCACAGAATATGTCTGTTAAAAGTTGCGTCCTAAAAACTCATTATTGTTAAGTCATTGACGAAAATTGTAACACATACAAGAAATAATGGAACAATTTACGTAATTTAAATGTGTTATGGAAGTACAGGCCTCATCAGGCCCCTATATTGCATATGCAAGTAATATTAGCTCTTGTCTAAAACATCTGCCACTGCATACGCAGGTAAACGCAACGTAATGTTTTTATACATAAAGCATTGTTTCAATGCTTCTTGTGAGCGACAACGAGAAAAGTGGCTAAGTTGGTAGTTCCTAAGATTCCAGCTGTTACTCTAACTGTAACGCAAGTGACTTGAAATAAGTTTTCCTTGATGTTGGAGCGTGGGTGTACAAAAAGCACCGCTCATACTTCCTTTTAGTAGAGCATACAGAGCCCTCCACTTTATAACACTGAATCTACACACACATAAAGTATGATTAGTCCACTTTGAATACGTAACTGAGATTTTCAATGAAATTATCAGCTTCTAATGATAATGCAAGTTAATAAAATAAATTATAGTTATGAATAGTACGAAAAGTACGCCCTCCAACTTTCGTAACAATCCCCATAAACAACCTCTCTTTTCTTATCTCTATTTATAAATTTGTAAGAACCAACAGTGTTCCTGAGCCAGATGCCTCAGCGTAAATACAAAGAGATTTCGAATTTTAAACTTTTTATTCAGAACTTACCAATTACAGAGTGATCAAAGTTGTCTTTTCATATTTCCAGTAGTATATCCTCGTACTCACCTGAAAAAAGAAATAAATACAAAAATTAATGTGAGCGCAAGACGAAAATGATTCAATTTTAATCGATAGTCAGAAGATAAAACGTGAAAAGTAGCTCAATTCATTAACAACTCTCATCTACGATTGATGTGTATTATATAGGTATGAAATGCACGAAGAAAAACTATAGGTATGAGTTTTCATTCAGGAAACTAGTAGGATAGCAAAATACTAATAAACGATGACAAATTATGGTCAGATTAACCTTTAAGACTGTACGAGGGTAAATAATCCTTCGGTACCTACATGGGAAGTTCATTACCATGCCAACACCTTATTACCTCAAAATCTATCAAATGCATTACATTTTATAGCCGAAATTTTTGCAGAAAGTATTAATATAGTAAATTTTCTAATAAATTTATCAAAAATTCTTGTAACATGTTACACCATATCTCGGCCGACAACGTCGGACCTAATTATTTTATCTTCTTTGCAAGATAATTAAGGAATATTAAAGCATATTAATAGAAATTTAGCTCAAAATAATTTATTTGAAAAGTTTTTTTCAGCTATGTGACGGCCCATGCCGTGCCATAAGGGAAAACGGGATGCACAGAAGCTACCAGAGGGTTTATGCCTTGTCTGTGATGGGAGACTGTAAGGAAATCCAGGCAGGGGAGGAATGACGAATGAGGAGGGAAGAGCCGCAGGAGAGGCGACGTGACCGACTCGAGGAGGTGAATCTGAGGGATTTGCAAAATGGATGAAAGACCGCTTCAGCAAGCGTCATCTTCTTGGAGAGCTCCGCAGGAGGTCACCCAAGGATCACCGCAAGTATGAGGGATGGGTGAGCGAGGATGTCACCTTCCGAAGGTAATATTACCCACACATATTCGTATATCCATCGGAAAAGGGCGAGGCGATGCAAAATTTCTGATTTCGCATTCAGAGCGCAAAGATGGATGAGGCGACGAGCGTGCAAGTCGAATACGAGTTGACCGCGATTGATTTTGCGGCAATGCCCGGAGACGAGGAACATTTCCAATCACGAAACCACGAGTTCTTGGGCTGTTGAGAAGTTGTCAAGCATGATTTCCACATATACAGACACAATTGAAGAATTTTTCCATAAGGCTTAACTGAGCTCAATTCAGAGTTTTCATGTTAGCCTGGATAACGTTCTGGTCTACGCAGTGGCACGTTAAGCCAAAGGTCCGTGGTTTGATCTCTGGTCAAGGAGAATTTTTTCCCGTGGTAATTCATACATAAGTTCCCGCGACAGGCATCAAAATATTAAAATAGTCAAAAATTTTGGAAATTCACGCACATTATCCACCAGGGCTACAAGGGCTATTAAAAATAGATGAAAAATTCACACCCGGAACTTGAGGAAATTGAAGTACGTCTATTAACCTTAGGAACGATAGGAATTCAGCCTAAATAAACCATCAACAAAGTGTTGACTAGTTGATCCTTAACTAGCTTAGTTATTGTCAGGTATAGAGCCCTCAGAGCGAATCCTTCATCACCCCTGTTTCTTCCTCAGAACTCTACCCATCACAGCTGACCTTTGTTGGCGTTTGGCACCTTGGTGATAGTCACCAGTCCAAACCTGGCCGGTGTGAGTTAAAATGAAAGTGTGGATCATTATTAATGAAGTTTTTTTTCTACTATTGTCATTTTATAAAAATTCTACACCATAAAAACTATGTCAAATGTTTTTATTCTTGAACTTGACCAATGTCTACGCTCCAATCTGCCAATCGAACACGAGGCGCAATGTACCGGCAACAGCCACAATGCAAGGTGATCGCGATATCCAGGTTCTTGGTTTATTTAACACTTAATTATAGCTTTGCACCTGTGTGTGTATACGTGTTACTCCGCACAAAAATAAATGACTTGAGAAAGATATGAATTTGCAGTTGAATTTTCACCCACGTTTCTAGATATATGTATGGATGGAATTTTTTTAACGATTCAGTGAAAACGCAAAAATTTGGAACTACTTAGCGCAAAATAAACGAAAATAAGGTAATTATAATGTACATGTCTATTTAAAAAATATTTATCTTAAATAAGTGTATATGGTACTTACGGAAAAAGCAAAATTAATATTAGGAAACGCTCAAACTGTTTTCAATGTTTTGGTGAGGGAGAATGAATACCTATTGCCAGTATTGAAGAAGAAAACAAATAAGTGAGTACTTGAGTTGTGTGTCAAGGTAAAACGTAGCGAAAGAGGACGCAAATTAACTTATCATTATGTAAATATGATAAAACGGTTAACTATGGAGCTTTTTCATTTAGTCAATTACCTGCGTGAATAATTTCAGGAATATATTAAAAACGTTCTCTAAAAATGTAATGTTGTACCCGTTAAAATGTTGTGTGTGAATCGGTGATAAAAGCATGCATTTAAAATTTCTGAGATCTCACTGAAAATTGGGTAGTAATGAAAGGCCAATGATTGTCCAAATTGGCCAAAAACGAAAAAAATTAACCCATTTAATGATGTTCAAATGGTAGTATTTCCATGTAAAATGATCAGCGAAATCGTTCCCAATTTCTTCTTTGAGGTTAAGTGTTGCAGATAAACAGCTATTCTCTATGAGCTGTACTAATCTTTGGAGTAAACCCATTGTCAAAAGCACGTCATGAAACTGCTCGAAATTAATCTCGAAGCTAAGCTAACAAGCCACTATGTGAATTCAGAAATGGTTTTAAATGAATATGATGCTCAACGCATGCTAGATCGTAACCATCAATAAAAAGAGCGATGATTTCCTGTTACAATTATGAACAGAAACGGATAATATGACTATGTCAAAGCGATAAGTCCGCCAGACTCTGCTAACCAACAGACTGAAAATGGGAGTTAGATGATCATAAAGGGAAAATTTTTTGCCTAATATTCATATTTGACATAATACTCTATGCTGTACTTTGTGTTACTTCCAAATGGAAAGCAAATACTCATCTCTTATACTTCAAGGATATAATTCAGAATTTGTGTGTTCCACCAATGTTTAGCTATAACATATATATTCTGCCGACATTCTCTTAAAACCAATATCATCGCATCAAATAGTATCATCGCAGAGTGATTCCGAATGCTAGTTATACACAAAAATAAGCAGGGGACAACTATTTTACCTATGTCAGATTAAACTAAATATCTAATCTAATCAACTAATAACATTAAATAGACATTGGGAAATCTAAATTTGTGTCGAAGGATTAAAACAAATCAAGCGATATCTGCAATAAATACACATGTTGGAAGCATTGTCACCTTCACAGAATTTTATTTGCTACGACCAACAGAGATTCCAATGTTCAGGACAACTAACACTGATTTCACACAAAATTATTCGGTACAATTTCAGCTGGGTAAACCGAATAACGCCATGTAGAATTGACAAAGTGTTTATGCATGTTTATTCTACCCTGAAAAAGTTCCACAAACGTAACTTGCGTACGACTGAAGATAAGAAATACACTTCTAACTATAAATGCGAGTCTTATATTCATAGATAAATATTCTATCGAAAAAGATTACAAAAAATTCTAAATTCCAGTGCATTCATTCAAGTGTTTATCTAAATTTAAATCCAAGCTTAAAGTCAATAAAATTGCAATTCCCGTTTTAAGAAGCAATTTTAGACGTATATTAAAAACGTACAAAACTTCGCTGGGCACGAATAGAAGCTTACGGCTTGCGCTCAACTTTACGGGAAAATTGGAAAGCTATCATCACAAAGGGCTCCAGTTGCTATCTGGGGATGCCATATACCTCGACTCGGCACAAACTCATCGAGCACCGACTGTTATTCTTCGTATTCATGCATAAACTGGCTTCCTTTCCCACTGCATGGTGATACGAACTGAAATCAATATGGAAAGCAAACGGTTCCGTCGCTATAGCCTTCACCTGTGACACGCAGAGAATGTCGGTGGTGAGAGAGGGCAGACAAAGGAAAGAAAGGGAAAAAGAGAGGTTCCTTGCACGTGGAGGCAGAGGGCGACACTTCCGCAGCCAGGGCGGCGTTTTTCAAGGGATTTGCGCTCCCCAACCACGTCGTTAAACTGGAAGTAGGTTTACGGGCGTCGTCGACGGGACCAGCCGGGAGGTAACGCTGCTGGCTGAGGGAATAGGTGTGACTGGGGGGGTTTACAGGGTTCTGTAAAAGCTACGTGTGCGCAAACGTAGCACGTGCAGCAATTTAGTTCACAGGGATCATGTAATAATGCGAGTAAGGACTGTGATCACTTTAAGAACGAATCGTGTGACCGCGTAATACAAACGGGGATGTAAAATACCCCTATTTTTCTGATCTCACGGGTTAGCATGATGTGTAGGTAATTTTATATATTTCTTCAATTATAATCTTCTCTCGTATATGTAGCATAAATAATAATCCTTTTAATCACATCAAAGATGAACCCAATTCTCAGATATGTCCTCTCATTTCAACCCTCTAAATGCATAAACAATATTTATTAGACATTTGTCTACCTTTTTCTTTCCCATGCGTCGTATCTAGAGCACTGGTCCGGAAATAATGTTTGGTTTAGGAAAATATCGATGACTCCATGAATTTAATCGCCTTCAACAGGGCATAAGCTATACTATTTATATTAAAATCATTTTATTACTGTGAAAAAACTAGATTTTTATAATGATAAAAAATTTATATATTGATTAAATTACAATTATTTAATAAAGAAAGAGTCCAAATCACACAGCAAAGTTGCAGAGATAATTTTCAATAATATGCACGAGGAGTGGTAATTTTTATACTACCTAACCAATCTCTAAATGAATTCAGAAATCTAAGAAATATTACCTTTATGACGTTTTCCTCATTAAAACTGTTATAAAAAGTTATGTGATACATATTCTTAGGAATAAGCCACTTGTTACCCTCTAACGCATCCAGATGGTGAAAATCGAGGACTATTTCTACGACGAATACAATACTTTTCGCGGAACAAGAGTTAAAGGTGAGAAGGATTCGAATTGGGAGCGGATTATAGGAGCAGAATCGATATATTCAAATAAGAGGAAAATATCAACTCCAGCCTGATAAGGTGCGAAAGTTAGTGGGTCGTAAAATGTACGTTTTTATGACTCAAGCATATCCGAGGGAAAACGCGCTCGAAGTGTTCGTCAACCAAGTTGGAAAAGCACTTGAAAACAATAAGGGATGGGGTCATGGTAGGATATTAAGTTGATTTTCAGCAACCAGTTTTAACTCTTGCATAAAAGATGAAAGTCTCTCGTTCGGGCAACACCGAGTAGTAAAAAGGAGACACTGCCAATGTGAGATGAAATACCCTACCTTTAAATTGATGTAATATATCTCTTCTTCGTATGCTGTCTATTTATTTGGTTTTCTTCAAATGGTACGGCTACGAATTGATATAGAAAGGAGCTTGAATCAAAACATTATCGAAATGTCTATGGAGGCAGCCTTATTAATTAATTATGCAAGTTATTAATTCAAAAGTTACCATCGTCAACTTTTCGACTTCGGCAAAAAAAAACGCAACTAAGAGGAGAACTGCATTTAAAACAGAGCGCCCGATTCGGCATTCTATCCCCGATTGCAAGTATTTTCTTCATACACATATGTTACAAATGCATAATATTTTAACGCTGATGTTTTCGTAAATACAGTAAAACATTTCTTTTAGCTTATTATGCTCTGTGTGATTTCAAAACGTACCTCTGTCTATTGACGCATTTAGTTTTCATTTGAGCGCCTTGAACATCAGAAGTTTTCATACTCAAGTAAGCTTGTAAGTATCTGATACTGGCGTGTAACTTACAAAAAATTGAAACCCAGAATCCAACTACAGAACGTGACTTTTCACTCACGTAAAATTTAACCACAAATAAAAAACTATCTCGGCCGACAATTTAGTAAACTAATTACCACACTTTTCAAGGAAGAGAACTCAAATGATATACTTGGGCCGTAGGGTACTTGGAAGGGTCACGATGCATTTCAATAGATGGCAGTACTGTGCAACACCAAAACATCAATCGGGAATACCCGAGTTGTTGGCTCTCCTGCCTTACTGCGGATGGTTCGCGCTTGTATTCTGGACACTAGGTGATGATACCTAATCGTTACTTATGTCTGAAGCATAGGCAACCAGAAAATTCAACACCGTGCACTATGCGTCATTAAATTCGGGGTCTTGAATTTGCCATACGCCAAAATATAGGAATCCAGGAACATGGAAGATTGCAGTCCGAGGTCTGCACGATACTATCAATTTTACGCTGAGTAATAGGGAAGGAATCAGGCGTTTTCTCAACCCACCTGACTTCCGTGTCTGGGGAGATCGGTGATAGCCTGATTCCGGAGATTTGTCTGATTCCCACCACTAGCTGATTGCAGCGCTCAATCTGCTGATTGTTTGAGTTATGGTCCGGTGAGTTTGATATCATGTTTTTGTTTCAACGGAATTTAAATTCAATGCAAAATAGTTCTCATAAATGAAGAGATTTATCAGCATATATATCAAATATATAAGTATGTAATTTATCAGCCTTTAATAGGTTCTAGAAAAATATTTTAGTTGGGGGTATAGTTGTTGAACTTAGCTTTCGACTATCCTATGTGCTCCGACCTTGTTTCTCGGAAATTTTAATGATTAAAAAAGATTATTTCAACTGCCCGACTGCCCAATATAACATGGAAATATAGAAATATAAGTTAAATTTTTGAAGTTGCGAAAGCAGATTGATAATTGGTATAGATTTATCTGTAACAAAATAGGTAAAAAAAATGAGCCTGATAACACTATCTTTGACCCTGCCGTATCAAGTGTGCAAATTTCCAGTGAACTTCTTCGCATATTGTCTAATAAAAAGAACTGATTTCGGCGTGACCTGAGGTGGAATCCATTTTCGGTGGAAGTAATATTCACGGTAAAACAATGCAAAACCAAAGTATTTTTTTTTTCAATATTTAAACTGCGAAGCAAAGTAAGCTAAACTAATTTAGATTCTTATCTATTGTATATGGTACATGCATTCCCACTTTGGTTGTATTTTATCTTCCACACTTATGAAGTAAATTTTTAACAGAAGTGAATCCGATACCACCACTGCAAAAACGCTCAACAAATGCCCACCGAATCAAATCCGCTCACCTAGTAGCCCAACAATACGAATCCGCTCAGCTGGCAGTGTCCGGAGCATAAACGCTCATCTCCTATGCTCCAAGGTTCGGAGGTGAGCGTTTGTGCTCCGGCTTCTGCCAGTTGAGCGGATTCGTATTGTTGGGCTACTTGGTGAGCGGATTTGACTCGGTGGGCATTTGTTGCAGTGGTTTTTGCAGTGGTGGTATCGAATCTTTTGTAACAAGAGTCAAGTAGGTTTGCTTGTATTAATAATGAAGCTAAGCCGTTGAAAATAATTGAATACATTCAATTGTTTGTGAAAAAGTGATTTTGTATTTGTTCTACCATGAAAAATGTCCACTATAGAGCAGCGGTTGTAGAGTATTTCGTGTTTCTATGGCAGTTATAAGGCTACTCTGGATGACATGAAAATTGGCCCTGACAACATTCCTGCTGATTCTTCAGGAAAATGACCTCCGGTTTTCCCGAACACCCACCATTTTCGGGGGAGCCGCTGGGATCTTCCCACTTTTATCACTTTATTGTTAATTTTGAGGGATGAATAGGATTATTTTAACATTTGAATTTTCTCTGAGGGCTTACAAAGGTGAACATTTCTGAAACGTGAACATTAATCCTAAAGGTGGGGGCCAAACCGCGGTAAATTTTATAAAGACGCATAAAAAATGATCAATTTTGCCGTATTTTTTTCTCAATTTTCGCGTATTTTCTAAATTTTCAAGATTTCATTTTACCTCATTCTCCTCCGGGTGATGGAAGTATATACAAATAATAGATCAGTACTCACTGCATTGAGTGGAATTTAGCGCATATATAATCTTGTATAGATCATTTTTTTTACTGCGATAAGTATATCAAACTGCAATTACTTTACTACGCTGAGATAGGTATAATGCCAAAATTAGCGAAAAAAGTACTGAAAAAAATAATACTACTGGCAGTATAGAAAACTAGATATAATATTAAGGCAATTATTTATAAGAAACAATTTTTTCACAATATTTTAAAGTTAATGTAGTGTTTACAAATATTTCTATCTAAACGCAATCGAAAACAAAATTCTTGAAAATTGCGAAGAAATTCATCATTTATAATCATACAAAGCCTCAGCCTAAGGTCGTAGATTCGAGACCTGAGCATGTTTTTGGAAATGGCATTCCATACCAAACCTAGATCCACCATCGAAATCATGTTACATTGCATGGAGTTCTGTAAATTGACTTGAAAGGGAGGACAGATATTTATGCAAAAAAACGAATGCAATAGCGCCTTTTTCCCATACATGAGAAAATGCGCTAAAAGCAGCTTGGTGAACTTGGTGGCTCATACTTGCTTCACTATCACGACGTCATGCTCCACCTACCCATTCAAGATTTATGCTCCACAAGCTAGCCTTTCTGCCGGAGCTTCCATCACCTTCGCATCCGGTTGATGCCTCTTGCGGGCACGCCCTCTGCGAAGAATTGGGAGAGGCAGGCGATGGCCGCAAAGAGGCACGTCCCAGTGGGCAGGGCCGCAGAGGCAGTTCGGTGCGAATGGCCGCGTGAATGCCTGCGCCGAAATTGGGAAACCACACCACGTTCCGACGGCGCTGATCCCGCCATTGCCACCGACTCCTCTTCCAACTCCACCCCATTTGACTGAAAGCATTCCCCGGAACTCCACCACCGACACCACCCCATTTGACTTAGTGCTCCCAAACACCCGATTGCCGGGCCCTTGGCTTGGCCCATCTAACTCCCCCACACTAATCCCGCCGACCCGAAGCGTGAAACCGAGACCGCGGTTCGGCCCACCGCCGCTCTGCCGAACGCGATGCGTAAATCCACCGCAGAACCACGGAATTTCGTCCGTGGCCCGTAAAAGCGTTTTTCATGCGTGCCTCCGCTTCCCAAAATTTCCATCGGCTCACCGAACCAACATCATCGGGCGTTCAACTGGCGATGCGGAGGCAAATGATCGGTTTGGAAGGGCTCGAAAATAATACGAAAAAATATAGTTTCGCTTTAATAAAAAAATTTACTGCACAACGCATTCTCACGTGAGGGAGAGAAAAAGGAACGGATGTGGAAATGTGTAGCTTCCGCTGCATCACAGTTTAAATGATGCAATATAATTAAAAATTTAAGGAAAATTGGAAATGATAAATAAATATGAGGGCATTAAAGTCCAAGTGGTACAAGTGACGTTTTCATAGTTTTGAGAAAAATAATTTAAAGTTAAAGCAGTTTGGAGCTGTTGGGAAAAGGTTTTGATAAAAAATTCAGTATTTCAATAGATGTTAGCACAGAACGTACTCTCATTCGTATCCCTTGGTCACCAAGGTTTTGTATATTTCATCTATCAATTTCTATATCCAATTCTGTAAAAATATCACTTCTACCCCTTGCCTTCTCATCCCCTCATATTAGCATGAAGCTACCATGGACTGTCAATGAAAGCGTCGACTTACTGCACAAGTGCCAATAATATGTCTCCTGTGTCATCTCACTTTGTACAACAAGCCGGAACATATTAGTAGCATTAGATCGGAATTTTACTAAAGCCAAGTGTGCATACAAACTTCTATCATTATGTATAAGAAAATTTAAAATGCACCTTGAGCTATAAGAATCAATATTTTTGGGTAGAATGATGGCCATAAAATTTGATTAGGAATCCATAAGGACGCGTCGCAACGGAGAGCTATAATCTATCTTGTTGACTTTTATTCCGGTGAATCACTAAGTTAACAGTATAAGTTTATGGAAAGAGCACTTGTGAGAAGACCACTTATTTGTGGTATTAAAAGAGAAAACTAAATAATTAGACTAACCCGCTGGGAATGTCTGACAAAAAGAAATTGAAATTTCTTAGCAAACGACGATATTATTTCAGCTTCATACAAACACATTCTACGACAAAGGGTTTAGAGAACCAAGGGCTTGCACGTATTTTTGTTCTATTAATAAAACCGCTGGGTGGAGAAAAAAAGTTTCATCACCCATATGCTCACGTAATCCAGACACAATAATGTGAGTACGTTAAAACTAATATGCTTTGTTTTCGGTGTCCCTTGAACTAACAGTGGCGTTTCGTGAAACTTCCCCGGCAGGAACGTCCATCAAACGTCAAGTGTCCTCTGAATGCCCACAATAGCTCAAAAAGTGTGGGTACCGTACTCCAAATGCGAGGCCAAAAGAAGTAAACGGAATCACTGTTCTCAGTCAGCGGTTGACTGGATTGAAAATAGGATGTTTGCCGAAGCGGCCAAGCCACCGCCAAAAGCCAACAACAGTGTGTGCATGTGGCCTTATGTGGGCGCATGTGGAGATTCGTGGCCATCAAAGAGGATGGGGGTGGATAATGAGAGGAGGTTGGGAGGGGGGAGATGTACGTAGCAGGTGGAGTGTTGGCAGGAAACGCGTCTCCACCCGCCAATCAAATTCAATTTTCAGTCTCTGCGATTCTTCGTCCCTCGAGCAACGATACAAAGGGGTGGCACATAGGTGGAATTAGGTGGGGGCAGCACGGGGGCACCCCCCCCCTCCCTCGGTGCTTAAAAAATAGACAAGACTTTTAATACCGTCCCGTTAATATTACATTAATATTGCGTTGTGTCACCATTAATAGAGTAAAATCTAGAGGGTGCATGGAAAGTTCTTCTTTCGTACGTTAATTCAGGTACCAAAAGTTATTTTCCAAGTAATATAAGAAAAGAAGGTAGCGAACCGAGATGGGGTGACGCAAATGACAGAAATTCATTAAGGCAACAGGGAGCATGCCATGCAAATATGAAAATAATCCGTCTTGAAAATATCCTATGTCGCTATTAAACACGAATTAATAAAATATATAAGCTGCCTAAAGGAAATATATTAGAAAACTGTCGTAAATATATGTGAAATTTATTGATATTTTACAATTAATAAATTTTATATTAAAACAAAAAGTATATTTCGTATAGTAGTTGTTGTCTGTAGTTCTTAATCTGAAGTATGAGATGACCGTTTGCCTGTCATACCCTTGTGCCCCTCCCCAGAGAAAAATCCTGGATCCACCCTTGGGTGAAGAGATAGAGAAATTGTGGCTAATGACCGCATGTTCTCCGCACCTCCGTTTTATATCTCTCCCACGACTACTCATTTCTCTTCAATTGTCCAGGTGAAATTTCTTTGTGCTAATTTACGAGCTGTATTCATTAAATATTAGGAATTTTTTAATTTCTTTTTTTCCCTGAAGCATAATAAAAGGTTTATCTGAATTCAACGTTCATCTGTGGAAGCCGCTACGGTTGAATGCGTTTTTATAACTTCGGCGATTTTAGATCGTTGAAAGGATGTAAGAATAGTTGCGAAGCAAATAATGATCAGAAAAAAGGAAATAATAAAATAAAATGTTATAAAAAAAGTCAGTGAAATGCAAACACATGGTGAGTCGGCTATGTGTATGACGAGTCTGCTATGATCAGTTTGCTATGAGTAAAATAAAGTTTAGGAGTGGTAGAAGCGTTTCCAAGATGAACGTGAAGATGGTGAACATGACGGTAGACCTGGACTCTTCATTACATATTATCTGATGAAAATATTGAATACGTGAAAGACATTGCTATGAAGATCTTATATAAGATATTCATAGCAAAGATCTTATATATATATTGGAGGTCAGAAAATTAATTTAGACGGATGAATGAATATTTTTTCGAAAAACAAAAATTCTCGTGATATTCTGAACACACCTTGTAATAAGTCAGATGCGAATATAAAATTAAAAGATAAACTCCTCAAATTCAATTTTGAAGCAATTGAAATTATAGCTAATTAGGCATTAGCTATGTGTGACGGAATTGGTTTATGTACAAGAAGGTCCCATTGTTTTAGTTGGCATAATTCTCTTAGGGCTTAAAATGAGTTTCTTTTTTGGCATTTCAATCAAATAAAAATACTGCTTTTGAATCAACAATACTCTAAATAAACGATTAAAAGTAAAAAAACAATATATTCAAATTGGCCAGCGTTGCACTATGATGTAAATATTAAATAAAATGTAGCCCATATTTTATAAACGACTGGCAAAAAAACACTGTCATTGATTCTGATATTATTCTATGTTGTACAACATATACTGTATGTTATACGTATGCAGAGAACGGAAAAATCTGTAAATAATATGAGTCGACAGTGTTTAATAATATGGTCAGTCACTGTTTTACTTTTCACATACTTATTAAGATATATGTACATCTAAGTATACGTTATTGTGATATATCTGCATAATTTAATATTTGGATGCGATGTCTTAAAATTTTATCTAAACTTCTCTAATTTAATTTTTGCGCTTTATTATAGTTTTTGAATAATATTTATGCCGACCAAAAGATGATAATGAGTATTATTCCCGTAGGGACCTCATACTCTTAGGTACAATTTTAGATGGTGTACTCTCTCTGGTTTATTAGTCTCATCCTTCTGCTCCATATAGAAGGGATAGAGGGATGGTACACACGTATATACATATATAACACTCGAGGACCGTCAGTGTTTCCTCGTGTGTGTTTTGTCCCATGACCCTTTGCTTTGACAACCGAAGCGCTACGATCTGCTAAATAACTGGGTCACCGCCACAAGTTTTTGGGGGTGTTTTGTTTTTAATGTTGAGTAATTTTCAGACGACCAAGTTTCAGCGGTGAGCGGCTCAAAGGATGGCAAGAAATAGTTCAGCAACGGAAGAGATTCTGCGGGGAGCAAAACTATACAGGTCAGCGGCAGACAAAGGACAAAACAGGAAAAAAACGAAGACGACTTTGGCGGTCACGCGAAGCAATGGTAACTCTTCTTTTTCTCGAAGTTCAGAACAAAATAATAAACAAAACGTGCGCAGCGCGACCAATACTATAGTGGCACTAAAATATGATTCATCTTTTGATATATTCTATTTTCCTGTACTACGAAAAAGAAAATCACAATACAGTAATAAACGATTTTAATTTTTCATGGTGAATACTACTGACGAATATTTTTCGGGTTCTCAGCCAGGTTAATGCTTTTATATACGCCGACGTTTCGGGAGACGACTTGTCTCCCACCTTCAAGGCTGTGTTACTTTATGGCAGTCCAATTTCACGCTAAACCGGATCGACCGTTTACCGAGGACAACAATGTCGTTCGATTGGCTATAGGTCTTTTGAAATTCTTCACGTTCAACAATACAGTAGTATCTACGTAGTGTGATCAGTATTGTATTGGATTATATAGTGATTCACCTTTCCCTTTATTCTACCATTCTGAATAACGAGAAAGAAAATCTACAGCAGCATCTTCCTAATTTCATCTATAGAAAATCAGCACGCTAAATTGAGAGTAAACTCTGAAAAAACCCTAGGGTGAATACTATACACTAAAATTTGGGCAGAAAAGATAAGTTAGGTAAAGCCACACTGATTGTGAGAAACACCTTTAAAGAAGGTGGTTTGCGTTTTAACTAGTAGCATTCTCGACCTACAATAGAGAGATCCGGGTTCGAATTACGGCTACGTGCAGTGTGTTTTTCATGACGTATTTCCTCGTTGGTTGAATATGATTATGAAAACTTAGAACAACATATTTCAATGACATGACGCTTGACGCGGTGTGTATGAAATAGCAGATAAATTTGTCCTTATGAGGATTAAAATTTTCCATCAAAGCATAGTTAAAATCATTGAATAGTTTTGAATGAAAATAGTGTTGGGAATACTTCGTGCGATAAAATGCGTTTAAAAAGTGCAAACAACATATCCCGTTTTAGCTGGAAATCATCAGTGTTATCGCAAAGTATTAAAGTGATTTACGCCATTTTGGAAAGGAGGACCAAGAAATGACCTAGATGTCTGTGGCGTGCAATCGAGGCCACTAAAAAAAGAGAAAGGCTAATGGCACGCAAGAAAACGGTGTTTATGAGGGTGAAAAGGAAATTTAGGGTTGGCAAATTTTTTTTTCTAATTCCTAACCCATAATATTATGAAACTTGCTATGCGGCAAAGTATTGCAGCTTTGGATACATTTTTTCCCTATTATTTAGTTGGAAAAAAGGGCATAAATCCAAGAATATTTAAAAATCTTTTAATGAGCGTTTATTTTCGCAACGAATATTTCCAGCACACCTAAGTAAATGGGCAAAATTTGCCACTCTCCTGCAGCAAAATGTTATCGATAATACATAAAAACATTTTTTAACCTCAATTCTATATTTACTATCTGAACTATACCCTATTCATGATTTATTAGGATAACTAAAATATAAAAATAAATATCTGAATCGTTGGAAAAATTAGTAATATTCAAAATCATTCATTTCATTAGCTATGATTAGATACAGGGGCGTTACTATGACGCCGAGAATCATTTAAAAAACTGAAATTAAACGATGCCGCACTGCGACAAAACCGGTCGTGTGAAATTAAGTAGGTAAAATTTACATAGTTATCTCATTTAATATGAAGCAATTTCAACCAGGAATTCCAGAAGTTTTTGATGAGTTAGTGACGATTTCACAATGGATGTACTCGGTATTGATGCTCTGGCAGAGCTTTTCATTACCCTTTTGTTCATCAGTAATTGTGGTGACAGACTATCTAAATCGGAAATGAAATATTTTTTTAGTCTATTTGGAATATTTTTTATATTTTGAACAGAATTTTTTCGGACACTGAATACAAAGGCAATTTTTTCAATTTTTTACATAGACCAAAAAATTCTGGTGACAGCAAATAGAAGTTTTATGGGACAAAATTCTCTTGTACCGACGTTAAAGTTTGCATTCGACCGATACAAAAGATAGGATTGTAGCTCCAAAATTATTCATGCCATTGCAAAGGGAGAAAAGGTTGTTTGCTTTATAGAGAGTGCGAAATAGGCAAAAGTCAATAAAACTGCATCGCACGTTCCATCCGGAACTTCAATTACTACATGCCCGCTTCATTCATCTTCAAACTCAAGCTGTTATATATAATACGGCGAAAAATCTTTCTTTTTGCCTCAGCCAACCGCCTCACCATAGTCGCTTCTTAGCCAGTTACAAAATTGGCTTGAATACAGGCATTGAAAAGATGGATTGATGAAATGGTACGGAAAGATTTAATCTCAAATTGAAATGCATCAGGCGAGTTAAAAGATTTGGAAAGAGTGTAGGAAAAGATTTTTTCACGAAAAAAATTCATCAAATTAAGAAGCAAGTCACCAAATGTGGAAAATACAACGTCAGAGATTAAATAATACAAAATTACTTTTGAAGCTTTATTACTTTTCTACACCCTTCACTTATTCGTCGTTTTCATTGTGGAATATCTACCTACCATCCTCTCTGGCCTTAGGTAGCAGTTTATAATTCACCGTCCAATCCAGAAATGAATAGCATTGTAAACGAACTTTAACAGAAAACGCCAAGCATATGCTCAAGATTTATGGTTGACAGCTGAAAAAATTAATATAAATATAGTACAATGTCTGAAATAAAATGTAAATAACGCATTTCATTCCCACAAAGCTAAAACAAAACTGAAGGACAACAGTGAATAAGTTTGTTTATCCTTTTAGAACTCGATCTAAGTATTTCTCTCCTAGTCTTTATCCTTATTCTTTACCTATTTCCCATATTACCTCCCGCGCAATCGACATTGCTTCAAAAATATATACTTCCCGCAACATTGTGGTGAAAGGAAAAGAAACATAACCTCAAGGATATCGCTTTGTTTTAATATTTTCTAATCCAAACAGCAGCAAATTTATCGTTGAAGGTTCAATACACATTTTTTTATGAGTAATGAGAAATGTGCACTTTTTTGCTTTTTTATGCCCAGGGACTGAAAACATTATCTGAAATACGACAGTTAATGGTATTATTTGCCGTTTTCGGAATCCAATAAATGCATGTTCGTACTCCCAGGAACTAAGACAGAAGCGGAAGTATGACAGTTAACGGCGTTTTTTCCTTTTTAGAAATGCAATTCATTATTTTTCCTTCATTCTTCCACTCTCCGTACCCGAGGAATATTGAGCTGCATTTCTGAGGTGGCAATGTATCATAAAGAAGCAAAGCCATGACATGAAATATTAGCTACAGAAGAGAATTTTTGTCTCAATAATTGCCTAGGTATGGAGTCAATTATAGCAAAATGAAATTGAAAAACTGGATCACCAATATTTATTCATGAATTTCTGCGCCAGCGGATGTGTTTTCATTTAATCGGCTTGGAGTACAGAAGGAAAGGAGGTCACTGAAACGTAAGCCTTTCTTCTTTCCTAAAAAAATGAGCCATTTCTCGTAAGCCACGTGATGTAACCAACAGTGATGAGAAAATGACGCTAAGGACCAGTGGCGCAGTGAAGGGGGGCATTGGGGTATTAACCCCCCCAGACCTTAGAGATTTTTTTAAGTTAAATCTATTTGACTGAATTAGATTAATATTACTTTCAGAATAGTGTAAATATAAATGATACATCCCTCCGAAAGCCGTAAAACTCACCATTTTGAACCATTTATACTAAACATTTTCTTAAGGGGTGCCCCCGCACCTCCCGCTTACCCTGGAGGGTATACCACACCCCCAGGCCCCCCAGTATTGGTTGCGCCTGACTTGACTTTGCTGTTTATTTTACCAGGGCCAAACCTGAAACTCCCCCTGGCCTTAATTCCTGGCTGCGACCCTGCTAAGGACGCGTCGTACCAACCGAAGGTAGCACTACGGGGTTTTTGAGTATGAGATACATTAATGTACAGAGTTTGGTCGCAATCCGTGGAACCGAATGGAAACGCATAGCGGACAAACAAACAGACATCCTTTTCTTATAAATATATATATGTATGAAGGGGTCCTGGGGCCTCTTTTCCACTGTGGCTGCTCCTTACCATTCCATTCCTCCTCTCCACTCGCGTCCTCTTCACTTCCTGGCTGTTATTCCCACCTTCCTTTCTCGACTCAGGTGCTCCAGGGAGCCAAACCACGTGATCCCCTGACCCCATGCCAGTCCGTCCCCGCATCCAAAGCCTCCGTCCCCTTGACTCCCTCGCTATCCCGGACGCATAAAATAAAGCATTCCCGGGGCATTTTGGTGGAGGGGGGGCGGGCTCTAGGCTTCCTTCTCTCTCCCGGGCTGGGAGCGTTCCGGGCCATAGGAGAGGGCTTCTCCGAACAGGGGATGAAGCAGCGAGAGATAGGCGGAGAAGGCAAGGGTGCTCCGACAAGCAAGCCTTCCTTGCTCTGAGAGGGAAGGCTGAGTGAAAGTTGTCCCTGCGCGTGTGACGACCTCGGCGGGAGAACATTCGGGCATGTCACGTTTTGTAAAAGCATCGGGTTTCATTAAAAAAACAAGAGAAAACACTTCCCTTGGTGGCTCCTCTTCTTGCGACTCTTTTCTCGCCGGGCTCGGAGGAGGCTGTGTAAAGTCCTCGCTAGCTATTCCGAAAGTGTGGGTTCGAGTCCCGCCTGGCTAAGTCCATTCTATCCAGAGAAAGGAAGTTAGTACTTATTAAGTTGTTAATTGTTGGGATGCTCGATGTAGCAACAATCGCGATCTGTTTTAGGGGCATACAGCAATAAATAAAAATAAAAAAGCAATAAAGCAGCTAAATAATTATTATCGTAATTTCTTATTCGCCCGTCGCGTGTTATCAGGGTATAAGACCTCTGTTCTGGTATCCTTTAATGGAAATTATCAACTGAAGTATTTAAAAATAATTTGCTCTGCGGAAAAATGAATTAAAAATTAGATACTTGAGTAAATTCAATTTGGATACAGACTTAAATTGAATTTGGGATTTTTATGGGCTTCAGGAGTGGAATTGTCGAGTGTGTTGGGGAAACAGTTGTTATGTAGTGTGGCAGGAAAACCACCTGTGACAGTTCCTGCAAAGCAACGGGGATATAGGTTCAATTTCCTGGTGTGTCAAAATTCACGCGAATACCGCGGCCAGAGGGTATTTCTGGGGAGAAGGATGGAGCCCTCAGTGCCTTCCGGAGGCGAGGCAACACGCCTCTTCCCCTTTTCGCATCCCGCACGTTCGTCTCCTCTCTCTTTTGGAGTCGCGGCATTTCCAAGCCAGAGTGTTGACTGTTATTTCCAGAAGCTAAACTGAAGACATTAGCCTTCATAAACCAAGAATTGGAGATAATTAAGAATAATAATAATATTAATAAATTTATTGCCCTAGGATAATAACCTTTGGAACATATGGAGTATTCATTTACGCACTTGAACTCCGTAATATGGCAATTTCGGGTCAATTCAATAATAAAATGAAAAAATGTTTAATTTAATAATTACATCGAAATTGAATAATTAGAGTAGGTACAGTATTGAACCAACCTCATCACAACAAAATAAAACTTGTGAATGCAGAATTCTGTTAAGGAGGTGTAAAGCAGATTTTTAGTCAAGCACATGCATCAGCAATGGTGTTAAATTGACGAATGCACAAAATATAAACATCATCAATTGATATATCCAGTTACATATAATTATATAACGCAGGTCATATACCGTATGCTCTTTCCATCTCCCCCTTCGCTTGATGACGCTTCCAAGCTGATATGTTGGTTGTTACTACCTGAGGGTTGACTTAAGATACCGGGCTTCAAAATCCAGGAATTAAATAAAATTGGACTGATAATTCATTATCTTGAACTGTTAGCAAGTTAACTTTGTGAAACTTTCTCGTGAAAAATAAATATGTATATTAAAATAAGTAAATTCCACGCAGTTTTACTTAGTACAACCCCAGCCGTTTCCAACACTTTCGTGTCATCACCAAGAAGAAATACCGTAGTATATAATGACCCAGACAGTTATTCTCTTGATAATGATACGGAAGCGTTGAAATTGTCGAGGTTGTACCGTGTAAGACTATGTGGAACAGAAATTTTGGCAACGTTTCAATGATTACGTAACTACTACATTGACGTTGGGAAAAGTACCTTCACTAGACCAAAAATAATGAAAACGTGTAGTTAGTTACATATCTTAAATTTCAACTTTGGTGACTTGTTCCAACTGTGGTAATATATTTTAGAATTTTTTTAGCTCAATTTATTCGTAGATTTCATGAAACTTAGCATGTTATAATCTAGTTAATCACACAATTCCGTTGCTAATTATTATTTAGCAATTCATTTTACGGGAAAATACTTACGTCATCTGGTATAAAAGGTTTCTCTTAAATTATGCATAATGCTTCAATTTTCCACGCTGCAATGAGTTAGATTCAAAGCCTCTCTGTTTCCTCATAAAATTTAAGTGAACCAATGGATACCAAACTCCTTGCAGGAAAACAAAATGCTAGATAAGAGATAGTTAATATAGGAAATAATACCATTTATAAAACTGTGAATGGTTTCTCGCGTGTTATGTCTCATTATTTTCTTCCAATCATGAACCAGATTACAAAAGCGTAGAGATGAAGATTTGAAAAATAACTTACAGAATAAATTTTTCTCTCACAAAATAAAATTTTATAGAAATCACAGTCGATTAGCAAGATGCCTCTTGGCCACATTATTTTTTTCTGTACATTCTAATTTGTAGCCATAGCAACCGTAGAAAATTCCAAAATTACTATCTTTATAAAAAAGCCAAGTCATTTTTCAAGATGAAAGAGCGAAACTTTAGCACATTACCATTTTTTACGAATTTAAATAGTGCTTAAAAAATTATTCAATAAATCCGAACATTTTCATGGTTACAATAATTTAAAACAATTAAAAATTAGAAAATTTAAACTATATGTCTGCTCTCTTCCATTTAGGCTTTCGTGTGCATTTGGCTACGTGCGCCGTGTCGTTCACGTCATATATGCGGCACTGAATTAGCTGCCACGAACGGCGTGCTATGAGTGGCCAAAAAAGTGACTCATTCTTTGGCCATTATGAGCATAAGGTCGCATGGCTGCAGTGACCTTGTTAATACATGGAGTAATTTTCTTACTTTATCTGAATTATTTTTATTTTATTTTTTATCTTATTCTCCAACCACCGGATACAGCTCTTATTGGCCATTTTACACCGAGGTGTTCAACAAATGTAACAAGTAAACGTACACAAACAACCATGCCCTGGGCCGGGGAAACCTACCCAGGCGGGACTCGAACCCGCGACCTCTTGTTTGCCAGGCGAGAACGTTACCCCGCCGCCACCGAGGCCGGCAAAATTAACTATGTTTTAAAGTGTTGTCTGCTAAAACTCTCCGTTTAAATTTTTCTTCGGTTATTATTTGTTTCCTCAATGTATGCATTTGAAGAGAAAAACCGAGAAAAAAACATCAAACAAGTTTTGATGCCCCGACAGCAGGGCAACATTTTTCCGACAAATCGCGGCCATATCCTAGTGTACGCCCATGTGTGGTGACCGTCTGTCCGCCATTTCGTCCCATCCCACGATGCCATCCATCAACGGAATAGGACGCTCTTGTAACTCGATCGTCTCCATGACAACGATAAATCAAATCGCAGCGACTGAAGCAGCATGGCGCCTGAGCCACAGATGCCCTCTAAAGGTAGAACAAACGGGAGTTCAAAACCTAACACGGGTTGTTTCAAGCATTAAGGAGAGAGGGTAAGAGCTTTTGAACTGGGAAAAGGCATTCAATACACCTAAAAGAAACTTTCTATAACTTTTTGAACGCTTGGAAAAATAACGAGATATCCAACCTTACCCATTTCCATGGTTACATAATTCAAATGTAATGAATGTCATTTTTAAATGCCAATAAATGCAAAAAAGTGTAATGGTAGTCTAGAATTGGATAAATGCTGATAAAAAATCCTCTTCCAGTTAGTAGATCTGAATTGATTCCCTTGGTGAGTTCATGTTTTCGTAGGCATGGATTTCCAATCAGAGGAGAATGGAGACCAAAGCAGTCGTGAGTGCAGAGAGCTACATATTCAGCCACATTTGATAGTATAGTGAGGAGTATAGGGTAACTAATAATAGGGAAATATGGACTTTTTGGGAGCTTCATATTATTTATAGAAAGATTTTAATGGTTGGAGATAAGATAAAGAAAAAAAGAAACTTATTTTTAAACCCTAGTATAACAGGGATAATTTAGGATATCAATTCGAATATCCAATACTTCTATGCTCAATAAATCAATAGCTTAGAGTTAATTTCTCAACTGGTATTCACTCATTAAACAATTGCAATAAACAATAGTTGCTTTGGCTGAATTGGATTGACTTATCTTGTAATAATTTGACTTATAAACTCGTGGAAATAAATGATCCCTTATCTTAACGAATAAAACGTGGGATATAATACAGAACTTCAAAAGAACTTAATACAGGATTTAATTAACAGATTAAATGCTTTCAACATTGGTATAATAGATCACAAAAGATTCCTCGAAAAAATGATTTCCAAAGGACTGCCGAATCCAATCTCTAATGAACCTCCAGGAACAGAATCGGTGGTGAAGCTCAATGGCTTCCCGTGAAATTGGTTTCAGCTCAAAGTTTACGGATTAATAAGGGGGGAACTAATGAATAATAGATATTTAATTTCTTTTTCCGATAAATCCGATGGAGCAGACAGCTACAAAAAGCAGTGATTAATTTAAAGCCATGCGAAAATGATTAATAACAGCACCGTGACAAGGTGAAAATCCGGTCGTTATTAATCGTCGAACTCAATCATGCTTTCGTTTTAATTCAACTGGCTTCAGATATTATTAAAAGGGCATGCATATATTGGTGCCTTGTACGTTATAAATTCAAGAAAAAAACCCTCTCTTGCTATCCGTTGTTAAGACGGTTACACCCTTAGTAGCAATTACCCATAAAATCTGGAATATAATGTGAAAAAAAATAATAGATGCAATAAAGAACCACGGAGAATCAGAAGGCGGGAGAAATCGTTAACGGATACTTAATTCTTCATTATTGTTTCTGAAGAGAAAAAGTGGCACCACATTGATGGAGCGGATAGAAAATTTTGAAATATGGCCATTGTTCATCTCTCAATTTCAACTTTAGTGAAGGAAAGCAATGAGCTCACGTGGAAACATTGATTAGATTTTTTATGAATATTATTTATACTCTCATCGCATTAGATCAGAAAATATATTTCAAGATTATCAAAAAGCACTATCGATAGCAAATAGCATTGATTTCGCCAGAGAAACGAATATATTTTTAAGTTTTATCACGAATAGTTTTGTATAAGTAGAGTATTGGAGTTCCTCTATCTGATTCACTTGAAAAAATCGGTATACAAGATCCGATCAGCTTACGCTATACGCTTTCTACCATAAAACTAGATTCACAATGAATTTCAGCGATAAAAAGACGTACATAAGGTCAAATTTTGCATTACGATGGAAACTCAAAGGAGTAAATGGATAATTTTACTGATTTACATAATTTGTACGAATGGGTCTTCATCAAGCAAGTGAAGCAATACTTAACTTATATGTTGAACTATATCATAACACGACTGCGTTTACACTACTAACAATAAGTGATCTAAATAAACTACCGGTTTACATTCTACTGTATCTTTCCGCGACGTCTAGTATTAGCTTCCATCTTTCAATCTACTTCATTTAATTCTACCACGTCAATGGAATTTTGTTGACCGATTGTAAAGGGCGTAAACCCGGCAGCTGAACCAGGGGAATACGAGTACACATTTACGCAATCAACCTTAGACAAATTCGGAACGAAGAATTTTCCAGAAGGGTTCACCGGGTAAATTTTTATTATTGCACTTATTACAATTAACATTATTTTTATTTTTATTAATGCTAAAATTACGAGTATTATTATTGCTAAGAGCATTTTTAAATAAACCATGCGATCGGGTGGAAACGCAGCACAAAATATACATAGTGAAAAATGAAAAATATATACTAATAAATACAAAAAGGCCCTCATAATTCAATATTTTCAACCTCCTCATAAAAATGCGAGTAGTATTGATGGGGACGGGCTCCAATATTTCCTATGATAAACCATTCCAGTCTTCCATCCCCAGATTTAATCCTCGGAAGCTATATCTCTCAAGTTATGATCGTACCTCGCCAAATAACTAGGTCCTTTAATCCTGTATGATAGGTGCCTCCACGCAGGATTACCGACGTACCTATACCCTTAATTTATCTCCTCCTTGACTCTAATGAGCTCCAGCCCAAAATTTTAAACATCTCCGGAATAAGCCATCTCAAATCAATGGTCGCGAGTTCTTTTCGTGGAATGGTACTGTGATATATTAACAAATAACATAAACTCTGATCTGTTACCACTTGATAATGCTCTCTTAGCTTGATTACAGTTCTGCTATCTTGAGACTGCGTAGGTTTTCGCGGTGTTGAGGTTCCAAAATCTCCATTATTCCGTTGCTACCGCGTCTGGTTGTTTTTTTGATGACAGCAGTTTCGCTAACACAGCTGCTAGCGTCTTCTAGTCGAAGGTTATCATACCTGCTAGCTCGAAGCTAAGTCGAAGACGATCATATCTGAAAACCCTAGCAGCTGCACCAGCGAAACTTTTGTCATCAAAAATCAACCAGACTCGGTAGCACCGTAAGAATGGAGATTTTGGAGTTCCTACCTATTGATAATGACCTGAAAAGGTCGAAATCGGTAGGGTTTTTAATAAATACCATAAAGAACATAAAGAAGCTTATTTTTGAATCTATCATCTCTTGCTTTTCTTGACAACACTTGTCTTCCTTTTAAATTTACCATTACAGGTCTTGCAGCTAAGCTCTAAACTTTTGTCATATTTTAATTTTAATTCTCCCCTCTCAGATGAGGATTCAAAACTGACGCTCCATATTCTAAGATAACACTTAGGCTAAGATATTGGTTGCTTTAATTCGGGGACGAGAAGTGAAAAAAAAAACAAAACTGGAGAGGGGAGGATCGAAAGAAAATTGAACAGGCTGGAAGAGAGGTGGTGGTTTTGGAGTGAGTCCTCTACACTTCTATCGGGGAAAGACAGGCGGAGGAGACGGGCACCAGGACCGCCTGCACCCGTTGACAACCCTCTTGCTCGGTCCCCACTCTTCCAAAGAATGAGGACCACCTACCCCTGAGGGTCTCCGCTGCGCTGAGGGCCTTCCGGCGCGGGATTGGATGAGGAGAAAGGCCCTGGACTTTTTTTTCCAGGGACCCTGCTTTCATTTTTTCATCGCTCGAGAGGAGGCCCCAGGGAAAGAGAGGGAAGCACTTCTCGGAGACATCGACGTCACCCACGCACCCTCATCCCGCCCACTGTCTCCGCTCCCTCAATGTCTTCGCCCTTTTTTAATCTCGGCCTTCCTTGTGATCGACATTGATTTTTCATTCCCCCCCGCTCCCCTTGTAAGCTGCCGCCAAAGAGCTGGTTGCCACGGTTTTGGCAAGAAGAGAACCCGATATATTACAATATGGGAAAAATATTAAACCATAGGGTTGCAACGGTTCGTAGAAGACCATTGAACTATTCCCGACGCCATCGAGGATGTAATGAAATATTTTTCCGCATCACACCTCTCCAAAACTAAAAACTAACTGCACTATTCCACGTTTTGGGTATAGGTTGAAACACTTAATATGTTCTCTATTGAGATTATTCATGAATTATCTTCTCGATATCAATACATAGACGAATGGAGTAAAAAAAAATTGATCAAACTTGATTTTAAAAAGTATTCATAAACTAAAGCATTAAAGGATAAATGCATATATACCGTATCGTAAAGTAATAATTGCTATTATACAATTTTATGGATCAGTAATATATGGAATCCAAGAATATTTAGCAAAAATGGATTTGCATATTAGCTTCAGGGGATATATCGCTGCATGGTAAATTGTAACAGCGAATGGCATTTAAGCAACTCCTTTAATATTCATAAGAACTATTAACGTATTAATTGATTATTGTTGTTTCGATTTCCGAGGTACTAAGAGCAAGAGTGGGGAAAAATTAGGAATGTTGAATAGTTGGCAGGACATGTAGTATGAGTGCTAAATATTAAATTGTATGATGTATTAAATTGTAAAAGTATTAAATAGTAAACCCTTCAACTGGAAGAGCAACTTAAAAGATGAGGCCTAATATCCATTGACATAGAGAACAGTAACATATTTACCGGTAAAGAATGAAAAGAGCATGTTTTGCGCGAGTATTTCTCATTTGAACTTCAGATACTCTAATGACTCACTTTATTACAGAAAATAATTTATTCCTAAAATATTGCAGATTTTTTTATACTTCTTAAGACGGTTCCAAGAAAAGGAATTGCAAATTTTTTCGTAAGTCAAGCTCCATATCATCCATAGCTAGTGGTCTTTTCATTCTTAAGAAAAATGACAACTAAAACAAGGAATTTCAAATGATTTTGAAAGTCGTTATCCATATTATCAATGACTAGTGATCGCTTTTAATACGCAACCGGATGAATATATATTTTTTGTTCAGTTTTGCTTTGCAATGGAAAAAAATACGAATTTAGTGACTGATTTCTTTTTAGTAGAACATAAAATTAAAATAGAATATTCCTCCGTTCATTGCTAGCCACATTTGCCTACGATATTTTATCAATCATGTATTCTTTATCTTGAAAAGAATGCATGATGGGTATCTGTATGCCGTGATGGAAAGATTCCTCATTTTCGGTGATTGAAGAAGAATATCACAGAAGAGTAAAATTGGTAGCTCACCTTGTTATTGAAGAGAGTGGTCCCTTTGAGCAATGAGAAGAAAAATAGAACGACTGCTGCACGGGAAAGTGATGATAGCTTATTCATGGATCAGGTGTGCTTTGACTCCACGAAAATTCGTTTAATTAGCCTTTCAGGGTAATGTAGGTATAATGAAAGAAAAACATTAAAAATACCTTCATTTTTAGGGATGGCAAATAAATATAGTTATGAATCCCACTTTCCTCTTAACGTTCGCGGAGTTTGCGGACTCTTTGAAAGAGGGGATATTTTAATTTTGTATTAAGTCGAGCTAAGCTAGATCATGCTATAAAGTATGAAAGCCAGAACATTGGAACTAAGGTGGTTCTCGTACACCGTTGGTAAACATGACGCGCAAAAAAACTTTTGCACGCTAGATATCTTGCAGCACATCGCCCGAGCATCCGTTTTCCTGTATTCTTTGAAGAAGAAAGAGAATTTTACGTATACCTTAACGAAGCCGCAGCTTATTTAGCGACTCCTCTTAATCGGTAACGGCAGTAATTCTCATCTTTACATTTACTTCTATAGTTTCTAAATAAATGCAACGTAAAAGTGGCATCGACCAGTGGCGCCGACTCCATGGGGCCTGAGGGGGCCCGAGCCCCCTCAAAGATTCGTTAGGGGGGGCGGAGCCCCCTCAATAATTCAAGAAAATAATTAAGTTGTATTATGCCTTGTGAAATCACAAAAATATATTGGTAGTTTCCCACGTTTGACGATAGATACATTTTAAAATACATTCAATAATGTGTTAAAATAAATAATTTTAAGGTAGTAAGCAGGTTAACTGAAAAAAGTGGTGTGAATTATGATAGTGTTACGGTGCTGCGACACACTTTGAATTTAACCTCTTCCCGGGGTAAGACCCCCGATATGGGCCCCTCCAATATTTTTTATAAGTCGGCGCCCCTGGCACCGACAGAGGTAGTTACATAAAATCTTAATGAGGCCAAAAGATAATTTAAATTGTAAATTTACGGAAATGCATTGACTATAACCAAATTTACCCGCCCATAATAGGCACAGCTGACGGCTTTGATTAGTCCAAAATAACGATTGGATAGCCTAATGATTGCATTGCAAATTAAATTGGCTGGATTATATTCATTGAGAGCTATAATAAAATAAAAATTCATGATTTGACAACTTTTAAAAAGTCACAGTTAACATTGATAGCTGACAAAAAAAAACAAAAACTAATGAAAAGAAGTCTTCAATGAACTTTATTAATATGAGACTTTAGGTAGTAGAGCTTGACCACTCAACGCATAGATGATTCAAACTATGAGGTTTCTGGTGATATCTATCCAGACCTTAATTCTCAGTGAAATAGGTGGACGGCCAAAGTTTCCAGTTCCCATTGTCCCAAATATGACCGGCATGCTGATGAGGAAATGCGGTAATATATGCATGCGCATCGCAGCGTGTTTATAGGAGGATTAGCATCTGTAATTAGTCCCGCACAGTGAGCCTCGAGTGTTTGCAAAACTTCCTCCTTCCCAGAACAATGCGATTGGTCCACCATTTTCTCTTCCTCCCAATCGAATTTACTCACCTCGCTCCCGCTTGCCCCCCTATAACCCTCTAACAATACAAAATTTTGCACCGAACTTCGGTCATGAAATTTTATTGCACTTCTCCTCTTACTGTGTCACTCTATCACCTTCTCTCTCGACAACCGAGGCAATAACTACGGAGCGATATGCAAATCGAGCAGTGTTAGCTGCCCCAATAACCTCAACACGCTCAGCGCTCGAGTAAGAAAGGGGGTGGCAATAGAGAAGGGCCTGCGTGTCTTCTGGCCCTCTCGCGTGACAGCGAACGCCTTACACTTCCCCCTCAGCCTTCAATGCGAAGACGAAGGAAAACGCCGCTGCGGCTACGCGTTGTTCTCAGAAAAATAAAAATGAATAGCCGTCCGACCACAGCCGTCTCGCGTGCTGACAATTGACGCGGAGAAAATAGTTCTCTTCTTAAAAAAGAATTCCGCATTTAAATGAGTCACCCGCGCTACGAGTAAGGCTCCTTGTTGTGATACAGTGCTCAGAATACAGGGCTAGAAATGCTGAGATTAAAGCTAAAAGGGAGATAACTTGCTGCAAACTCAAATGAAACGTAACTTTTAAGTTTTGTGCGGGTATCGATTGTATTTCCCAAAATAATTCCTCTCCTGAATGTATTTGGGACATTACTTAGCCTAGGAAGCAAACTACATTCATTCCATTATCCTCTATGGGATATTCTGCGAGAGAAACGGATCGTTCTAGCTGAAAACACCGAAATGAGTAATTAATATGGCCACACTCTTCATTATCATCATCATTAGTCAACAATCCAAAGATTGGTTTGACGCAGCTCTCCATTCATCTCTCCTATCCGCTGGTCATGTCTTAGTGACGTATTTATTCTCTTTTACATTCTTTATAACGTGTCCAATGTAACTCATTCGCAGCCGTCACTTGCCCTTCTACGATTGTTTTCATCAGGCCACCATGCCTCAAAATGTGGCCAACTTAGTTGTCCCGTCTTCTGCTTAAGGTTTTTAGAAGAGTTCTATTTTCACCACTCTTGTTAGACCTTCTTCGTTACTTACACGGTCAATCCATTTTACCTTCATCATTCTACGATAGCACCACATTTCGAATACTTCCTTTCTTGTCTTCTCGTCTCCTGTCAACGTCCGAGCCTCGCTTCCATAGATCCATAGATTCATACATGCTCCATATGTAGCAGCTTTGTTGCTCATCAATTTTTTCCTGACTTCTATGCTTGTATACTCAGCTGTAAGAAAATATTTCTTTTTGTAGAAAGTCCTCTTCACCTGCGCTACTCTACTGATTATTTCTTTCTTGCTTCCTCCATCGTTTGTAATTCGGTTTCCCAAGTAAGAAAACTCTTTCACCTCTTCAAGCTTATGCGTCTCTAGGTTAATGTTTTTCTTAGTATCCTTTCTTTTTCTGAATAATAATATCTTAGTCTTCTTTTTGTTGATTTTCAGCTGATATCTGGCCATCTTCCTTTCCATATTTGTCAAAGTCTTCTTCAAATCCTTCTCAGACTATGTCGTCAGCAAATCGCAGCGTACTAATTTTTTCTCCATGGATATTGACACCCAAAGCCTTCTCCTTGATGACATCGATAGCTTTCTTGATGTAAAAATTAAAAAGGATGCACTCTTAAATAAGTAGAAATTTTGAAGTTGATGTGATTTGATTTATGATCTAAGGCTGTGAACGGAAAATTTAATTTTAAAAACTTTCCGTTTTCAACTTCCTTATTACATGCATGAATGAATGTAGCGCTTGTAATGCAATTGGTTCCCTAAAATTTTGAATAAAGTAGCACTGGAATCTACTACCGATCTCACGGAACAGGTTTTGTCATCAGGAAATCGCATCTTTCATAGCGAAGCAGAATATTTTAATGATATCGCAGCATTGATGACTCGTGTTCCGAAACGTTGGCAGAATGGAGGGAGACCACCCGGCTGGAAACCCGAATAGCCTTTTACAACTTAGCTTATTAAAACAACTTGCCTGTTTCCACACTTTTATTTTCACCTACCATTGTTTCAGCAACTTGTGCCATTATCAAGGTAACCTTGTTAATGTAACGTAAGGTAACCTTGATAATGGCACAAGTTGCCGAAACCATGGTCGGTGAAAATAAAAGAGTGTGGAAACAGACAAGTAGTTTCAATAAGCTGAATATCAAAGATTTCCACCGTATCACGCCGGAAACTGTACCTTATAGCCATTTTCATTTTCAATATATTCACCGGGAAAACATCAGCTTTTATTCTACATGATATTTACCATCGCGAGGAATAGCATTGGAAAGTTATGAAAGTGATACATCATATCATCCCGGATTTAACTTTTGGGCAACCGTTCTATATAAAGCTTATTTAAATGTGTAATTCGGATAGCTCTGCCCATTAGCATCTTGAATGGCAACTTTCGCAAACCCATTTCAATGCGCGGTCGGTGACAACTCATCTGTATGCCGACTGAAGAATTCTATGATGAAATATTCGCGATTCTTTCTCACACTTCACACAACTGTCAGACGCCCAAGCTGGCACTGCGTCGATGCCAGTCCACCTAATTCCTATTACCATCAACGTGATAAGAGCTTGTTTACCTCCCCAACCAACTCAACCTCAGTTACAAACCTCGGCCATCTTTAGCAGGATGCCAATCCACCAGCCCCTGCCCTTCCTCCGAGAGTTTCTGGCACCCTGGAAGGTCACGCGATTGCTGTTAAGGGGAGCGTGGAATGTGGGTCACAACTCGCGCGAAGGCTTCGCGTGAATGGGTCTCCCATCTCACGCCACTCCATCCAGAAAGTGCCTGATGAAGGCTCCCTCCCTCTCTCCTCGCAAACAACTTCTCCTATTTTCCAAGCCAGCAATGCTCCACCCTTGGTTACAAGTGCCCACCTGACGACTCGGTTGAGCGTCCAGTAATGTGTGCACGTTAAAGACCCGAGACAGATTTGCCTAATTGCAGCAACATGCATGCCTCGCGTGTTTTCCATCGACTCGGTGCGCGAAGGGAGGCAGTGATCTTGTTCCAAGATCGTTCCGTCAATTTTCCCTGTAAATCTAAGGTGACCTGGAAGGGCAGCATTCAAACGAAAACACAAGTATTTGCCACAACTAATTGATCCAACCCATGCTAGCAGATCAAGTTGTGCAAGAAAAAAATGAAAGGATAGATTTTTTTGACCGCTTTTCAAAACATTATTTATTTGCACCAACGATGAAATTCGCTATGAAAAAAATCCCGGCTAAGGCCAGCGAATTTCAACCTTGCTGTAAGCAACACCCGTGAGTAAAACTATGAACAAAGTTACTTGTTTCATACAGTGCTTAAAAAACATTTCCTTTTAATCTCATATAGCCTATTGAAAAGAAAATAAAACTTTAGTAGGAAAATAAAAGTAATTCACTCTTTATGGAGCAGGAAAAAGCAGTCACCATCGAAATAAATAATATTTCTTTCCCATACAAAATGAGTGTCGGCCCTTTCTTGTATTTTCAACAAATGAGTTCAAAGGAAAAATTCATCACTTCCTCTCATCACTCGTTTGAGACTAACGACATCATCTTGAAAATTTCGGATTGCGTATCCCTTTTTTGACAGTTAAGTGAACCAACTATGAAAATTTTACTCATGAGAGAATACTTAGGAAATATAATTTTAATTTGAAATGCAGTCGATGTGTGGCAGAATCTACTGTCCATATTATTTGCTGCGTGCAAAAATTACCTTGGACCAGGAATTGAGCCATAGACTTTTGGATTTTCCTGGGCTCCGCGCAATCCACTACGCTATCCAGAATCTTTAATTCTCATGGCAATTTTATCGAGAGCTTCAAGAGTGCTAGATCGATGCCTCGCGTTGAGATCCTTGATTGACCGCAAGGGCCTATCACCTAGCACCGTTGACTCCCGGTAAAATTGCCATGGAAATTAAAAAAAAAAAACTGGATGGCGTAGTAATCTGCGCTGTGGCCAAAAAAGCCAACGGACCGTGCTTCAATTCACGATCCGGGGAAATTTTTTCTCATGGGAATTGATGTGAAATTCACTGGCGCGCACGCGGCAGATTTGAGTTGAACTACAAATTCAACTAAATAAACTTTTTGCAAAATTTTATGATGCTTGACTCAGGTTTAAACAACTAGCACATCACGAAAATCACCCGATCCAACAGAAGTTTTGCCCCCTTGAAAACGATTCACAGGTTACGTGAGTGCTAATATTGTAATCACAATGATCAGCTATGCGTATCGTGTAGGAAAATGAGACGCATCAGTGACAATCAAGAATACGTTAAATGTACAGAAATATTCGACCTTTAAACCCTTTATCACGCCTGCAGTATGGGGAATAGTAGGTTTACTGGATATAAGGGCGACTTATACAGTCATCAGAAGGGAATATAACAATCTCTTAAAGTTTATTTGCGTGAAGCACAAATCGAAGGCTGATAATGTAGTCAATGAATCAAAATTAAAAACATTAGAGAGCAAATAAAGGGTATCGTTAAAAATACAAAATATCGAACTAATGCCAGAGAGAGTTTAGGTTTAAATAAAAAAATTAAGTTTCAAGGAAATAAAAAAAGTTTTTCTCATATTTAAGAGACAGTGATGTGACGGCGAAGATAAAGGGATTAAAGTAGGTATAAATAAACCGTTTTTGTGGAGGAGAAATGGAAAAAAAATCCCGTTTAATAATGCAAAAAGAACTAGAACGTGTCTACGGGAACGATCCGAATACACGCTTCTACGGCCTTCTCTACATCGCGGAAGAAATTAAGGCTTGTAAATTACAATGAACGGTATAAAGAGCAACACGGTATTTCAAAAGGATTTTTAAAGAAATTTGTTTCACTCCAATTTTTAACTAACAGTTTTTTACTTATGCTAAAAGACACAAATTTTTTAATTTTTAATAGCTATGGTTTCATTTCAGGAAAATATGAGCAGAAAAGAGTTCTCAATGTCTAATCTGATAATCAATCGCATACGCGGCTGTTTAGTTTATAAGTTGACGGAGAAGGGAGGAACTTTCTACCACACTCCCCTATATAACCAATCACCTAGTTAAGGTCATGCTGATCTGTCAAATATTATTTATGGATATCACCTAACACCAATAATGGCATGGCACGCCTCAGTTATATTCTACTACGAAAAAAGAGGATGAATGATACCAGCATCGATAGAACTATTGTTGTGCAAGAATTGGTGAATTAAAGATATTTTTATATTATATCTTCATGAAATTAGCAATAAACAGACTTTATTATTCACTAAAATGTTACAATGGGTTTAAAATGCGTTCCTCAAAAATCAGACAAATGCTCCTGCTCCATTCAATAAGAAGGTGAAACAATTTTCACAAATTTATCAGGAAAAATGTTTTACACCTTATGCTACGGCAGAAAAGCTAGCTCCAACAATGCGATAACAACTTTGTGAAGAAAAATGGATAATCTTTTGGAAAAAAATATCACAACGACCTATGGAAGCCTTTTGACCTCTTTAGCCTCTGCGGAGGAATAAAAAAGTCATGAATAATGCAGCAAAGAATGGTCTTCGCCGAAGGTGGCTTGGAAGAAATTGCTATGTGAGAATCGTTGAACAGGGCAAAAAAATTCTATTTTTTCGGAAGAATAAGGGCTGTCGAAAATATTATAACAAAATATAAAATTTTTACATTAACAATAATGAGACAAATTGATAAAAATTTGACATTACTCCGCCTGATGTAGAATGAATTTTTAAAAAATAAACATTTTGAGTGCATTGTGATCACATTTCATATTGATTGCCAATTTTCTAAGAGACGGAAAATAAATATTTATTTAACCTCAATTTTAATTGACATCTGAATTTGATTTTTTTAACACACTCAATTTGATGAAATGGTAGTTACTCTGAATCCAGAGAACTTGTACCCATTAACGGAAAATCTTTTAACAATGTTTTTCAGTAACAACGACACATTTACCATGATCGGAAATTTAAGAATTTTATAAATTGCGAGGCGATATTTAATTATTTTTCCCCTATATTTTTAGTAAGTATTGAAAAGCAAGACTCCAGGAGATAATACGCCTAGTAGTCAAGTGAATATTGACCTACGATATTTGTTTTTCAGAATGTAGAAGACAGAATAAATTTTGAAAAAACTACTATTAATTAATTGTAGGTACAAATTATTGTAGATAAATAATTTCTTTAATATTTGAAAAAGATTTGGCATTCATGGAAAGACCTCTTAAAATTTCAAATTCTTTTTTCGGAGGCTGATTGTAGGTGTAAAGGCATATTTGAAGGTGTCTAACAAAGGCTTGAGAATTAATAAGACAATATTCCTTGGTTGGAGATAAAACCATATCTTGACACTAATTTGGATTAAGTATGAAGAACGTACCACAATGCTTTTAGAGTTCGCTGATATGGTTCGTTCGTTCGTTCATTATTGAATGAAGTTAAAAAAACATATGTCGTCAAATTTGGCCCGATTGCACAATTTTTCGTGATTGTTTTCGTAATTACTCTATCCTGAAAATCGAGCCTCTAAAAAGAAGCAATAGCGGTGTTTACCCTTAAGTGATACAAAACGGTTCAGATAGATACATCAAGACATAAATAAAAAGGACATATTTTACTCTCATGAAAGAAAAAAGAATTTAATATTTCATAGAGAATGTATACAAGTAACCAGCACTTTTTGCGAACTAATTGAGGGGTAGAGCGACAAATTTTATGATTGATAGTAAAAAATGCATCAATACCGTACATGACAGAAGAAATCAGTGAAAACACAACCTTGACAAAACGATGGTGATTAATTGGAGACATCCGAGTGCATTCCGAAAGGTTAGATTGGCGGAGGTGGATGGGGGCAAGTCTTTCAAAGGACACGTACCGCACTGTTAACTTGTCAGGGGATAAATTTGCACCGGCCATGAATGCCCCAGAGATGGCTGAAAAATACTCGCCATTTGTACATGACTCGGGGAATTTTCCGGGTCATCGATAAAACTGTCGGAAAAGTGGGAGCAAATCCGAAAAAATAGGCAGACCAACCGACAATACGGATTTCGAGCAGCGGCACAAGATTTGAATTTAGAACGGGGATAAAAACTTTGTTGAGCGTGAAATAGGCAAATTATGTAACAATTTTTATATTTTTTTACGTGCGATTTCTTCAATATCATTTTATCAGCCGAGAAATTTCACGTTTCGTAAATGTAGGCCACTTTATTTCCTATAAGTTTTTCTTTATTATAAAATAATACCACCAACTCATTAATATCTTAAGCGTATTTCTTGACAGTTAAAATCAAATGCATGAATGTAAAAATTACCTATAATTCCACCCAAAATAATTTAGGTTAAAACAAATTTTTCTAAAATTTCTAAGAATTATAAAGAATTTCATCGTAGTGTTGCCAATAGAATTGAAAAGGACGCTATTTCTACGAAAAAAAATGCTCCCATTTCATCATATTTTGTGCATTTTGACTAAATTGGAGTACTTAACTATTAAATAGTAAATTAATGGTCTACATTTGAAAACAGTTTCAAGATTGTCAAGTTTGTTGGCCTCGGTGGCGGCGGGGTAACGCTCTCGCCTGCTAAACAAGAAGCTGCGGGTTCGAGTCCCGCCTGGGTAGGTTTCCCTCTTCCAGGGCATGGTTGTTTGTGTACTTTTACTTCTTACATTTTTTGAACACCCCGGTGTAAAATGGCTAATAAGAGCTGTATCCGGTGGTTTGAAAAAAAATAATAAAAAATAAAGAAAATAAATAAAAAAGATAAGAGTTTCAAAATACTTATTCTACAATTGAAGAAATTAATGCGTCCGAATTATATAATTATATTTATCTTCACAGTAACACATACCTCTTTATTTCCTTAGTCTGTTTAAAATCCATTTTTCATTATAAAAGTCAATTTTCGGTTATTGAGACTGATTTATCAGTATATCCTGTTTGCCAAAAATGAACGAAACAATCATCTTGATCCATTTGTTACAACTTTTTTACTAAACTCAAACCGCAGATAGCTACTAGAATACATTTGCGTATGAAAACTTTCAGCCTTAAACACTGTAACTCTGACAAATAAATGCCAATACATGGTTACTACATAAATACGATTTATTATTTCAATTTTTTCGCAAATAATTTTGGCCACAAATTTTCATTGTCTTTTTTCGACTATTTTTAACTAAATACATATAACTTAATGGCACTTATTTTACCAATTATGTTACTCTCATCTCAATAAAATTATTTACAGTATAGTGGAATATATCTTACAGCACAATCAACCTAGGAAAGTTATAGAAATAACAAAGTTCCTTGGAGTGTGGGTACTAAAAAACTGTAAAGAAAAATTTGGCGCGATAGGTACAGAGTGAAATAAAAAGATAAGTTTACCACTATACGAAGAATCAAGACAGAACAAAGCCAGGTACCCGAAACGATACTAAATTTAAAGATAACAGGATGCGGAATGGATACGATTTGATGATACAAGGCGATAAAAAATTCGTTGCTATAAATAAATAGTATATATAAATGCTATCATTAACACTAGAAGGACGGCAGGGGTCATTTGACCCATTTTCAGAATTCAAATTTATTTTTCTCTTATTAAAATATTTTTTTAAATTTTGAAACTTTTTGACTTTGTTCATTTTGGTCTGTATTTTGATAAATTAGTGAAAATTCAACAATAATGTTTTGTTTTAAATTTTTATGACGTGTTATACCTAGAAGGACGGCTAGGGGTCATTTGACCCACAACTGGTTTTCGCGCTATTTTCTTGCCCGTGGGCACTTTAGTGCCATGTATATCATATAATCAGCAAGAGGCTAGTGTGGTAGATGATTTGCTTCATTTTGAATCTGGAAGTACCCGGTTCAATGCCAGTTTCGTCCCAAGGGCTCCTATCTGTATTCGAAAACCTAGGCATAGCGACTTAAGGCTTCAGTGAAATGAAAAGCACAATCTTTCGATATTTTTTGGGTAGCAAAGGGAAATAAAACCTTTCCAATCCTTGATTTGCGTAAATTCATGTAATTATGATATTTTAATTTTGTTTTATTTATTGCTCAATGATTATTGTATTACCCACACCGGAAAATCGTCACGTATCCCAAGAATTGTTTTCCGTCGTCCAAGATTCAGAGCTCTTAGAGACATTATTTTCAATATCGACTCATCAGGTTAACGAATAACTTTCATTTTTCTGGCCTGACGGCACTGTCACTTGATCTAGCCCCTTTGCCGTGTGTCCAGCATTAGTGCCGCCTGACCCCGTCAGGGTTTGGGGCGGGTTGACTGCACGCTGCGTCCTGGGGAAAAATCCTTTCTCTTTTTGAGAGAGCGGAGGAATTGGGTGGACTGTAAAATTCTACTGTAAATTCTACCCTTGGGATCCGCACGTAGGTCGGAGAAGAAGCATTACTGCAAGTTTCTGGAAGATACAAATCAGGATACGGTTGGCGGTTGAGTCCCTGCCTTTCGAACGGTAATTAGCGTTACTTCTGAAAATTTTGTCCTTTTGTATGAATTTCTAATGCTCTCCAACTCTCTATACCTCCAATGCAACTAGAGAAGATTTTACCATAATGCGCTTTCGTTTATAGATTTTTTTGCATGCATATCAGTAGCGAGTTGAGGAAGAAAGTAAGAAGGCGAGAAATATATCAGGAGAAGAGAATCGTCGCGATTCAAATAGCTGTGGGCAATATTGAAGATCAGTCTGGCAGTGAGTCGTAAACATCAGTTCAAGGACATTCTGACCAATCCATCAACATCTGCGTGTGATGGAAGCGACGAAGTCCAAGATAGTGAATCCGATGTGGACTTTGGCGTGATAGCAAATGCACAGCTCTATCCAACAAAATGCAGCTGTCCTTTTATGAGGTAAATTCCAAATAAACCAGACAAATTTGGAATCGAGTACTGGGTTTTGACAGATATGAAATGAAAATACAGCCTAAATGAATTTCCATGTTGTGGCAAAGATGATGGTTGGCCATCAAATCAAGCGTTGGGGAAATAAATAGTTACTAAAGTGACCGTAACATACAAGAATTCAGGAATAAATGTAACTTGTGACAATTATTTTCCATCCATCCAGCTGGCAGGAAGTGATTAAAAATGGAAAACTTCTCTTGCATGGACGATCTGAAAAAACAGGCGTGATGCACAAATATCCATGACCCCTAAAATAGGCATGTAATCCATTCAAACAGAGTGCTCAAAAATACCATAGGCCATACTCTTACGTAGAATCAGGCAAACTAGAACAATAATGTACTTTCACTCAGCAGCATGATCTCAGACGACACTATTTCCGAAACGAATAAAAGAGTACCAGAGACCATCCTATTTCATAATAAAAACAAAGAGGGAGTAGATATGATGGATAGCATGTATCATTTTATTTACACGTCTCCAAATCCATCAGCCATACCTCCATAGACACAAAAAAGAAAAAGGTGCCAAATACCATCAAATTGAATCATTGCACCAATTTCCTTTCCATTTTCCAAATTCCTTTTCATGTGCAAATGGCTGGTGTGCTAGCACCCCCTGCCACACGCTTTTAATCGGCTTGCGGGTTAGTGTGTAGATTTAGATGTAGATGAAAAAATCGTCCAATGAACGCATTCAGCGCAAAAAAATATTTTGTGGAAACAGCGCTGAAAAAATACGGTCTGCCTGAGATTTACAGCAAAGTAATAAGTTTTTAATATTTTAATGCAAATTTTGTAAACCCAGTACCCCTATTTTTTACACATGTAACACAACTTTTGTATTGAGTGTATGTATTTTCATTATTTGATTTGCAATCGACAACTACATACGGTTTAATTCATGATTCTTTAAAATAATTGTTATTAACTTTTGACGATGGAAATAATATTTAATAATTTTAAATAGTGTTTTTAATGAACTGATTCAACAATTAATACGATTAAACTGAATATTGGTTGAAAATTAGGCGTTTTATTCCAAAATACATTTTAGGGGTCAAATGACCCCTGGCCGTCCTTCTAGGTAGCGCGAAACTCCCGTCCTCCTAGTGTTAAAGTAGCAATGAAAAGGGTGTATAACTTTCATATTCATTATGCTATTTGTAAATTTCTACAGAAAGTTATCGCCTTTATGCAATTGATTTCGCCGCATAGAAACGTGTTTATGATAAATCAGCTCATAGGTATTAGCTGTTTTTCTCTTGCTAAAAGTCTCTTCCACTCGATAAATAAAACATTTTTGACTAGTAACCACCATAATAACATTTTTTCTACTTTCCATCGTCGGTCAATACAATATCGTCTTAACTAAGATAGAAAAACGAAGCTACACTAAATATGTACAATATACATGAAGATAAAACATGTTAAAACATACTGTAGAAATTTAACCAAAATAGTGCACGGAAAACAATAAGTATATTAGTTGCAATAAAAACGAGTTGATTCGGGTACTATTTTCTCTATTAGCGGTCTCGATATGCATTAGGAATTGAATTGACCGTGGGAAGGGGACGGAAGGGAGGGAGTGAAAAAGAGTTCATAAAACTTGATCCCTTTAAGCTGTGATTGATGACTCCGAACGGCCCTCCATCCCCTCTCTTTTCCGCACACCCACCCCTTCCACTTCCTTTTCAATATCGCTCGTAAAACACACGAAGCAGATGAGAATCGACACCACATCGCCTTCCATTGAGTCTATTCTGCGCTAAAGGAGACGCCAAGGTTGGCGACGGTCTCAGAGGCTAAAAAACCACGAAACGTTGGAAACCGAAATATATTTCTAGGATGGTAGGCAATAAGTTCTCATAACGCAAGCCTTAAAATGCATTCGGCTTTATGCGGGCGGCGAGACCATAGAATTTAACCAGGAATGCCACGGATTCAAAGAAATAAAAGGTAGTCTCACACACGTATATCATCAATGGTCTAAAAAATACATACTTAGATTCACAGCCTCCATCTTCTTTTGACTATGACAAAGGGTCCTACTTATTTTTCTGAACACAGTTCTCTTAAGCATTTCTGCTTGAATTTTACAAATAACTCATATTCCCCTTAGTTCTAAAGACCATTATGGGTGGGGTGTTTATTTCTGTGTAATTAATTATTTGTAACTTATCAAACCTGGAATCTCAATGCAAGACCACATTAAAACCATTCAATATTGCAATCACTGCTTTTTAGGTACACACACCAAAAACTATTTCAGGGAAGCTAGCTAATACAAGTATAAAATTAAATGAAATTAGTTGTTAGATAATTTTTTGCTAGCTGCTTACCTGTTACAGTTAAGCCTTTAAAAGAGATATCGTCAGGTAACAACGGCCGAGCGACAGTGATGCAAGCGTCTTGAATGTTAACCAGTGATCTCAAAGAGCTCATATTTATTGTACAACCACGCCTGTGAAGAACTACGTTCGGGTCAAATGCAGGTACGTATAAGTTAAATTTTGGGACTCATCGATCTCGTATTTGAAGTTGCCATGAACTATAGAATAAACAATGAGAGGGACCACAATTATTTTGTTCAATAGCAATAATGCAATTGAGGAAATTCTGACCCTTGTGACAACCTGTAACAACCAACACTAGTTTGTATTTAATGGCCGTTTTTATCACCAGACGGAAGTTTATTACCGCAGAGGTGTAAAATGCAGTTCATTAGCGACATTTTTGACAAACAAAATTGATAAATGTATCCCCAAAAATAATCTTAGAACTTATTTTTACAACCCAATTACTTTAGAAAAGCTATTTTGCCATACTTCTACTCCTTTGCTACTTATCGCCGGCCTTAGTTACTTTTACGACATATTCCTATGAAGAGTATCTGTATGTTCATAATTAGTGTATCACACAATAATCATGAAATCATGAGGCGATAACAAAAGACCTCGTGAAAACAAGTCTGGACAGAAAACCCTGATGGACGACCAAAAAAAAGATGGAAGGATGAGGTGATTATTGCTATGAAGAGAAAGAGAGCCAGTGAGGAGGATGCAGAAGATTGGAAGAATTGTAGATAGAAATTTGGCGAGGCCAAATACCATCTTGGCTATTAATGGCATAGCGAATAATGAAATAAGAAAGTCATTATTAGCGTGTGAGATAAATGATATTATGATTCATAAAACTGCATATTATAATTGCATTGGATATCTACGAAGCGAAAACTGTGATGAACATACATATTCGTTTTACACTCGAAAATTGCGAAATAAATACTCGCAAAATTCTCACATATACCAGCACATTATCGAGAAAAGTGTACAGCCACCTTTAGCAAAGAAAACGCCTTCAGAATGGCGGAGGTTGTAAAGGTATTCCCGATAAAGAAGTTTCGATACAAAAGGTGAAATGAGAGGCTGTAGGGCTCAGCATGCGCTCAATTTACGACCGCTGCTGCCCCGGCGCGAACTCCAGAGCACTCTGCCAAGCTAATATCTTATTTGACCGGTGGACAGCGTGGGCTTCGAAAGAAGATTATGGCCCGGAACCACCCTAAAACCCTTTTCAACCTCGGCCCTGAGCCCCTGCATTGACCCCATGAGCTACCCGTTCCGCCACATGAGCGGTAGTGTGCATAGCCCACTCTTCCTCCGCACAAACTAATGCACAAGAGAATGCATCCTGCTGGGTTTACCACGTCAACACTGCTTACGTGAGATCAAAGATTGCCGTTTCCCATAAAAACCGAGAACGAGCGGCAAAAAGGAGGGTTATGATTTTATTTTCCACCATACCCAAGAATAGGTGATGAAATACTGCGGAGTGTTCCGGGGAGCAATTGAGAGTGAAGAGCTTTGGCTAGTCGGTTTACCTCCACCGCGATGGTGAGGGATTAGCTTCGAAAGATTGTCCTCCATTGAGCTGCGCATTGGACTAGCTATCAAGGAAGTTTCTTTCCTTCTCACTTGATTCGGAATTCATTTGTCAGCCTCGCATGTGCTTTTCCAAGTAATTGGTCTAATCTAATCCAATATTTGAGAACTGTAAGCATAGAGAAACATTCTGTTTTGAAATCACATACTTTCAATCGTCATGTTTCTGGATAGTCTTTTGACTTATTACTGGCCTCTGGCATCAGCAGGAAAGATAAAAACTTGGCAACTTTAATCCATTCTATTAGCTAATATTTTTAGCTATCTGGTTCACCTCCACCGCGATGGAGAACAATCAGTTTTGAAAGATTGTCCTCCATAGAGTCGCAGAAGAGACTGGCTATCGGGTAAATATCTTTCCTTCTTATTAGATATTGAATTCAAAATCCAGTCACGCATATATATATATTTCCAAATAATTAGTTTAAGAAAATACTTGAGTACCATTGGCGCAGGAATATATTCTGTTTTTCATTAGCACTCACTCCATCGTCATCTTTCAGGAGAGTCGTTTTGATCAAAACTAATCCATTCTGGTCGTCTGGGATTCCTCCTTTAGATCCATAGATCTTGCTTACCCTCCTAACCTTTCCCTGACTTCTATGTTAAGTGATTTTCTGGTTTAAATGTTAAAGGCCCATAGGAACACATTTACAGCGATATGCCAAGAAAGTATTAACTTAAATTATTATCACTAAATATTCCAAATAAAAAATACCCTGCTGCGTCTTTGCGCACACTTTTTTGCTATTTTATTTTCACATAGGTCATCACTTTTTGACGGAATATTAATTATTAATAAATACAAAAAATGTATGCCAAAGTAGGGTAAAAAAATTCCACATTTTTTTCATAAGTTAATAAGTATTCCTTCGTGGAGAATAAAATTACCCGCTATTACGGCAATCCAAACGAACTTGCATAGCAATTGAATTGAAACTAGCGAAATGGATAAGACGCATTTTTATTTCATCCACACTGACTAGCTATCTAGGATAAGGATGAGTACGAACAAAGTTATTTCATTACTGATTACCAGTGGACTACCTGTATCACCGCCTGGAATAAAGTCATAGGCTCTCAAGTTAAAATACGGATTAGGTATTGCATTAAGCATCTAACAAAGAATAGAATAAATTTGAAGGATTCGAAAGCAATTCCATGGCTTGGTCTCTAACAGAATCTTGGACAGAATAGTTGACATTTTGGGGGAGAAAAATTTATGTCATATCTTTCATAGCGTATGTTAGTGCCTCGTGTATCATATCGACATTATAAATATACTTCAGAGGGGTTATGGAGTTTTCATCGTAAGTAATATTAAAAAAAAGTCAACTTATCGTCAAAGGTAAGTTCTTTAATACGAACCGTATAGTTTTAAAAAGTTGTGCCAAAGTAACAAAAAAAAAACAATAATTACGACGTAAATTAAGATAAATTTTTATGTTACCTGGATACAACTGTTTGAAGCTGAAGTCCTGATGATATTCGCATTAAAAGAACGAAATGTGAGCGATAAATATTGAACCTTTTAAAAATATTGCCTAGTGTCAAAATTTCATAACCGTTCTGAAATGTTTAAAAAGTGGTTAATAGCGAAAATATAATTAAAATAATTATGAGACCTATTAGGGAATATCATGAGGGATGAGTTTACCTACAGAAGGCGAAAAGAAAGTAACCTTTAAAAAAACCTCCAAATATGGATTCCCTTCCCAACGGCGCTATTTCAAACTCGTGTGCTTCAGGGCCATAACTGATAATCGTCCATAAAATGGTGATGGTACGGTACTTACGGTCGCAAGGGACGTAAGTGAGCCGAGGGCCATAATTCATGAGTTACGCATGGCGTGATGGCCGTAAAATTAGTTCTCACCAGGCGTATCGTCAAAAGACCACTCTAGAACTGATAAAGTCCACCACCAATACGGGCTATTTTTTATCACGATCAAAAAATTTGAGTTATAATAGATACCCGTAAGACTCACATAATTTTCACTCTGACATGATTCCTAATAAATCAATATAGACTGATGCATAAGTATGCCGCCGTCACTTAAAGGGAAAAATAATTTTTATGTACCTCCATCCTGGATTTTTAAAGTGGTGGGGCTCTGCCGCGAAGGTAATGAATTTTTAGATAAATGGAAAAAAATACATTAAATTTATTCATTAGTTCAACACATCAAAGTGTTTGAATATATTTACTCACACAATTTTAGAAGTTTTAATACACCTCAAACCCTAATTAAGCCACCTTTCATCGTCTTGGAATCACTTGGACGTCGAAAAAACATATACTTGCACATATTATTATTTCATTTATTATGAACGTAATTCACATAGTTCAGTTCATCACAAATTACCTATATGCAGTTGAGTTAGGGCTTTCACTATTAGATTTCTGTAAAATATATTAATTTGTTAAATGATAGATTAATTATAAAGTTAGTCGTGTTTTAAAGCAACTTGAATCAGAATGAATTGAGTCACTGGTCAAGAGTTATCTTACAAATAGCGTTGAACTAAATTTTAATTAAGCAATGCTTACTGATATTTCAATATAAGGCTCAAAATTAGCGATTAAGTTCAATGAAATTGATAATCCCCATGGAGGATGAATAAATTCTGACTCTTCCCATCTATTCAGGACGAAGAAAGATTAATTTAATAACCTATTAGTTTGCTCGGGACAAACGTATTTTCCTTTGCTTGAGGCTAGAGTAGAATAAAAAGGGCTCCCATATTGAGACATTAAAACGGAGGGTAATATAGCAATAGTGGGAAGAGGAAGGTGCGTATAATAACTCATTTGAAACGGAATTGAGAGAGACGATATTTTAACTGAGCACGCATATCGGAAAAAGTTTGATAATATATTTTCTTCTGCATGGTATAAGTACATAAATCCAAATCGAAATACTTGCGTCACCATTCTCTCTGTAATAAAACAAAAAAAACTCACATTAGTAATTATAATTTTTAAATCATTGTTTTAAAAGAAATTACTTTAAAAGGAAGTTTTCTTTTGCCAATTTAACACAAAAATTTTGTTAATCTGAACGGAGTCTGCTTCTGATACCTCTGGTTTTTGGGGAGGTGGGATTGAATTAAATAGTCTACACTGAATTTAAAAAGATTAAGTTCGTTTTATTTACAAAAGTAAACGACTACTTATATCATTTTTATAACTACAGAAAATAAAATAAAACTTTTTCTACATGCAAACAGAGGGCTGCCTGAGTTCACAATAGTTCTAGAAAGAATTTAACAATTAAAAACTTTCATCGATGTATAAATTTTATAATTTGGATGATCCATTGGTACTTTTATTCAGTAAATGAAATACACGGAATAGAAGATAGGTAATTACATTAAAAATGTAATAATGTTGGCCAAAATGGATGTTTATTCCGACATCATGTGCGTCATCAAAATAAGTGCACGTAAGACACTTGAAAGTTTAATTTTACAAGCAGAAAGGTAATTATAAAGAGTGAAAAGTAACGCATATAAAACCAATATTTAGATGTGAATTATTAGCTCATCTCCACAAAGAATTATTTTAAAAGCCACAAAGGCTAGCTCTCCCGTTCTAGTGCTACAAAACATATTAGTTCTTTTGTTAAAGATTCTAATTACAGGAAAACTCGATTATAACGATCTCGCATGTAAAGAAACGCCGCCTATTACGAGGTGATTTCCCGGTCCCTTGGACTTTCCTATTATCACCAATGTTAATTTCCCCGCATGAAACGAGTTCAGGTGATACGAAATCCCCGCTATTACGAACTATTCTTTAGAGTCTTGGGGACTTATTTCCTCTTTTATAAAGAAATTGCGGCCATCGGGGGTACTTAACTGTCCCTTACCTTATCATCACTTGTTTTTTCGTGTTCTCATCACCACATGGTTCTACTGTTGATCTTAAAACCCTTCCCTATACAGCCGTTTGATGGAAAGGGTGGATAGATGGTTAAATGTTACGGATCTAATGCTTAAATTAAGACGATTCACGAAATATTAGCCGGCAATCCTATGCTGTACCGGGCAAAATCCTTTATTATGGATACAACAAAATCCCGTGTAAAATAAAATAGAATAAAGTCCTCTGTAATTCGTTATAGGCGAGTTTCAGTGTGTTTATAAAAATCCGATTCTAAGAATCGTCAACCTATTCTAACAACCGAATCTAGTTACCGCATAAAATCTCCCCATAATTTAGAAGGCTCATTTAACTCATGAAATATTCTAAAAAATTTAAAAATTATTATTATTATAAATTATAGTCGAAACAAATAATGTAATAAAATTGAGTTGACAACATCTAGTCAAGTAGAGCACAAAGAAAGGTTTTGCAGCGGCTTTTAATCTGTAAAAAAGCGACTTCACTGAATATTTTATTCATATATTTTTAGCGACAAAAAAGGGCAAACATCCTTTAGTCTATTACAATGTCTGTAATTTAAGGTAAAATATGGATTAATTAATTTAATGTTACGTGTGCTTTTTTGAGTTGGGATTTTCAACCAGACGCGAGAATGCAAATGTAACACGGCCGACGGAGAGAGAGAGAGAGAAGGACATGCGGGTACGCGATCGTGAGAGGCAGCAAGAGGTGGCGCCCCGAGATAAATCAGATCAGCACGAACGAGAACCGCGACCGACTCGAATCGGAATCGTCAGACCACAACGATCAGAGCAAGGTACGTAACCACCTCGGCTTCACTCCCTTCGCCTTTAAGCCAATCGCTCAATTGACTACAGCCGAACCAAATCAAATTTAATCCAAGGTGTCGTAACATCCTTGCATTTACTCATTGAAAATATCAATCTGAGAATTTTCCCTTAAAATGAGAAGAATAAAAGAAAAAACGGATAATACATTTCCAATAACTCAGCAAATAAAATATTCTTGGAAGGAGTCATCATTGCATCACCATTATCAAATACGTTTGATTTAAACGCATTCGTCACATCCTTCGCTTTAAACTGCAAAAAATTAGTAATACCAAAGTAAAACAAAATAGAAATAAGGTTGGAGCAAACGAAGATACATTAAAATTTTCAATATTCAATATTTTAATTAATTTGTATCGGGCTTGTTTCGGTTTTTCCTTTGAATATTTTCAGAAATTAACCGGTAAAACTTAAAAAGTCGAATCAATTAAAAGAGGGCAACTTAAATGAAATGGAAATAGAATTTCAGTTTTGATTAACTTGTGTTATACACAATTTTGCGAGGTATTTTTCTTCGTAAAAATAAACAAATTTAGGATGGATGATTAATGTCCTCAGGCCTAAAGAATCCTTCTGAAGCATTCTTTTATTTGATAGTACCCTAAGTGGACAGGAAAAGGCGTGACTGACTTCTTTATAAATCTGATCAACTGCTAAAAGATTTATAAAGCTTGCCTTGCCATGATGTTAAAGCTAAAATAAAAATGAGTCTTTTTATCATATAATCAAAGAAAAAAACCATACGACTTGAATAAATTGTCCATGGATGACTTTAATTGCTATAATTTCATCCATTAAGATATTTTCTGCATGAAAAACGTGAGCGAAATGCACCAGTCCCTTATATACCCACACGTCGTTCGCACCGCTTGATTCGGCTGGATATTCGGTTTGGAGCACGAGGGACGATTCCCAAGAGCCAAGACAAATGATTCGAGCGAGGGAGTGACTGGCAATCGTCGTTAGGGCATGGAGTGATGCATGAATAATTTTCGCGCATCACGGGACTCGAGATGCTCCCACACACGTTCCCACGAATCCATTCGAATTTGGTGGAGAAGGATATATCGGAAGGGGGAACAACCGCGCGGCAGAGAAATAATAGGCGAATCGAATGCCGACACCATTTCCAGTACATTTTCAACTCTTTCACATTTACGCACTTCGAACAAACGCCTTAGAAGTGCCTAGTCCAAATTTTACAACTAAAGAAACAAATGTCACCTTCCGGTTAAAAAAACCATTTTACATGCTCTTGTTCATTCCAAATTCCCTTATGGTATAATCTGGTGGGGCAGTGCATACATGAACACATTTAAATGTGTATTCGTTTTACAAAAAAAATAACTTGGGTAATATTGTCCAAAAATACTTATGAACATTCATTTCCGATATTTCCCTAAAATAGTTGCCACTAAGACATTTGTATTTATTCTATGCCCTAAAATTGTTTTATGTCAGAAGTGACAATATGCCGAGTGGATGTGATAAATATAATTTAAGTAGAGTTTCATTTGTAGTAACAAACAGACCACGGTTAACATTATAGAAATGTTGTTTTCTTTACATGGGACTTTAGTTATTTCATTTACTGCTCGCTAAAATAAAAAAAAAAAAAATCATCAAATAAAATGTTAAGACTGCCAAAGACTGACTTTTCTCACAAAAAATAACTGAACATTTACTTTGATGTTATTTCTTTAAGACAATCATGTATTATTTTATGCATTATTATTTTATTTATTTGGCATATATTTTTGTTATTTGATAGTGGCTCAATTCTGGTCCTACGACCTTGGAGACCACCTAAAGCCTTTTCTCTTTGTGATCTTGTTATTCAGCTGTAAAATAAAAATATAGAAGTAAAACAAATAATCATTATTATTATTAAAAACAATATTATAAGCCCCTTAACCCATTATTACCCAATTTCACTTCTAAGCAACATCAAACATGTATAACTTTTCTGCTCTATTTAGGAAATATCTTAACTACGCATTATTTTGCAATGGAAATTGTAGTGACGAATTAGGTGCCACGATAATTATGATTGAGTGCAGAATGTTCATGTTTTCAAAGTCAAAAATCTTGAAATTTGATTTCTTCTTGAAGCAGCCTTCCCAGCACAAAACTGAATTGCTTCATAACTCCTTCATTGATACAATATCAAGGTATTGGTATGCAATCCCGGGAGAAAAAATATTATTTCAATATTTCGTTAGTTTCAAAATAAAATTATTCAAATATTTTTTTTTGGGAAACAGAGAGTATTTCTAAGCACAATTCATGAACAGAAAGTATCATAAATTTGGATTTTATTTCACTGTGTTATAATTATTATGCACGATTTGTTAAATATTCCCGCAGCAGTGTAAGTTTGTGTACCTGTAAATGGCAAAAAGGCGTGGTGCATGTGTATATAGTATGCTATTGTGCATCTCAGTGTAGTAACTTTTTCTTTCATACTTTGCGAACTTATCCCATTTTTTGTTCAAATTTCATTTTGCGCCATATCAGCACTGTTTCATATTTAGTTATGTAATGAGTGGAAGTTACTGATGCTATGTGGAAGGTAATATTTATTTCCTGTTGAATGTAATATTCCTGCTATAGTTCATTCGTTTATCTTTTATTGTCTTGTAATTGTATAAGCAAGTTGAATGTTTTTCTGTAAATCTTTTTAGTTCGGGGTGAGCTCTACCCTCACCTAACCATACCACTATCCTAGTTGAATTATAGAATGAGTGATATTACAAAAAAACAGTTTAAAATTGTCCTTTTTGCAAAACCAGGGTATTTCAAGATGACAGCATATGTTTTAAACAAGGAATGAGCCATCGAAACTGACGTATTATTACGAGTCAAGAGGGATAGATGCGTCCCCTGCATTAAGGGTATATGGTACACAAAGAACGGAAGACAATATACAAATATATAATATACAATAGACAAATGAAGATACTATAAAGGAAAACTAAGTCTGAAGTAGAAAATAGATAATATTGGATGGATCTAACTTTTTTTCAGATAGTTAAAAGGCACAATTATCCAGAATATAACTATTTTTCAATTTGTAATAATTAATTATATACTATTGCCATAATTGCTAATATCTTTGGAATGGTAACCTTATTCATGAAATACATGAAACATTTTTCACATTACATTTTTCGCCTAATTTTATTTTTCGCCGAATTTATTAACTCTTTCATCGGCTGAGAAATTGAAAATATGTAACAACCTTTGTTGGATGTATTTTCCAACAGATACATAATGTATGGTTGGGGAGTTATAATTTTTTTAACAGCAACCTTATTTAGTTGATGATATATAATACGATATTTGAACATGATTTTCAATGATTATTCTTTGAGTAAATGAATACTTTAGCGTTAATCAATCAATATTTCTTCCTTGCATTTGGATCACTAAATCAGATAACTATATTACGATAAAAACAATAATATTTATTTAATGTGACTCAATAAAGATTCTGTATTAAGTGCTTACGCACTTCTGTTCGTCCCACGGTCTAACGTTGTTTTTCCAAAGCGGACTAGGGATAGCCGTGTGCCTGAAATGGTAAAATATTAAAATATTTCATGGATGCACAACCTAACCGACAAAAGCAAACATAGGAGGTTAGTGGGCCTCTACGGAAGCCAAACAGCTCCAAATACAAAAAAACATAGACGGGGCTTTTTATTCCCGCTATCCTAGTATCGCCGAAACTTGCATTTTCAAAAAATGACAAAATCGCCAAAACCGGTTGTCAGACCGTTAATTGCAGCCGCCAATTCCAAACAGTATGTAACTCATTAGCCGTTTTGCTACAGAAATTTAATATTCATTTGAAAATAACCGACATCTTATCATTTTTAAATCTTAGTTTTTGGATCTTAACATCTTAATCATTGTGACCCAAACGAATTAAAAACAAATCGCAGAGGTTGTATAACAAGTACTTTTCCTTTTCTATGTTTGCATCTTCTGGAGTATGAAAGTTAATAACTATTTTCTCAGTTTGTTAAAGAATAAAGTGGTTATACTTTAAGGTATTTAAAAAAAGAATGATGGCATATTTTTGAGTTCCACGCGCTGAGTCTGCGAAGTTTGAGGCCCAGAGGATGAATAATGGAGCTGAGCAATGATACGTGAGATGATTCCGCGAGAGAGAATTCGGAATCGAGGTCAGAAAGGTGATAAAGACGAACTTTGATGTAGGAAGCCATAGACAGGGACACATCGCTAAGGATAACTTCATCTTTTTATTCGCTCATAAAATCATATCTGGAACGCTCGGTTAGAAATTTTGGGACATGGATGCATGAGTTAATACTGTAGTTAGAGGCTGTAAAGTTAGAGGCAATGAGCTCAATATTCAAAAGTAAAACTTTATTCCCAATCTAATTGTCGGTTAAAATCCTTCCATCATTTAGAAGGTTGATTTTACTCATGGAATGTAAAATAAATTCAAAATTGGTTATTATAAATTATAGTCGAAATTAAATTTAATAAAATTGAGTTGACTACATTAAGTCGCGTAGAGCTCAGAGTAAAGTTATTTAGCGATTTATTACTCTGGAAAAACATGAATTCACTGAATATTTCATCCATACATTTTTCAACGACGCAAAAGGTTAAATATCCTTTAATCTATCACAATATGTGTAATGTAAGGTAAAAATCGGATTAATTATATTAATGTGACGTGCGGTACTTTCATTTGTTTTCAAAGATACTTATATTCAATATCCCTTGTCAAAATTAAGGTAAATTAGGAATTATAAAAATTTCAAAACAAATGATTTCATCGAAAAGAAAAAAGTTAACTTTCCAGTTAAAACATGAAGAGTGAATTGGGTTAAAGAAAATTATAGCGCTAGCGAACACGGAGCAGAAATGTTTTAACATTCCATTACTTTCTCTGATTTAGACTACTTTAAGCTCCCCCTCTTTGAGAAACTGTTTCCATTTTTCAAGATTACAAGAATGAGAAACCCCCAACGTCATATTATGCCTACTCAGAGCCCCCAGCTTTATCTTGTCACATGAGAATGTCTCTCTTAAGAATGTCCCATAAAAAGAGACCTAGAAGAATGGCAGCCCTTCGGAATACCTTCCCAATTCTAAAAACATATGCAAGGGTAGGAAATAGAATCTTGACATGCACAATGAAACGTCACTTCCTACAGTGAATGAAATTTAGAGCAAGTACTAACACCAGTATAACAATTCACTCTTAACTTAGAAGTAGAAATGATGAAAATAATGTTGCGAATCACTTAATGAGGTCATAATGAACGGAAATTATACCCTCTTTAGTAATAGTACAAAGGTGATTAATAACAGGTTATTTTCTAGGCAAAATTTCGGTTTAAGATATGGAGATCTAAAATGGATCTTTTCTAGATTAATGGATCCATGAGTTGTATTATTGATTAATTAACTAGGGATAGAGCTTGTGTAATTGATTTAACGAAATGTTAATTTGCAAGGGAAATAAGGGGAAAGGGAAAGAGGGGAAGTTAATGAATTAACAAATTGCTAATTTAAATTAAAAGAAACAAGCAAAAGGGTTGCCAAGGGTCAAGAGTTGTTGATTAGTTACAGGATAAGATGAGTCAGTCAAAGAGAGAACAACGGCGTTTATAACTTGAGATTAATAAGATAATTATTTACATTAATACTGTGTCTAATAGTTATTCATGGAGCAGAAGAATAACTAATTGCAATAAAAACGACCTATTTCAGCTAAAAAGGAAAAGGAATATAGCATATTCCGGAAAAAGATGACTAGCATTGTAATGTTTTCGAAATTCTGCATTAAAATACTAATTGCTAATTCTAATTGCTAAGGGGTTGAAATTTCATGGCAAAATGTCCGACTCTCCAGGAGTATTGAATTTGAATATAGCACACAGAATTCTGCTATGTCAAGCTGACCGTAGTGCTACCTACAAAATAATTTAAAAAACATTGTTAGGTTGTTAAGCACAACAGTTTTATTTCAACTACCAATCTGATTTTATGCGATTTTAAATAAAAAGAGAAATATTTTCTTTAAACATTAAACATATCTGCAGGAACAAGCATCATGCTATTCGTTATTTGACCTTGAGCATAAGTATTCTCTGTTTTAACGCTAAAAGTCCTTATTTTTGCTCACTGTTAATGGATAAAAAAATAAAGCAAAATATTTCTGAAAAATCATTTTATTATCTGAAAAAATATCACGCACTTAGCGATTAGACACTGACTTTGCGTTCCCTTTTACCTTCTCCTATCGCTTTGCCAAATTTATAAATTTCGACGACATTGAAATCTAAAGAGTGTGTAAAATTGGGTTACTACTGATCTCAAAAAGAATAATATCATTTTAATTCAAAGATGTATGTAGTTAAAAAAATAGTTGTATCCTGAAAAATGCTACGACCTTCGTCATTCAAACCTTAAATTTGCGCTGTTCGCAAGTTTGACTGTGACATTAAAAAAAGTAAATGCCTGTGACACCACAACTTTGATGTGTGCAAAAGTTACTGACATTTGAGACCATATGCAACATCAATATTTTCAATTCTGTATTTTTGTGAAATTTTTAAGCTCTGAAAAAAGTATATGCTCTTGCATTTGTGAAATCCTAGTTACCAGCTAATTGTCCATTAATTGGAGCTGTCATCTGCAAGCAGGAGAACTAAGAGGAGTGGATGCGGGAGTGCCCTTGGGCGCCATGGAAACAGAGTGGAGGGAGAGGTCGTGTCCATCATATGCACTTCGCTCCGTTACGTAACACAAAAGGTTACGCTTATCCCCGGATCGATTCTCATGCACTCCGAACGGCCGACGCCCCTTCCGACAACAATCCCAGCTGCCTCGCCCTCAGTACTTTTGAAGTAAAGTACTATTCCGCAGTTTTATTCAGAGTTACCCATCAAAGGGACCCATCGCTAGGCAACCCGTTGATGATAATTACAAACTCTGGGAAAATTCTACGCATCAATTATGGGAGCACAAAGGAACAATATCATAGTATTCATTGCTAAAAAAGTAAGATAAATCGTTTATGGTAGCGAAATCCAGCAGAAACGAACAGAAAGGTGAGAGAATTGTTGCTATAAAGTTTCATTAAGTAGAAGAAAATACCTTGTAGGAAAAACTGTTACATGATCATATTTAATTAAGAAGATAAAAAGCAGAAAAATGGAATATTTACTGGTTATAGATATAATCACGATTTAAGATCATCCATTTGAAACAAATAATAAGTTAAAAATGAAAATTTTACGTTACATGCACAAGAAGATAATGTAGGTAGTACCTATATTAACTTATTTTGTCTCAGAAACTAGTTTCCGACCTGGATAGCTTTGTTTTTCTACGTACTTGTGTCGGTACAATAGGAGAGAAATGAATAATCCGAGAGCCCTTGTGAGATTTCCATTCATGAGCAAAAAATAATTGCAGTGCCACCAGAATGAAGTGCTTCTTGCTGCAGAACCTCGACTCACAATGAGCGGAACAAGCCTTAGTCCCAGCAGCGGCAGACAGGAGAAAGATTATTATTAGGGCTCTGTAAGTCGCGGTGATAAAAGGTTAAGTAGGTTATTACATGGTTCATAAAGTCTAATTATGCTGGGGCAAAAGGTGAGGTGCAAGTCTCATGGTCGAAAGAGCAAGCGCTGAGGCTGCTCTGAAGTTGAGGGAAAAAGTTATGGCATGAAAGAGTGAAGTTAATCTTTCTCGCCTAACCAAATTTACTGTATGCGTTTGAAAAAAAGCGTGTTCTTTCATAATATTTGCTCAAAAGTTTTTTCTCACTTTTTTTCTTAAAGGTGCTGAATTGTTTAGTTAACCTCGCTAATACAAACACAATAAGGGTGCAATATAATTGAGAGATGAATCGATGAGTTTCTTTGATAACTGGAGACAGAGGAGTTCATCATTAGAGAGGTTTACGGAGAGAGATTTTTCGATGAATAATAATGGTTTGTAAACCTTTGACATAAATTAGAGTTTTTTTTACATAAAAACATGTTAAAACCCAATGGGAAAGCAAATCTGATACCGAAGGGAAATGGATGGGAAAAAAAGGAATAGAAAAATGGAATAAGTGTTTCCAGTTAATCGTCATTATCAACCTAAATTGATATTCATTGTTTATTGATAAAGCACCATTACGGGCCAAAGTACTAGAAGCTTTTCTCACATATTTCAACTTGTTCACTCATATTTCAACTTCCTCCGTGGACGTGAAATGTCAATTAATATACTCTTATGTTAATCAAATAACCTATATAGATCTATTTATTACCACACATGAACAGGATAAGGTGTATTATCTAAATAATTTTAATTTTTAAAAATAAACATGCCTCACAATTAAACGGTGATTTAAATTCTAGCTAGAAAGATAGAAATGCGGCAGCAAGGCGATTTTAATTTTTTTGGTGTTCCGGAAGGGCGTAGCTAAACCAGAGATGTCATGGTCACCTGCCGCATGTTTGCGCTTTCATTTTTTGGACAGCTGATAGACGTGTTATCTCCGTTTTTGAACCATTATAAGCGCTGTCATTGAAGAGAGAGAGTAATGTTTCCGTTTCTTTTCATCTTCCCGAGAGTGATGGTGGAATGCGTGAGATGGGATGAAGGGAAGGCTCAGAAATAAGACAATAGCGCCGATGAAAACTTGCAAAATGAACGGACTCGAGTCGTTAATCCAACGTTCTCCCGTCGAGTAAATCGATTTAACCAATAGTATAGTCACTCAGAACTTTTTGTTTACAAATCATTAAACCAACTTTTGATAGTTCTTTAATCGTTGTTAGATTTAATTAAAATTTGTCCATAAGAAAGGACTTGTTTTAGTAAAGCGAAAAATATTTTAGTGTTGTGATCATATTAGAGATGGGTTAATACATAATATGGGATAAAAAGAAATAAAATAATCCAAATGAATAAGTTTCGAGGAGAGTATATAATGGTGGTGTTCCCAAAATATTTTCGAAATACGTAACAATATTTAGTGTAATATCGTGAGAATGTTTACCCTTAGACAGTACAAAATATTTCCCGCAGCTGAACGAAAAAAGCAAGAAAAAAGCGAGGTAAATTTAATCTGTCAAACATAAACATATTTATTTATGGTTGATAAAATAATATAAAAATCAAATAGGTCGACGTGATTACTGACAGCCATGAAATTCCTACATTTGACTAACGAGTTATATTTTCAAATTGACTGCACACACGGGAGGTAATTATGCAGATTTTCTATCGTTTGAAAATTTGGAGAACACTCCAACTGGTGGTATCAGATGATGAGGAGAAACTTTCAAAGACAAGACAGATTAGCGGCAACGCACACAAAAATCAACTGAAACATTAAAACCCAAAAATAGCTGCGGAATAAATACATAGAGCGATGGATTCAATTTTAATTTTGGTAATTTGTGACGAATATAAAATACTAAAACTATGATAGACCTAGCCTAACACTATGCATGAACTTTAAAAATATGAACTCCAGCTTGTGATGGGCCATGTAAAATGCACGCAGGAGGCAAAATTGAAACCGAGGGCTGATATTTTTGATTTAGAAATGTAGATTTTAGAGGAATACGCGTGAAAGTCTGTGCGTCTCGCAAAATCTATCTTAGGAATGATATTAGGATGTGAAACTTCTATTTCACCGCACAAAGTGTAGAAGTATGTTCATCCTAGTCTGAGTTCCAAAGTATTCGTTGGCATTCATTTCATCAATAAAATTTACCCAATAGCAGCTTACACGAAATTGTTCCACAGGTGCCATTAAAAATACGTAGCTTTTCGCCGATTCAACATAAAATAAAGGAAAAATCGAATATAATGTTAGCAACAAAGTCCGTAACTGTTAAATTGGTGAATATCGTACCAGCTATTCTAAAAAAATCTAAAATGCCTTATTCATTACAGAAAAACAAAAACATTTACATCTCAATGACAAATGATCCTGCGAGGATTAAATGGATTACTCTAAGCCTACAGATCCAGGAGAAAAAATGAAAACAAGTAGTAGCAATCGATCAAGAACTTAAGGACTCGTAAAGGTCACGGTATGAAGACGGCCGTCACAGAATATGAAGTAAAATTATGGCTTTGGAGATTTAAAGAAAACTTCAGCTCGCCACATTTTCACCCGTGATTACCAAGCTATTCAATATGCAAATGGAATACAATATCGCGCGCCACCTAGCACGAGAGAAGAAATTTCCCCAAGGTTCTTCTAGCGGAGGAGAAAAACGCAATAGCGCCTGACGCGAGCATATGAAGAAATATGTGGCTTATTACCGCGATGAAATATTAAACTGGGACACACGTTACTCTTCAAGCAAGGACGGCCGTATGGAAATGCACCAAACAATTTGTTCAATCTCTGTGCGCGGAGCTTGTAAATGTGCTTCGGGAGTGGAATAGGAGGGGAGGGGGTCGCCATGGGGAGAGAGAGAGGGGGGGGACGGGCATTGTTGAAATCGTCGTCGCAGGGCGGCCCACATTATGTATAATGCGGACAGCGGAGGGTCTGCATTCCACAATGAGCGTGACAGTTCACTTGCTCAACACCACACTGATGAATCCTTTTTCCGCTCCAGCATGTGTACCGCTGTGTCGTCTCTCGCGTGTATCCGTGTGAGCGTGCTCCTCCAAAATGGATGCTCCATACTCCGTGGGGAGAAAAAGGTTGATGCATAAAAGGGGAGGTTATTCATCGGTCGGGAGGGGAATGTTGAAGAGCCACACGTGCGGACGAATATAGGAATACCTACCCCCTCCATACTTTATGCCTTCGAACATCCTCCTAAATCTCTCTCCTCCCGATCCTACCACCCCTTCTTCTCTTTTTTCTCTCTCGCAAATGGAAAACGTGGAACCCTTTGGCCACTCTCCGTCTCCCTCCTTGCGACCCAGAGGCTCCTCGCGGTATTCTTGCGAATCCATTTTCCTGAGGGCCGTGGGAGAGAAAAATGATTCACAACTCGTCATCATTGCCGGCGTTCACACAGCCATAAACTCGTTCCTCGCTCATGTTCCACACGCGGACATTGGCTGCGAATGGAATTATCTGATGCTCTTACGACCAGGTAGCGATGTGAGGGCAAACGGAATATATGTCAGTAGACGGAGCAATTTTGAGACACTTGCTATTGGATACATAGGGTATAAAAAATTGTGTCACGATATTTTAACGTAGGATGGCTAATGCCAAGCTGTAGGAATATAACTTTTTACCAAAACCGATGATGCTCAGAACGAAAACGCATCATTTTCAAAGTACAGAAACTTTAGCTACAACTAGGATATTTTCACGCTAATATCTCAGAATGAATCAAATTCAAACAATATTTTCTAGTCGCGGTAAAATCTTTTTTACTTTAAACTTCAAAATACCTGTTAGCTAAGTTGAGAACACCTCATAACTCTTGTTTGAAAGTATAGAAATCTCCGTTTGGCCGCGAGTTATCCCTCTTGCCGGATACTCTGGACAACTCATAACTTCGAATGCTTAGCCTGCTGAAGTTTGCAATTTATCCACGGCATCCATCAACAAGGCAAACTCGCGGCCAATCGGAGCGCTTGTCGCAAAGTACCTGTAGTTTAAAAATGGTGCATTTTTTTACCTAAAGATCAAAAGTAATTTTGGTTCCTATTGGTATCAGATATAAAAGGTTAAATAATATTTCGTAGCAAAATTTTTATCCACCCAGTACATCGTCAATGATATTTAATAAAACTGAAAAAATATTTTTCTGGAAATTCTACTACAGTAGTAATTAATAAAATATTAATGAGATTTTCTGAGAATTTAATAAAAATATAAATAAAGAACGAGTGATATGACGTGTTCTCAATTTAACTTACAGGTATTTGGAAGTTTAAAATAAAAAACAATCTGCCGAAACTAGAAAATATCGTTTAAATTTGATTCCTTCTGAGATACTAACGTGAAAATATCCTAGTTGTAGCTAAAACGTGAAGATAATAAAAAAATGTGAAGCGGTTTTCGAAAACGTGATGAGACATTCAACACTTATTGCGATTCAACCGGGAGACAATTTAATTACTTCAACTGTTTATATGTATCGAGCAAGGTTGCAAAATAAAGAAGGCATTGAGGTGCTAACATTTTAAATTACAGGTATTTTAAATTTAAAACCGAAACAATCTACCGCAACCAGACAGTATCTTTAAACATCATCCAAGTTAAGAAATATAAAATGTAGTTTCATTCGCTATTGCAAAAAGCTGCGGAATGCATAAATTATAAATTGAAGTTTTTGATTTGGAATTGGATTTTTAATTTTAAAATAAAAAATCTAAACGCCAAATATTTAAAGTATCAACGAATTTTAGCGCGAAAATAAAACAAATTTCGGTATTTTGCCCTACAAATACTCGGATGCCACGTGAGAATAAGAGTAGTAGTATCTCAGCAGTTATGAATGAAAGCATTACGATCAGTATTGAAAAGGAAGAATAAAATTTTAAAATTCATAAAATTTAAGTCTCTTACATTTGACAGGCCGCAAAAATTGAATTATTCGTGTGAGTAGGTGACGCGACTAGTATAGAATGTCTAAAACTAAGAAACGAAAAAAAAACAGACAGCATTTTGAGGAATCGACTGATTTAAAAAGCCCTTAAAAAACCCTTCTTTGCTCCAGGTTCATATCAGCGAAACTTATGGCATTGGTATCAAGTGCCACGGAAGGTACCAGCCGTCAAGAAATTACATACAAAGTTACCCAAAAATTATAAATTATTAGGGTTATATTCATGAAAAACGAGAAAACAGTTTTTTCAATGAGAAATGCTTAATGGTATCATTCTGCGGGGCCGAAGAATGGTCTCCAATCAATCAATAGATCACCTTGCAAGAAATATTTTTCGGATAATATGGATTTTCTGGGTTATACTCGATTTAAGTCACCAAAGCGTCAGTGTATTCCTCTCTGTGTAAACTCTATCTAATATTTGACAATTATCGTCTTTTTATGCATACTTTGAAGGTAAATGGTACCCTTAAGACCAAATTCCAAGCAAGAATAAAGACTGAATCATTTAAACTATTTTACCGCGCAGTTTTTTTAATGATCCGGTAAATTATATGGTAAGATTTCATGATAAAGCTAGGTTACACAAGTGACACAGTAAGAGAATCTTGACCTATGGGTCGGCTAATATCGCCCAGCAAAGTCAGAAAAGTATAAAAAAAAAGATTCTACCTAGTGTCCGTATAAGAGGAAGTCGTGAAGGAGAGAGAAGTGATATTTTCGCCCAAAAGAGCTTCAGCTGAGCAGACAGGTTTTCCTTCTTTGGAAGCCTAACGTGGTGATACTGAGGCAAGTCCTTTGATTGAAAAGGTTAAAGGCTTCAAAAGGAAAGAAGAAGGAGCGGTTTCCCATATAACCGCAATATCATCAAAGACGCTCACAAAGAGAAGAAAGGGAAGCAGGAGCTGGAGACGGAGCGAATAAAGGAGAGAAACGTACCTATACCTTCCTACTGCACTCCCGCAACTAACGTTCTAGGTGGATCGCGGAAAACTTATGATGGAAGAAAACACAAATATGTACTAAATATATTAAAATTATTATTATTAAAGTATTTTACCGATTAAGGTAGATTATCATGGAATGTTCACGAAGTATTCTGGTAGCCCCCCTCCCTTCATAGACTTCCCTTTTCAGTTCACAATAAGGCCCGCTCCCTTTCATTGTGTATTAAAATCTTATTCTCTTCCCTCCTCTCCTTTGTTTACTCAAAATTATACCCTCTAACACTGTTGTTAACATCCCCTTCCCAGTAACAAAACATGTACATATTATTGTATACATGCATACCTACAGTACATATGCGTACCTTCTGTCTCCTCCGTATCTCATATAAAAGCTCCTTCTCCTCACACACTATTTCCGGAACTTTATCGTTCCTCCTCCTCTCTGTCCACATTACTTTACCTTCTGTATTCTTCTCCACACCCACATCTCAAGCGCCCCCAGTCTTCCCTCAACCTCGTTCTTAAGTGTCCATATTTCCACACCATAAAGCGCTATACTCAAGATCAGACATTACAATAGGGAAAAATAAACAATTGAATAGCTATGAATTTAAAGGGTAAAGATTATTTTGAACCATGAGAAGGTTTTGGAATATCTTAATTCAACCATATTTAACATGGACATAGGTCAGATAATTCTAATTCTGTTAGAATAAACTGAAAAACCTCCCCTTTACCCTAAAAAATAAACAAGATATGCCGTATATATTCCATTTTAAAAGATTTACGGATATTTAGTTCATGTGATATAGAATGAAAATCTTAGTAAAATACAATGAAGGCTGCTATGAACAATGAGACCATATCAAAATATTATTCGCATGAATACTATTTTCCCTGTTCGCGATGTTCAAAACAGTGAAATTTATAAAAATATCCTGGAATGTTTCAAAATTTTGTGTTTGACTAGTATTCGTATATCCGAGTCTTTGGCGTCGCTTACACTAGTAACCTAGGCCTAAATGCAGTCATAGCACAATATAGAAAGTTTTGGCTATTTTACACCAAAAATTTGATGGATAAAATTAAGCATGCAAAGAATTACTTAAAAATCCAAGTACCCTTAAATACACATTGGCGTAACGTACAAACATTCAGCAAATTCTAATTTCTTTGGAGCTATGGCGGTGTAAATTTCACGGTAAAATAGGAGGAAGTGTATCTACCTAGCTTCCATTTATCTAAGAAATAAAATTTTTTAAATATATTTTTATTCTTAACAATTATTCAGTATTCGGATTTCTTCTCAAATACCATTTCTCACCAATCTAAATTTTAACCGCATGAACGTATTGTCAACTAAAATGCTCAAATATCCTAATTTTCTCTTTTTGCTTTATTCACATTGAAGAATCAAACGAAATCATCCCCCAATGAATTCAAAAGAGAGAAAATACAGCTTTACGCTATGCACGCACTGCTACCCTTGGAGAAATAAATTAATTTTTGCGCAACTGAAGTGACCCCCTAATTGCGCTCCAAACTGCATGATGGATCTCTCCGTAGCGTGGAAACGGGGTAATTTTATTACCTGCCTAAATAACGAGGACGAGGCAGTTATATATCGCAGTGAAAGCGCCATTTGGAATCTGATAAAGGGGAATGGATTTCGCTCCGAGTTAGCTGAAAGGGTGAGCCTCTGAAAAGGTGAGACGGATGAAAAAAGATAGCGAAACGGTTCCACTGGCTGATGTATGCGAGTGTATGAGGGAGGGAGAGGAGCAAGGGGGGCACGCATGTGTCAAAAGGCTGTGGAAAAACACGCCCGCCTCTCCAAAGGCCTGTGGTGAAACAATTTTAAAGCGGCTGATTCTGTACCAATAAATTTGAGGAAAATGAAGTCCCACGATTTCCCTTGTTGAAGTCCCGATGGTTTTGAAATTGGGCAAGCCAAAGGTAATTTTCTTCAAAAGGGCAAAAAAATTTCTGGACATTGGAATTGAATAAGAGGAGTGAGAAATGCTCCCTCAATTTCTAAAATTTTCCTTCGTCGTCAATGTTTGATTGAAGTTATCAGCAGAGATCATTCCGACCAACCGAACCCTCGAATTATCCTGGCTAACTTCCAGCCATAAAAAAGTATATTCTCAAGAGCCACTTTCCGATTGGACCTAAATAATTTAGAAAGGAAATCAAAGGTAATGATAACAATAATAAAAATAATAATTAAAATATTCGAAGTCACTCCTTTTTCTTTTACTGCACAATATATTCTCAGTGTAGCTTACTGTGAACTATTTTTAGTGCAGAAAATAACCCTTTGCACAAAAAAATAGCCCAGTAAAAATGTATTGCTTTGCCTTTATACGCAGAGGATATTTTTAGATCGATTTAAAAATTCTCTTGACGGAAATAACAAACTATGTCAAAATTATCAGTTTAGAGCTAATCGATATTTTTACTAACGAGATTATTACGCATAAATACAAATGATGATTTTTACGCATTTACCCACAAATATGTGACCGCTTGTGTTGAATTAAAGAGAGTACGTTGGGCAATCGGCTTCAAGGGTAATGGCAGACGGGGAAAAATTGAGAACAATGACCGACCAACAGTCGGGTGATCAATAGAATATATCCAGGTGAGCATTCTACTAATTTTTATTGCTGCATCCATACCTAACGAAAGGGTTTACAGTTTACCATTAGATATAGCTTTATTTGTCATTAAGTAAATTTCAGCCGAGTTTTCATTTTCGTCATTGCCTTTCCCTTTCATTCATGCTTTGCGTAAGGCAATACATAGATAAATGATCACAATTTTTTTGTCTACAATTCATTCTATGATTTTTTAGAGATACAAGAAAACTTGATAATGTATGTTCTATGAATTAAAAAACATGAAAGTGATTTTTTTAAAAATTGGTTTCCGTTACTGAGAACAAAAAGTTTGCATTTCCATCCCTGAACACGTTCTTCGTAATTTTAAAACTGTATTAGATTTATTGCAGCCTTTTTTAATATAAAAGTAAAATCCAGAGCAGATCTATGCAGATATAACAAAAGACTTTATATTGTAAAAAAAGAGTGAAGCTGGTAAAATTATGTGAAACTAAACAGAATGTGTTGGTAATGCTGCGCGGAAACGAATAAAATTAGATTTGAAGAGCCACACTCTCTGTAAAAAAAGATCACAAGCACAAAACAGACCTTCTGAAACAGCTTTATATTTTTGTGAAATATTCTTTCCTGCTCGTTATAGGTGATTAGAACGGTCAACTCAAGCTAGTTTATATGAGAAAGTTAATTAATATTGAATTTTCAGTCTTTCTCCTTTTATGTGTTTACAATGTTTAGGGTAAAGATTATATTGCATTCCTGCTTAGTTGTTTCTCCATATATATATTTTCTCATTCCAACGACGTCACGTCACGACGTCAACGCGTCACGTATTAACTTGGGTAAAACAAACCCAAGTTACCAACTGAACGAATGGTCGACTCGTGCATTTATTTTTTTAGTCATAATAATAATTGTAAAAGATATTAAGACTCATAACTTGATGGAATTCTTTATTTAAATTTCCTTATCCAAATGATTCTAATGCATTTGAAATTACACCGTACTGAAAAACATACCTCCAAATATTGAGCTAGGGTACCAAACGAGGGAGCATAGCATAACTCCATCTATCAATAACGCTCCAAAACAAGCAATGATCGTGCGGTCAGATAGTTGGGAATATCGAGTGCAGGTGATGGCACTGGAGGTCCACTTTGTGCAAATGTTCCCACAACCGCACTCTATTAATGAATTCCCGCGAAACTGCTTTGTTTACACTGCAAGGGGAAACTCTTCAGACCCTGCCGAAGTCCCAGGATACACCCGCCAGAGAGCACCGCAATCGATCATCGTCAAACGTCGAGCCACTCGCGGACGAGTCAGGAACGCGAAATTAAATCTCTCATCTCCGATGTTCGCCAACTAACTCGTTTTGTTTTTGCCAAACCATGGCACCAAAACACCATTCCCTTGAATAGATTTACTATGCTATGAAAATTATATGAATTTTACATTATAAATACTGTTTATATAACCATTAATTGAGGTGCAGAAGGGGGAGTATTCAGCTTTACGGTCTCAATGACTAAATATGAAAGATAAAATGGACGAATAATACCTCCCAACATACCCGTATGCAGTGTCGGATCCAGGATAGGGAAAAGAGGGGAGGTAGAGGGGGAGGCTGGAGGGTAACCCCTCAGCAGTTGCGGGGGTACGGAAGTTTATATAATGTAGAGACTTTCTAGACTTTTAACAACACATATGTGGTCTCATTATTAATTTTCCAAAGAATTAAGCCTTTGAAACAAACATTTATGCACATTTTTAGAAACTTTATCTTATGTTAAGTTCCCATAATGCACAACGGTTGAATTCCTCATTATAAAAGGTCCAAAAAGTCTTTCCTCTCCAACATATATCTGACAACTGAACAAAATTATCATTTTATCAAGTGTAAATCGGATACCCCAGGGCTTAAGCCCCCCATGGGCTCTCTATAGATCTGCCACTGTCTGTGTGTGAGCGAATTTCTGAGTGACTTATTATTCCGAGTGCTTGTGTGTGTTCATCTACCAACAACTAGGCATCCTTAGCAGGGTCTCTTCACCCTGCGAATAATCCCGGGTTGTCAACCAGAATACCCTCCCTGGTTGCTTGTATGTGTTAGTTTGGCCATTCCAGTTGAGAGGATGGAGTTTGACCATTCAAATACTTTGGTAAAACTCTCCCCTTTCCGAACACCAACACAGTGATACATTTTTGCTAGATGGAATAACATGGGAAGATTTTATACTGAAATTTGAGTTTATAATTTAATATAGCATTAATTTAGGGTCTAAATCTTTTGTATTTCCCTTGGATTTCGTAATCTTGGTGGTAATCTCTCCCACTGTCTTCCGTTGATTAAAAAAAATATTTGAGAAGAAATTACAGAAGGGCTTCTATAACTTTGAAGAATAACTATGAAATCTGCTCGTGAATTAAGTGGTAAGGGCCCTATATATTTTAGCCTTAGCATTTTTTACGTATCATTACAAAATATAAAAAACATTAGCAGAAAGATATTCATTCCCTTCTTTCAAAGAGAAGCGTTAGCTCGATACGGAACCAAATTATCTCGTATTTCTTTTTAATTTCTGTTCGTCTGCAGAGTGCAAAAATTTTCTGTTTTAGAAGAAAGTTAGATTTGCAGCATTTAAACTAAAATATAAAAAGCAAATTCAATTTTTTTGATTTTTTTGTTTATTTCTTGATCGAGACACAGTATTGTTACTACGCCATTGAGATTGGGTGAGCCGAGCATGCGCAGAAATCAATCCAGGAAGAAACTAAGTATATCACATTGAAGGTATACAAATATAAGATACATATTGCATAGAGAGTATGTAATATACCGTTAGGGGCTGTTTTAAAATTCGGTAGTTAATAGTTTTTTTTAGTTTTCTGCCCACTCGTTTGTTGAGGAAATGCGTACAGATGAGAAATTAAAATTTACTTGCTCTGTGTAGTTTTTCTTTAAACTGAGCTTTAAGTAGTGATTAATTTTGACCGGAACGCACCTCTTTGGTGAGACTCTCCCCTTCCCGAACACAAACACAGTGATACGTTTCTGCCGGATAAAAAATTGTTTTGTTCCGGCACTTCTCAGGAAAAATTGGAAAAAATGATCAGAAAAAAATTCAGAAGAATGTTAAAAAATCATAATTCCTTATATTTGGTAATCACGTGGTTAAACGCTTAGTTATGGTTTCCATCACATAAAATTTTAGAAACTAAGCACTGGCAGATGCCAGAATATGTTTTATACCTGCCCAAATTTAGCTTTGCTTTTAGCTTGTCCAAATTTTGCAAAACAATACTTTTCAGCAATGCCCAAAACTGCCTCTTCCCGAGGAGAAAGAGCTAAACAGACGTCTCTCATCTCATTCCCTTCCTAATGCCCTCTTTCCGCTCTTCCATTTCGCTTGTACACCTAAACTTAATTCCTAAAACTTTAAAAGAGTTTGGGGTCAACTCAATATTTAGTTTTAATTTAATGCTACGAGCATCAGCTTTTATTAATCCACGAATGTATAAATTGAAAACATATCATAAATGAATAACTTCACATTTTCATCTTTTTTCCGCCAAATTTTCTATATTTTGTTCAAAAAATCGTTTTGCCTAAATCATTCTGGAGTCTGGGATGCCCAAAAGCTCGGTTAGCATTTTTCTCTAAGAGTCATTGCCAAAATCTCCACCACGGAAGCTTGCAATGAGTTTTTTTACAAATAACTTGACATCTAGGTTAGTACTGGTAACGTTATACCGGTTGTTTTGGTCATTTATTCATTAACAGTCCATCAAAGAATTTTTGCTCTGAGTCTGTTTTTTAATGAAAATAAGTATTATTAGTATAATCACGCAAGTTACACCTATACGAAAGAGATAATTACAAAATATTTTTAGTACATCAAAAGTGATGCGGGTATATTTTTTTATGATAAACTTGACCTGTTTCATTACAAGCTGCTGGAGAGTGTTAAGGATATAGGAGTTGAAGCCTGAATATTAATTGCTAATTAATATCTAGCATTTGATATACACACAAACCGCAAGTGTTTTCGATTCCATACGCTTTGTGTGCTTTTAACTCCAACTGTACTCTGTAACGCCAGTCAATTCGCAGGTATAGCCACTTCGCTACTGATATCATAACAAACGCATACAGTAATTATGGAAATGAGGTACGGAATGGATAATGAACATCCTACGGGCTAGGAATAATAAAGCTGGGCGGAGAGCATCCGACTGAAAAATATCCCAGTGATGGCAAGACTCACAACGCGCGGAATGGCCGCTGCAGTTACGCCATCATCCCGTTTGCTTTAGGCGGTTTTAATCTCGTCCATGATATCAGAGGTAATCTAGATAATTTTAAGCAACTTAAGCGTGTATTCAATGAAAATAAGGTCATAAAAATATAATAATAGAGTGGACAAAAAGAAAGTGCCGAAGAAATAATAATGTTAAATAATTTCGCGTAGGATATACATCCAGAATTTTACTTGGCGGTAATTAAAATTACTTCAAAATAAAACCAAATTTTTCGATGAATTCACATGGATTATGTTCTGATCTTCACAAATTTTAGTTCTATCATCGTTCCTATTTACTGACAAGTAGCAATCACAATATCATCCATATGCATACTACACTGCTAATGTGCGATTTTAAATTTAATTTTAATTTTGGAGTGGCTTTTTTTTCTCCATGGCAACGTGTTCGGCATCATTTACGCTGTATTTCTTAGTTATTCAAAATAAGCAAATGTTGGGTCACTTGCCAGAAAAAGAAAACAAGAATGAAGCGACAACGAATATCAATTAGAGAATCGTCCTGGTGAATCTATTTTTATAGTTCAGATTTGTTTTCGAATAATTGTATCAACCCAATGTTTGTATATTCAATGCAGAATCATTTATCCATATTACATTATTGCTCAAAGCACGCATATCAACTGCTGACGTTTTTTCATAAATAAAAGTTAATGTATTTAGCAAAATGCGTTATTTTTAATTCGGAAATAACCAATCACCTTTCATCTGCTGAAGATATATGGGCATGGGCTTCAATGAAGAGTTGATGTTCATTGGAAGAACATCCGTTCACTTATAACATTAAAATTAGGTCTTTCCTCCTTTTTACTTGATTTCAATAAAATATAAAATCTATAAAACTTTATACTCAAGAGAGTATGGAAATCCTAGATATTATATGTAAGTCACATTTTGTCATAAAAATAAGATGCCGTGTAATATCAAAGTTACTGATGCTTCTTTAATGGATATTAGGAAATTTTCTTTAGCTCTAGAAATTTTTAATAAAAATAAACGGATAATATCTTTTGGAACTATGCAACCAATTATAAGAAGAAATGCCTTTTCCAATTAAAAAAAATAAACACTCACGTACACATAATGCATTTTGGCGAACAAGAGTAACTTCTCTACGATCCTTCAACGTACCACCTTCATGAAAAAATTTACGCTCTTTTTTAAAAACTGGAATTTTCTCCCCACCTGGGCAAAATTTCTACTAATCGAAGAGGCGATATAAAAAAATTCAGCTGTGCAAATTAGGCTCAATTAATTACAATGGTAATGAAGTATCAAGATTAATTACAAACAAAATATTCGCTTCTAGACATTTCACTCTATCATTGCGACTTATAATGATTTTATACCGATGGCAACCCAGCAACAAAATAACGTACTTTTTTTCAGAATGACACCTGAGTTGATATAAGACGGGCTGGGTAATGCATCACTGCTCATTCGCTACAGAGGAGTGATATCTCCGGCATGGAGCCATGGAGATGGATGGAGGAGGAAAAAAAGAAAGAAACGGATGGAGGAAAGGACGCTTATTGTGCTTCTGACGGAGGATGTGTGCTGGCACTCCATCAAAAAAAGGGATTCCTTAGCGGGGCGGTAGGGACTTCAGTCATAGGGAGTGGGGTAAATGTGGGAGGGATAGAAAAAGGAAGCAGAATATGAAACAAATGTGAGAAATATGAGAGAAATGTGAACTCTCCGGGTTAAAAAAATAAGCACCCATGTTGGCAACATTTCAAAATATATATTGGTAAACGAGGAAAGTTCATTGCAAAAATTTGCATAAATTAGTCTCAATGAGTTTTCTCCGTGCCACCTGACTTAAAAAATCTTACGCTCTTTATTTATATTTTCTCCCCACCAAGGGAAAAAGTTGTTACTAAGCAAAGAGGTTGTATTAAAAATCACCTGGGCAAATAAGGCTGAAAGAATAACAACAATAGAAAATGCCAAAACTTATTACGAATAAAATATATTTCTTATCGTCATTTTACTCAATATTTAATAATGCATCTTTGCTCATTGGCATCAGAAGAGAGATCTCTCCGTTATGGAGCCGTGGAAAGCTGGAGGAAAAAATGAAAGAAATGGGAGTGTTTGGTACTGTAGTTATGAGGGTGTGATTCTATGTATGGGAGGGAATGGAAAAGGAAGAGACAAGGGAGCCAGGTTGACGTGAAGGAGGGAATAGGGGGAGAAAGAAACGGAGGTAGGTGATGTGTGTAAACGAGTTTTGGAAACGAAAGATTGAGCGAGAGTAGAGCGGGTGAGAATACACTCTTCCCCTTCGACAAAGCCCTTCCCTTCTCCTTGGAGAGAGGGGGTGTGTGTATGCGGAGGCCCTGGGAAGGAAGTGCGAATGGGCGAAGGAAGCTCCCAATGCACACCGCCCCTATATTCACCATCCATTCAAACTTCTCCATCCCTCTCGCTACCTCTCTCTCTCTCTTATTCCCTCTTTATACAAACAATCGGCCCCGAACTCCCCGATAAGAAAACGAATGGAACTGGAGATAAAAGTCAGGAGAGACGGCGAATTCGCGCCTTAACCGTGGGATTCGTATAACCTGTCCTTGAATGAGTGCTGGAGGCCTGGAAAAGGAATTACTTTTACCGCGTTCATGTCTAGGACCACCTGTATTTGCGACAGGACACGAGAAAAAGATTTTGAAGGCAATTTTCATTCACCACTATTGTTATTTTAAAATATTGTAAATAGCGTGTGTTAGCATCTAATATAATTACATATTTGCATTAACTCTTAACTATATAAACCGCTTAAAAATATAAGTAATAGCAACATAATTATAATCCTAGGTATTATGTAACAAAAACTGAACTGTATTTTAATTTCAAAGGTGAAAAAGTATTAACGTATGGTCTTCTCCGATAGATTAACGTAAATCGCGGTAATGTAGGCTGCATTTTAGTAAATCTCGGTACATTGCAGTAGTATATGTGTACTTCTCCTTTAAAATAATTCGTAAATAGGGATGTCAATGAGTAGATTTTCATGATTTTCAAAAAACTCTTATCGCGAAATTGCTAATAAGGGAATAATTTTTAAATAACCAAGTATACAAGGAACAACTTATACCGTTCATCTTCTTACTATAGTAACGCTCACAAAAAATAACACGGATAGGTAACCTCTTATTCCAAAATACCAGATATGAGAAATAGTTGCGGAGTACCAGTAATAATGCATTATCAAAGCCTTGTTGTATTTAACAAGAAGCTCGTGGGGAGTAGAATAAAGTAAAAACTCATTTGTATATATTGGAACAATAAATACGCATCAAATATACCGAAATTAAATTCGCTAGAGTGATTATGATATACCAATAAATAAATTTCACAAAATGTTGCAGATATTATAGATGATAGAGCAATAAATTATCTTGCCTTTTTTTTTAACTCTGTTTTCATTCCTAACGGAGTGCATTATCAAAAACTCAGAGTCAGAAGTTTGATAAACTGCACAATAGAGAATCACTATTATAAAAAACAATGCTAGTATTTTGAGAATAAATGTTATTTCAAAAGGGAATTGGATCCAATAAATGTTTTTCTATTAATTAGAACTCATCGACCAACTCTACACATCCTCACGAATAGATGCATGCTTACCTGGAATGAAAATAGAGGTCAAATTAAACACTGCTTCAATGACAGAGAGCTTATAGTGTGCTTAAAAGTAATACATGCATTCATATTTTTTTAAACATAGTTTATTTATCATTCTTTTTCGAATTAGGGTCTGTCTGTAATAAAAAACATTTATAGTAAGAAGAGGGGTCCAATCACATTACATATTACTACCATCACATTATATTATTTTCGAAATAAAGACTGATTGGAGGCCGAAAATACTCACAAGCTGCTTATATGGAAGGTATTAATACATAACTTTGAATGGTAAAAACCTCAAGGATGGTCTTGAATTAATCCTTAGAATTAACTAAATTTGAAAATTGGAAAAGAAATAAAAAAGGAAATGTTCTCGAACAAATACAATTTTATCAGCTTTGACATACGTATTAGTCAAATTTTGAAGGCCATATAATATCGTTTAATTAACTTACTTTAGCTGCATGTCGAAGGTCAGGTAAATAATTAATGAAGTTAGGCGTCAAATCGGTTCTTAAAAAGAGATCATAAAACATTTGTATAGCGAGTGACCGTAAACTTGGCCGCGACCATACTACTGTTATAGAGAAGATGGCAGTGTATCTTGAGGGCTCGCTAGCCGCAAGGGAGTGTGCGGGACGCCTCTATTGATTCGAGAGTGCGTGGGAGGCCGACGAAAAGGGTTGGTCTTCGGAGGAACGGAATCCTACTGAATGTGGAGGAGAATGTGCTAGCGGGACTATTTTCTGCTGACATAGGGTGATGGTTCTGGAGTCCTTTAACTACATTCTCGAAGGATTTTATACGTACACCCATATTGACATCTGGTTAGATTTGAAACTGTCACATTAAAATACACATAGAGTTAAAAACCTAAATTAGATTGTTAATACCATTCTCCCTGTGTCCTCATGCAGATTAAAATCCTTATAAATCTGTAAAAAATATTCGAAAAAGCAACGTCAAAATTTAATGATAAATTCGTTTTGCTCAAGTATTTTCTGATCATAATTCCGAACTGATAAAATGCTCACACTGTATTACCATTTAAGATTTCAAGTAATTCCTAAGAAATAGTAAGAAATCATAATCATGTGGTATATATTTTAGAATTAATTGCAAGGGAGGCCATAAAAAATGTGCGACGCACTACTTAGTGGTTCCGCATTTTAAAGTCCACCTATTTTTTTATATTATTTTTCTTATCATGCAGTAATGTCATCCAATAAAATTATGTGATAAAGTATTAATCTTTCCACATTGAATGATTAATCCTTGTCTTTGGATAATATAGTTCGGTATTTCTTATTCGATATCATTTAAGGGTAGTATCAAAAGCTTATGCCATAAGTTGTAGGTTGTAAAATATGCGCTTCTCCACTCAGTTAACTAACCAAAATTTCAAAAAGAAATTCTGTCATGAAATATCAATGAAAAATTAAAATGCATTTGCATTTTTCAACGAACACTAGAATCTCATGACCGATATCAAGATATTTTACATTATTACATTCATGAATTTACTCACTTCTTTTCATTTTCATATTAATATTACGCATAATGTATTGATAATGGTCGTGAGAATAAACTATTTCATGATTTTAACGACAGTTTAACCTCGAGAATTGGGGCCAAAAATCACAAATCATACTATTAGGAAATATAAATTTGACTTAACGTCTTTCTTAGTAACACCCAAACTATTATCAGTAAAGGACTTAATTTTCTAACTCAAGTATCTCTCCTCCACAAGTAGTATTATCAGTGAGCAAAAAATGAATTCCAATTTTGAAAATGATTGACATACATTATATTTCAAGGTAATTTCCAGTATACCTCACGAACATCATATTATAACATTGACAGATTTTAAGAAGTGAATAACCTATTATCGGTAGGGTAGCTAAGGATTGCTTTTTTATTATGAATCGGAAATACCCCTCATATCAAAATAAAATATAATGCATTCGCATATACTGTGTTTATGAAACCTTGATATTTTCGTTTCGAAATCATAAATATATTTAGGGAAGTGGAAGAGGTATTTTTAGGAAACAGCTATATACTCGAGAAATTGTCGACCAAAGTAGTGCTCAAGAAATTTCTAAAAGCCTTCAGTTACTGTTTAGAGAAAGAAACCATTTTTTGGGCTCCAATGACTATTATTTAACACCATAGACCAATTAGATGTACAAATAAATAATATGAGTAACTGAATTCGCAAGGAGTCAAAATATTGCCAAGCACAATAATCAATACAAGTTTGGTATCCTGATTGATTAGGCACCATCACATACAGTTCTGTTTGGTTGATAGTCATCATTATTACTGAAGGAGTCGCATCCAATGGGATAACGCAGTGCCGTCACCAGGCCGTCCTGTTCAGGCTTAGGTGTTGCTGCCTCTGCAGGCGCACTTAAATTCCTCAGCTCAGTTAGAGTTCGAAGCTATCTAGATATATTCCTAGTATTTGTAATAGCATATCTGAAATCGCGACGGATTGCATTTACAAATTACGAATTCAATAGATAGATTCATAACGTATACATATATCGCTTACCAACCCTGAACATAGATTATTTATCCGTGAAGTTCGGATACCCTTGCCCATCAGCGATGAGAGAGCTAACTTCAGTAAACTTATTTAAATGCGCGAGAGGTGGCAGCACATTTTCTGCTGACATAGGGTCGTAGCTCTGGCGTAAATATATTTGCGAAGGATTTTACATGCATTAAACTATGTGTAGATGTGAAAATGTAATATAAAAATACATTAACGGTTAAATATCCGGCGTTCTTATAAAGATTAATGCATCATAATTTTGGAAAAATTATCTGATAAAAGTGGTGTTAAAAGTATATAGCATACAACAGTCCGACAGGAGAATCCTCTACAACAATATTCGCGGCCATAATTATGGAAAAAACCATCTTGCCTGTGATTTCGAAACTATTGAAGTCCATCTGTCTGAATGAAGGACTGGGGTGAAGGGGTGTCGATGAGAGGAAGAATAGATTGGGGATATGTGTTGCGCACGCCTAACTATGGGAGGGTGTGCGTGCGTTGCCCGGTCGACGTCCTGTCTGCTCCCCAATGCGGCGACTAAGTGAGCCGCTGTGGATGGGAACAGCCCTCTCAGTATCTCAGGGCGGCGAGTCGGCCCGTTAAACGAAAATGAGGTCGCATCCCTAAAACGAGGACCCAGCTAGGAGTGTCATCAAGTTTTTCGTCCAAAAGAAACAACTTCCAGGACGGCAGACACTTCGATGCACGTTTGACCTCCAAAATAAAACACGTTTTTTCTATTTATTAAAACTGGGGTAGTAAAAAAATCACACTTCAAAATGTTTGTAATTCGAAGAAACTAGTTTTTACGCGAAGGCAGTAAAATGAACTCGTTTATGACATAGCTATTGCGCTTGTAGTCTCATAATTAGTTGAATTCCGTTCACAAATATGAACATATAATAAACTTATTTCATTATAGTCAGGTCGTGTATTTAACGTTAATTCTCAATTTCTCTGGATTTATTTTTTACTTTTTCCTCAGTATTTCCATTTTCCTCTTTCTTCAGGTTTGCCATTCTCAGTTTTTCTATTTATAATGTTTGTCACGGTATTAGGAATCAAAAAATAAATTTAATGGCGTAAATCCTACTAATAAACTTCAAAGAAGTATCTAGCATTAAATATGAAGGAAAGGATTCTAATTCCAGAGTCAGCATAATTTTAACGCGTATGAAGAAGCCCCTTACCTAATTTGACAACCAAAGATGGGAGGTTTTTTTATGGTGCACTTTGTTTTTATCTCCAAATAAGTAGTTATAAAATCATCGAAGATTGAAAAATAAGACAAGTCAATTTTTGATGTAGTTTTTCAGTTTAGCTCTCCATCGAGAGCCATTAATAAGTTTACGGCTGTAATAAAACCGTAGTTCCTCGAAAAGTATCGACTCGGAATTGCCTTCTATAACAGGATAAGATTAATGATGCAATGTTTTACAGCCCCATTTATTTACCGCAAGGTTCACGACAGCAAAGCTATTTCGAGGGTGTATAGTAGTGTCGGAAAAAATGCTCAAGAGCAGTTTTGGTTTGCTTTGACAAAAAAAGTTTCATTTTAAAATAAAATGAAGGGAAAAAGTCAAGATTTAATAACCTGTCACTATAGCATTAAATCCTTTTTATATTGGTACAATTAGGCCACCCGGGGATGCTTGGAACGGTTAGTACCAAGAGAAGTGGGAAGCTTGGAACTTGGAAATCATGGACACATTGCAGGAATTTTAGGAGAAGAAACATGATTTTTGATGAAAGTTTAGGAAAAGGAATGATGATGGTATACACATGCGACAGAAACAATGGAAAAAAATATTCCGTAAACCGCGCACGGGATTGGCTCATATCCCGCTCTATAACTTTGACCGTTGCGTGCGTCTGTGCGTGTGTTGACCAAAGACGTCGTCTGAACACATATTCCAACATAAAGCTTTGCACCGATTAGATAAATAGTTGAGTTTAGAATCTTTGAGTTATATTTTCCCATCAAGACAGAAAATCCAATCGCAGAAGCAGTACGAAGTATTGCAACAACCGATAGTGAGAAAACGATGCAAAGAACGCGCGGGACACTATCAAAAGTCGATGATTGATTAAACATCCTTCTTCATGGAATGTTGCCGCCAATGACTTCTAATGAATTATGTCGCTGTCCTGAAGCTCATCGCCCGTTTGAAAACCCTTGAAATCTAGCCAAATCTTCATTTTAGCGTAAAGATGGAAGTCTCCTGGCACTAGGTTGGCATTTAACGGCGGGTGATCGAAAATGTTCCATTGAAATTGCTCTAGGTGCAGTTGGGCAGCATCACGCTAAGATGACGGGCGTTGTCATGGATCTGAACACTTCCAGATGCCAGCATGTCTCTTCTTTCATTTTGAATGAAAATGCACGTAATATTTCAAACTTTTTCACACTCTAGCCGCATTACATTTAAAAATTCTCTTTTATCGGCATTAAGGTTAAGACATGTCAACCATGAAGTCATTCGGCGAATTTTCCGGCTTTCACTCCGCAGTATGGTGTTTTTGATGAACTATCGGAAGTTGAAAAATATACCTCCCCCGTATAAATAGATGAAGGCTTCCAAGATAGTTAAATGGACGTATTCTCTTTGGGTTTCTGCTAGGGATGGACGGATCCAGGATTTTTATCCGATTCGGATCGGATCCTTGATATTGGGAGCCGGATCTTTCGGATAGGATATTTTTGGACCCAAATGCATTTTCAAATTCCTGTCGCTGAGATTTCTTCGATGCTTTTTAAATCTTTTGGGAAGAGCCACACTATGTGCTAGTCGTATTTTGCTATTTTTATTTTCCACGGATGAAATTCTGCTACGTAACCTCTGCGAGAGCGTTCAAACAAAACGGTTCATGAATAGGAAAAGAATCGCATGCGACGGCGCATTCGAAGATAGAATCGGAACTTTCTCCACCCTTATGGGGCATGGTTGCATTCACTGAAGCTATTATTTTAAATTTCGGATCTAGATACGATGCCTTCCGCGAATTTGGATCCGATGTGTCCGATGAAGGGCAATATCCGCGGATATTTGGATCCGAGGTATCCGATCCGACCATCCCTAGTTTCTGCAGCGTCGATTCATTTAGGGTGGAATAACAGTTTCACTGATCACTTCCTTGTGCGGTATAAGTCAGACGTGCACCAATTGACTGGAATGAAATTCGAACTCAATTGTTGGAAGAGCGGTTTAAACGTGGAAGCTAGCGGATAACCCGCCTTCTCTATTAAAATTTATTTATTGTGCTTTTCGCTATTTATCATCTATTATTAGCCGAGGAAAATAGACATTTTCCATGGCTATGATCTAAAACATATTACATTAATTGCTTGACCAGGTTATAAAAATGCGTTCTTTGCGACTGTGGGAAGGAAAAATTATATATTGCCCCGTGAAAATGAATCATCGCGGCAAAACCAGAAAGAGAATGCGGACAATCTGGTTGTTTGTATACCTTAAAGTTTGATTTCATTCCAGCTACCACTTGGAGCGCTTATTTAAGATAAAACCTATGCGCTAATGTCCGATAACCGTATGGCAGCGTGGGCTTAACTTTATAACCGAATAAAAAAGGGGATGAAATGTATATATGTGCACGTGAGAGCCTTCCCACGGAGTAAAATTACCTCAAAAGGGGAGAGAAAGGTTAAGGGTTTGGCCCATGTGCATATGTTTTAACGCAGCCAATTTAGTCTAACACGTGACGCAGTATTTTCCAGGAGGAACACCAGGGTCAACCGTAAACCACCTCCACACTCCTTCCTCAAGACATTCCCAAGATATCTCAGGCCAACTTTTCCTCAGCCGCGACTTACGAGAAAGGAGAGGATTGAATAACCCTTTCACCTTTCTAGAGAATTATTTATAGCAAAAGGGGGTAACCTTCCAGTAATTGCGGGCCATAAATATACCACAAAGTTCAATGAAGATTTTTTGCATGTCAGACTGGCGGTAAACATGCGAAGGAGGTACTTCATGATAAATTTCTTTAATTTTCTTCGGGAGTGTAACTAAATATAAAACATTTTATATAACCATTCTTGGTAGCCTTATAATTTTTCACCTGTTGTGACTTTGGCAGCCTAAAAACGTTTTCTCTTACCCTTCTATAAGGTACGTATTTATACGATGGTTCTCGGTGTCACAAAAATTTAACATTGATTTAAAATCTAATAATTTAAGCTTCACATTGTTTACGTTCAATTGAAAGGTTAAAGCATAGGCAAAACATCATCGACCTCACCATCACTGGATAGCAATCCTAAGATTTGTTTGACGCAGCTCCCAACTCAATTATTTCATTCAGCTTATCTTTTCACGGCAACATAATTCTCTTCCATCGTTACCTGTTCCATTTGATTTATTTGAGGTGTATCTTATGCACTCTTGCCATCCGCTTGTCCCTCGTCTATTGCGTAATCATGCAAACATGCTTCAATATATGTCCAATTATGTTTCTCCGCCCACGATGAAAGAACACAGATTTCCCACACTTTTAAATTTCATAACTCACCAACCGACAATGGTTTCAACACATTGTGTCACTTTCAAGGTAATCAATTTAAAAAGTATGGAAATCACTATTTGTGTTCTTTCATCATGGATGTATCGAACTTCCATTAAATCAACCCAGAAACGATTTTATACGTACGTTGCTCCGTCTTCGTCTAGCGATATCACTAGGTATTTTCTCTCTTCTACTCTCTTTAGGACTTCCAAATTGCTCATTCGATCACTTCATTTGATCTTAGTTAGAGTTAGTCTTGATATTCCCTTTTTTTATAAAAACTTTATTTGACATTTGCCCTGTTCATATTTATCAACAGTTCTTCCAAAAGAACGGCTCTAATAGTGAAAAACACAAAATATATAGAACTTAGCAAATACGCTCACAAGTACCTAACCGTTACATCAAACGGTTGTAAGATGATAATCAGAAATGCAGAAAATCAATGGCATTATGTTTGTTTTCTTCTCTAAGTAATTAGTAAATAGAGGTATAATAGTGTTAAGAAAAACTATGGGTAATATTAAACGCTTTTCTGGGACATAAATTGATATTATTTCTTTATAGCGATAATATTTACAAAGAACGTTATATGCCCCCGAACTAAACTCAAGAAAATGGATGTGTTCTTTTTAAGGGAATGACAAAATGGTTCACTACCAAATATTCTCAGATTATACACACCAGCTATCGAATAAAATTAACTAAAATAATATAAATTTTGTCCCAAACGTAGAGAGTGAGAAAATAATACTTTTGAAATCGAATACCGAAATAAGTCGCCTAAATTTTCATCGATTTTTAACAAGCACCTCAGCAAAATGATAATTTAATTGATCATAGTGTTAATATAAAATATAAAGCATGAATAACCAAAACTCTCCGCTTGATCAATATTGCATTGTAAAGTATTGCACGGAAATGCGCAAAGGAAGCCAATAAATATTGAAATCCAATTACGATGATGGATTGAAAGTAACGCACAACATATTATTTCCGCCATGTTATTATGACTGGGAAGTTGAAATTTTGCGAACATTTAGTTTGAAGGCTTGCGCCAGAGTAGCCATATTTGGATAAAGTATAGCTCTTGCGGTAGGAGCGTGAACTACTGAGCTAAGATGGCGCGCGTGTTAACATTGTCCACCCGCGAAGAGCAACGAAGTGTAGTTCGCTTTTTTTGGGCTAAAAGACTAAGCCAGAGTGACATACGCTGCTGAAAAATATGGAAAGACATTGTCAAAGTGGCATCGTGCCATTCGCGACAAATGCAACAGGCCAAATGCGATACTGCTCCACGACAATGCTCGTCACCGTATCGCTGTTTCTGTTCGTGAAAAAATTGACAACTTTGGCTAGGAGGTACTCCAACACCCACCCTACAGTCCACATCTTGCACTTTCGGACTTTCATTTGTTTGGTCATTTGAAGAAATGTCTGGGGGGCAGCGTTTCGACGCTGATGAAGAAGTCAAATCGACTGTGTGGAGATGGTTGTATTCTCAAAAAACGGACTTCTACGAACTGGATATTTCCAAACTAGTGTCACGATGGGAGAAATGTGTCGAAGGACTTGTATCTTATGTTGAAAAATAGGAAAAATGTGTATCTTTAATGCTTTAAAACTTATATTGCCTAACTGATTAAACTTTCTGTTAAAAAAATTGTGCGTTACTTATCGATCCACCCTCGTAATATGCTGTGGGCCATTTGTTTTCCCTGAAAAATGAACATCAGTTTTGTAATGCAGCGTAATTCGATGCTCAGAAATACCAGGTACGCTATGTAAAACTCTTAATTTTTAACGTTAGATTGATGATAAATATAAATTAAATATTTTTTTAATAATTGTTGGAGGGAAATATATATTGGGTAAAGGAAAAGTATTTTTTTAAACCATTTCCTCTTCAATTTCATCTGTTCTCACAAATTTTATTTACGAACGCTCCTTAATTACATATCTTTCGGTGATCGTGTGCAATAAAATGCGAAAAATTATTGCATATTTTCCTTCATACCAGGCTGAAGGAACAAATAGCAACTGAGCTCTCTAAACAGACATGGGGCAGCGGAGCGGATTGATCAAGAAGGGCACAAATGCTTTCGTGAGAATGGATGTACGAGAACAGATTATTTGCATATCAGAGGATGCTCAGAGATAAGGAGATGCGTATGAGGGCTATTGTTGCCTTCGTCCTGCCGCCGCCGCGACGGATCCTCAGAACGCTGGCACCGATAAGGAACGGAGTCATGGAGACGGAAAACGTTTAGGCAAACTTTGTCTGGCAAAATAGAGTAGTACAAACTGCAATAGATAGTGAAATCTATGAACATAGTTAAACCTCTTTTGGTGACTGAAGCAATGCCGACCATTGATTTAGTTAAAGTTTTATACTTTTCAGAGTATTATTCAGTGCATTAACTAATGGTAATCATTATAAGATGACAAATACTATCAAAGTTATACGGATATCTTTATCTTTTTGGAATGTAAATTTGAGAAATACGGTGAATATAGATGTATTATTTTTTTAAACGCACAGTTTTTATTTTCAGGGTAAATCACGCATTATAACTTAATAAGTTTTGGCAGCTGCAGAAACCAGAAAAAACGCGTGATAGTGAAATAATCAGGGTTCGTCAAATACGCTCACATTAACGTCAGTTTAACCAATATGAATTCATTGTAATGTAATAGAATATCATAGTAAAATCTAGTAGCAACTTTTAAACAGATTAGTATTATAGCACTATCTCCCGCGTGCTTTTACTCCAAGTGTGTTATATTTGCTCTTAGTGTCGCGGGCCTTTCATTTGTTATTCTTCGCACATAAACCAGCCGGGCAAGATGTAAATAACCACATGGACTAAAAGTCGAATGGGTTCGAGTGAAGCGTATGGATGTTAAAGCATTATAACGAGAGAAAAATTAACTTCATTTATATCTTGTTTCCTCATGCGTGTATGTATGTAGTTACACCAAATAGGTCGAAGGTTTGATATAGAATGGAAAATATAAGCAATGCCACCTATCACATTATAAATAAACAAATTTGTAACCATGTAGTCCACCAGAAAATAGCTTCTAAAATCTAAAAGACATAGAAATAAAGAGTAAAATTTTGTAGGCTGTAATAAACAAATACAAAATCGTTCCTATAAAAGGAAATGCTAACAATATATATCGGTAATCTTAACCACTCGCTAGTTTAGATAAAAAATTGACCTTTTGGACATCAGTAAAAGAAATTTGAGTATTATTGATAAGGTAGTACGATACGTATTTTAGCAAACTACGGCAAGTAGTTTTACTTTCTAAAAAACGCCTATATGAATCTTTCATTTGCATCAAAATGCAAATTCAATGAAACGGAAGGAAAACTGATGCGAAGCTAAATATAAATCACCGAAGAAGCAGATATATTTGGATCAAATCAATAAAACTCTATCTTGACACAATTCACGCCATGCCAGTGAAATATTTCTGCTTTACTAATTCTTAGGTGAAATCGATATTAACTGTATCCACCGGAAAGGCATCAGGCAGACAGAATATAAAATATTATTCCTCAATAAAAAAATATATCTTAAAAAATATTCTTTCTGCAGTCTCGAACGGTAAGCATACGCTCAGTTTGATGATAAAAAGTTTCTAATGCTTGCTTAGACATCATTATAAATAATACGATCAAGAATACCTATTTCTACTTTCGTATTTTAACCAAATGCATTGCGCCGCGTGTAAAGAACAATTATTAGTTTATTTTTATTTATTTTATTTTTATTTATTTTATTTTTATTTTATTCTCAAACCACCAGATACAGCTCTTATTGGCCATTTTGCACCGGGGTGTTCAACAAATGCAACAAGTAAACGTACACAAACGACCATGCCCTGGACCTGGGAAACCTGGACCCAGGCGGGACTCGAACCCGCGACCTCTTGTTTGGCAGGCGAGAACGTTACCCCGCCGCCACTGAGGCCGGCAATTATTGAAATGCAATTGAAATAAGAGAGAAATAAAGATGGCCATATTTACGCTTTCGGTGTAAAAACAACGTGAATATTCTACAGATTAAGAAAATTGAGCACCTAAATGATTTTTAAAGAAGAATAACACTTGTATGTATGTATACAACAACATTTTATCACTAAGATTTTATTTCATGGATATGCTGATAATACGGAAGTAAGTCTCAGGCTCTTATTTTCTTCCAGTGGCTTCTATAGTCATTGCCAATCATGAAACTTCTTCTGTAGTATAACTTTATAGTACCATCGTCCATGTGTTTCTATGAATAATAAGTACGTGCTAACATGAGGGGAGAGGAAATTTTGATAACCGTATCTAGAATAGGAAAGATACTGTAACTACCCTGCATAATCTAAGAGGAACTCGAATGAAGTGGTCTTAAGCTCATTTCTTGAAGATATCGTCATCTCTCAAGCATGAACGACCGAGAGAGGTGAATGTGTTTCCTTCCGTCAATGGTAGATTTAATCTACTATCTCCCACTCCCTCTCTCTGCCTTTATTTAATCTTTACTCCGCCGCACAACTCGATATCTCGTGACCTGGTCTCGACCCCTTTCCTATATAACTTAGTGCCGTGTGATGTCGCCCCATGGGCACGGAAATAGAAATCGGAGAAGGCGAGAGCCGCCATAAATTTCTCGTCGAAGGAGGGGAACGTGGATAAGGGGCGCGAGGGAAGGAGGTCGTGAGATGGCGGGAGTGGAGGCTGAACGCGTGTATCCTGACGTGTTCACTCGGTAAACAGCATCCCTTACACATACTACCCCGCAAACCGCCTCGATAGGCATGAGGCGGGAGTATTGGGATGCTTTATAAGTAATTCTATTAGCCGATGGCAAATAAAAACTAAATGCTTTAACGAAGTTCCGCAGAGCATAGATATACTAGAGTTCTTTATTGTTTCAAGTGCAAATAAATCGGAGCCTCGGCAGCCCATAAGGTACAAGCACCTGTATCGAGACTGCCTCCCGTAAATACGAGCGTAATTACATGCCAATTTTTGGTTTTGTTGTGCAATAGCAGAAACTTTCTGAGCATATATACTGCGTATGTACACAAACGAGGACCATTTCATTTACGCCACTTTTTTAAACAAAAAAATACATACGTCTTTTTACAATACATTAAGTCAGGGGCGTAACTATGGGGGGGAATGAGGGTATAGATCCTCTCCCAGAGAAGTAAAAGAATTATTAAAAACTATTGTATAGTTTAGACACATAATAACTGCGTCTTCTTTAGGTTAAATTTTTAGTGCCAAAATTATGTAAAATGTTTTTCCAGGCATGTCATTTTTCAAAAATTTTCCCGCCCCCCCAATTGGCTGGTCGCCACCCCAGGCCATTCCATCCTCCCCTAAAGCATATTTATAGTTACGCCACTACATAACTGATACAATTTGCATGATTAGTTACAATTTTTTCATATAATTTGAGTCACAAGTTAATACGAAATACCAATTTTATTTATCGAAAGTATTCATTCCTTCAGCAGCTTTAGATTTTTTATTTTGTTTTCTAAAAATTTTAAATTTTTTGGTGTAATATTAAGTAGTTTAGGCCCTAAGTAAACAAAGGACTCAAAGGACCATACTTATGTGTTCGCCAAAATATCTCTCTTCATTTATCGCCTCTGTTGGACCTGGAAATACAATGGGGCTCATATATGATGTTCTCTGCGTAGCTGTGAAAGATATCTATTCTCAAATCCTCAACAATCGATGTCTAGCGCGCAAACTCCGAGCCTCTTGTGGCTCGATTCGTTTAACATCTGTGCAACGCTTTATGTAGGTCCAAAAAATCTATTGCTTTTGCCAATTACAGCAATGTTTCCAATTTTTGTCAATCCTTCCAAATTATTGCGTCTAAAATATATTTTATAATATACTTGGTGCCTTCACAGTGAGTAAGGTAGAACTTAACGGAGATGGGGTTACAAGAAAGCATCATGGAGTTTATTCTGGTGAGGTCACCATTTTCTCGCACGCTTTTTCGTAATGCCACATCGCCTCATTTATTTCACTTCCAATCAAGGAATTTTGGAGCGAGCCAGTAGATATTCCATGTTACAAGCACTATTCAAGAGCGATTCAGATAAACGCTCTTATTTGCGTCTCCAAAATTGTCTTAGGTAGGACGACAATGAATGCATTTGGTAGCCGGGGTGGCGGTGGGATAAATTTCTCACTTTCTTAACCAATGAATGTGGGTTCGAGCCTTACCTGGGTGGGTTACTCCCATCCACGGAAAGGCATTCCATCCGTCCATAATTAGCAAAATGACTTATTAGCTAAATTAGCAATTAAAGACTTGAATAATCGCTGAGAGGAACTTCGTTTCCTTTTATTCGCTTACGGCTATTGTTTTAACAACCCGCCCACACGCTTATCGAGGTAGTTTGCGGGGTAGTATTTAGATATACGCCATGTTTATATATATAATTACTGAAATTATTATCAAATTCCATGTAAAGCAGTTGATTTGCATCAATCTAACAGTAAATTAAAAAAATAATTTGGTCCAACTACGACAGATGATCAGAAGTGAACATAGGAAAGTTAGCGCATCCATGATCTAAGCTCATCCACCCAGTTTGCCTCGTGGCAATCTACGGGGCATTAGCGCATCACTCCGGAAGTTTTCGGTCACGAATTTGTCGAGAAAAGAACGCCCGGGATGTCTCCAATTACCCAAATTACCCTGTGACGCCGCCTCGCAAGATGAAGGAGCAAACGATCCCATCATGCTCCGAGCGCCCTTCCGAACAGCGTCCTCCCCAACTTTTGGACACGCTCAAATAATTGAAAGGCGGCGCGCGAACACTAATCCGAGCCAACTCGTGAAGGGTCACGTCGCCTCTCGCCCACCACTTCTACCCTTACCCAATCTCTCTCTCTCTCCCCCGCATTCCCTATCTTTGGCGATGGTAGGCACGGCACGGTGGCCATTAATTCGACCCCACTCCTCCTCATCAAAAGAGGAAGACGAAGTAGTAGTAGTAGCAGCAGATTTTCCCGAAATGTTACTTGACCCCACCTCCATCCATCGCTAACCTCCTGTACGATATCTCGAACGGAAATCAAGAAAAGCTTCATCACGTGACCCTTCTCACAGATGGAGAAAAAGTTATGCCCGCCCTTTTTTTCTCTCTCCCGTTCCAACCCCTTCTTCCTCGAACAACCCTCTCCCTAACTACGACCCAGGAGCTAACAGATGACGCGGCCGGGGCGACAATAAGCGTCCTACCTTTCACTTTCCCTTATACTCACTCCCGACTCCACGCATACGAGCATTCTCCGAAGTCATTCGAACAATCCCTCACTTCGCTTACACATATAAACGTGTGCGCACGTGTGTTCTACATCGATAAACACACGCAGACTCCCGCAAGAATAGGTATCGCTTTCAGAATACCATTTCCACCGGTCGCACGCATTCAAACCTCTCCGAACGCGCTGCTATCTGGCTGAACTGACTCGGGTATCGTCGTCTCCATCTCCCACGACGTCACGTGCCCTTCCAAGTGTCATTAAACACCCCCTCTCCTGAGTGGGTGGGCCATTTTCGTCGCGGCATTGAGCTGTATGGAGGCGTCGCGCCGCTATGCTATACTTTCGCCACACACCTCCGTTGTTGGCTCGGGGGAACGATCGTTTTGATGGCGTGTCCCGATGAAATAGATTTTCTCGACACGTTCAACTCCAATTGGCTAAGAGAGGCGTAATCACGCATTCGGTGAAACAACTTGCGCACCACTAGCTACTGGGAGAGTAGTAAAATATTTTCCACGCCTCACTGAAGCATGTCTTCACTAAACTACCGTTATAACTACCTTAATTACGGCTCAATTCCATTCCATACTTGAGAAAGTAAAATTTTAAATAAAGCAAACCATTGGAACTGTTTGGCTAAAATAACTTCAAGGTGTAATATAAGTGATAAACAAAATCGCCAGGATTTTTTTCTCATAAATTGAGCATTTTGAAGAGATATTGGAAGAATTACCAATATCTTTATTTGATATAATTAACTGTTTACGAAAATAAATAACTTCCAAAGGGCTTACACGGAAACTACTACACCCCTAGATATTTATCTAAATATGTTGGTGGCCAAAGTAATATCCTTCATGGGGATAATCATTTTGTATACAATAAAACCAGGGTAAAATCATCTTTGAATGATTTCAGGAGGTCATTTTTGCCTTAAGAATGAGTCACAGAATTTTTTTACAAAAAAATGAAGAATTATAGCTATCAAAATTTAAAAAATCTGCAATTTATTTAGCTCAGATTATAAAAACCGTCGAACATATCGAATTATTAAAAAATTAATTCGTATGTCTTTCATATTCATTTTCATCATTATTATCCCCCAAATTTCTTCTTTTCCTCCTCAACTGCTTTAACACCGCTTTAACGGACCAAACCCGACGTTCCAGCCTCCCTAATGGCCTTCCACCCCTATGTTTCTCATCCCTCCTACACGTGAGACAATACGTGTTCCGTCTCTGGGACACTAATTCAATGTGTCACGAGGGAATGCCATCTTTCTCCACAGGACGTAAAAAAGGTTTCCTTTACTCGAGGGTGGAAGTGGTGGAACAGGGTAAAAATATGGAAGTCATATGTCTCACGGATGGGATGAATCTTCAATCTTGACTCCTTTATGGGAGAATCCTTGGGAGATTACCCGGACATTGCATTTATCTCTCCGAAGTCATTTACATGAGAGAGCAGCGGAAAGAGAAGTTTAGCTCAAATATTTCTTCTGCAGGAACGCAGCGAGGACCCAGAGAGGTAGCTTGGGTTCTCGGCGGAGGATTTAATGCAGGTTTCATAGTTTCGCATGGAAATTTTCGCCATATGATAAAGATTATTGAGCTAAGAAGGAATTGTGGCGAAGGGATTACGGAGAACGATGGATAGATTTATGGTAAAAACTGGATTTTGAATGCAGATTGTGCTTTTTATTCTGGAGATATACTTTCATTCTTGGAGATGATTGGGGTAGAATATCTAAGCGGTATATCATGAGTCATTATCGGAGCCTAGATTTCAACGGTGAGGTCTCAAGTACAGACCGACACAGTTGGTGGCGTGTAGTGTTCCAAACACCTAGCAACAAGATGATATGAATGCGAAGGATGTTATTATTCATTTGAAAAATAAAATGTGAGATCGTCGAAAGAAATTTACCTGATATCTAGCAGGAATGTCTTGAATATCCAACCACTGCCGCTCTTTCAACTTGCACTTTCGAGCATGATACCTTCTGGTATAAACATTTATGACAGATTTTATTTTTCGTAGCATATCATAAATATTATATTTCGCTAGACAAAAGTATATACATGCAAAACTCTGATTAACATGCATAGTAAAAATTATATGGTCCCGCTAAGCCATACAAGGCTTGTCAGCAGGTGCCACTTTTAACCTAAAGATTGGAATTTTTACATAAATAGTCAACAAGTATTAGGTGAACGGAAAATTTTACCAGTGAATAAGGTAGTTTGTAAAAAAAAAATACAAAGTTACATCAAATATTTTTCGTTATTCCACTCCCACAAGAAAACTCAAAAATAAATGAAAAGGAAACTGTGACATACACGGATACATTCACTCAAGAACCCAAATATGCACATCACATACAATTTTGTGTATGAATACATGTGCACATAGATATACATCATCCCGATTATGTCCAAAGTACATGTTAGAGCATATAATTCTCACATAACCAATTTCTTAATTATTCTTTCAATATTGACATTTTTTCTATAGACTCGATATAATTAGGTATTAGGTTAAACAATTTAGGAACTGTATATTCTAAAGTTCTCTTTCCGTGGACATTATAATACCTGGGAACCTCGAATTTCTCACATTTCCTTATCATGATGGACATTCCTTTTTCTTTTAAACTTATTGCTAAATTGATTATCACATATTACGATATATTTAAATAAATCCGTCAAAGGAAGTAAATTGAGTTTTTTATAAATTTTATACAAATTTTTCTCTGATGGATCCAATTGCTTTACCATCTTATGTTGAAGTTGTTCCACATTGTTCAATAATCTTTTATTCGTGGTACCCCATATTTTAATCCCGTAACGCAATAAGGCTTCAGCAAGACCCTGATAGATCATTTTTTTGACAGGAGTTGGCAGGGTATATTTTAAATAATATAACTGAAACAAGATGCATCTTAGCCTGTAACATAGGGAATTTAAGTGCAATCTAAATTCTAAATTTTTGTCTAATATCAGTCCTAAATATTTAAAATTATTGACTTGAGAAATGACGGAACATGAAAGTAAATCACAACTTTTCCTTTTCCTTTCATGACACAAGTTACTGGAATGTAGACATAAATGTGAGTGAAATCTTAAATTAATCAGCTTTCTGTCCTCCTTAAAGTTTAGGAATTGCATGGATACAGTTTTTTTGTTGTTAATGACTAATTTATTATCATGGCACCATCCTTGAATAGCACAAAAATTATCCTGTAGTTTTTCTTTGCTCTGTCAAAGGATTTACTACTTGCAAGTAGCGCAATGTCATCAGCGTACATTTATATATAAAAATATCTGATGAAATCTGGAATGTCGTTTATGTAAATTAAAAATAAGATCGGCCCTATAATGGAACCCTGCGGTACACCAGAAGTTATTGTTTTGATAGTACTACAATGATCAGATAGTTTAACAAATAACTTCTTGTTGTTAAGGTAGCATTTTAACCATGATAGTGGTATTCCACAACGTTCCAGTTTTCTACAGAGTATGTTGATATCGATTGTATCGAAAGCCTTGCTGAAATCGATAAAGACTGCCACAGTGGACCAGTTCTTGTTTAGCCTTCTGCGAACCTCTTCACAAAAATTCTCAAGGAGTAATTTAGTGCTTTTATTGCTTTGATATCCGTATTGGTGATTTATGATAATGTTAAATTTACATAGAAAGTTTTTTAGTTGTTCGGCAAAGTATCTTTCAATAATTTTGTCCATAGAAGGTAGGATTGAGATCGGACGATAATTATTCGTATCATTTTTCTTGCCTTGTTTGTATATCGGTCTGATCGCAGCTAGCTTTAAATCGTTGTGGAGTTTGCTTTGATTTATGCTTAGGTTTACCCAGTGAGTTATGGCCGCAATCATGTCTTGTGTACCATTCAGATCGACCATTCTCATACCATCATGTCCTGGACATTTCTTTTTCGAGTGATTTAAAATGTTTTGAACATCGAGTGTGGTTGCCGGCATCAAGAAGATGGTGGATGTGACAGTTCTTGTATTTCCCGAATTAAGAAGGGGTTTTGAACATTTAGGCAATATATTTTTTATGTTATTGGTGAACTGTGATGCAAAAGCTTCACAAACATCACTCAAATTGCTGTCCTTGAAATATGTTTTGATATGCATAACAATACTTGTTTTCCTGGTTATCCCCCGAAGTTTATTAATTAATTGCCAAGTTTTCCTAATGTCTTCCTTGCTTTGTATTAGTTGTGAACGAACAGAGGAAATTACATAAAATTAATATAATATATAATTATAATTACATTAAATTAATGTACTAAATAACATTAAATTTAATTTTACTGAAGGAAGCAGCAACCCTGACAGGAAGTAATGCTCTTAAAAGTATTTGATTTCGGAGTAAGAGGGCTTATATGTCAAGCCAAAATCAAGGTAAAATAGTTGTCTAGATAAGTCACTAACGTTGATGAATTCGCTTGCAATCAAGCCAGGGACCCAAGTCCTCAGGTTGTTCTGACCATGTTTCCTCAAATTATAAACCTAAATTATACTGAAACCCAGTAGGACTACTTAAGGACCATAGTTATCAATCAGTTGCCTAATAAAAAATCACAAGCATGCATATGCTGATTTGTAAATGTCTGAAACAATAAGTCATGGAATTCAGTGCAAGAAATAGAGAGAAAAATATTACCTCCAACTACGCTATTTTTATGCAGGTATCGAGTTTTAAGAGCTAAAAAAATATTGAGTAAAGAAAATTAAAGTAGAAAAAAAGAAAACAATTAAGTTGCTCTGAGGGGCAAAATATTTTCCAAATCTTACACGATGTATAAAAAAACCTGCTAAGGATACACAAAATTGGAATCGTGAGAGAGTTGGTATGCAGTCGAAGGAGCCAAGTTTTTGCATTAAGAGTTTCGTAAGTGATCTGAGATTCCTGAAGATACATTTTGATACATTTTGTGATTAAATATAGGCATTTTGGGTACCTGATTTATTGCTATACTCTTGGAAAATTATGCCACACATATGGCTGGTGGATATCAGCTAGCATGATATGTATAGGATTCATTTGATGTCATCTTCTCGCGGTGGAAATGTTTATTGTGAAATAATTCAAAATAATTTTTTTTCTAGACAAAACATCACTTTTATACTACTTGAGCCGGCATCAATCACCGCTTTATACAGCCACTACAAAAATCACATCAATGAATATTGGGAACATTGAAATTCACATTACAATGCTCCATATAGCGATAGAGGGTTGAGAGACCTAAGTTAAAGAACGCAATTTGATGTTAATCCGACCCGATATCCAGTGCTATGAGGTACACGTGGAATCGGAAAAAGCTGTTAGGAAAGAGAGAGAGAGAGGGTGCCATGGGAACGCGGCGCCATCGTCACGGCTGTTGCTTTGTGATTAATGCAAGCCCTGGGATTGGGGATGTGGAAGAGGGATTCGTAGACAGACCGGAGGAAGGAGAGCTGGGATTGGGAGGAAATGCACAGTGCCCATACGGAGTGGCAAGGGAAGATTTCAGGAATCCGCGCGAAGAAGAAATCCAAAGCCAAATCCTAAGTGCGTGCTTTTTAGACGCCAGAGATAAGGCGTCAGAATTTGCCGTCAAGATTTGGTTTATGAGGATAAAGTGAGTGCTCTCAATTTTCACAATGATAGATTGAAGGCACAAAAGTTTGTGCTATGTTTTATACGAATCAATAACTTAAAGTGTGACTTTTAAGACATTTGAAGCACATTGCGACAACTAGGACGCATTAAACGTTGTAAAATCTAAAATTAGTTGAAGGGGGAGAGAACTGTAAGATCGATATTGAAATCAAGATCGATCTATGACAATTCCACAGTCGACTGTTCCCAAATTATCTTGCAACCTTTCATAATTTGATGCAAACAAATATAATGATTTTCTCCATATGATGCGGTAATAAATGGTTATACAGACTTAAATCATTTCCACATCATGAAAATTTTGACTCGGAAAATATTTCCTCGTAGTTATCACGTAATTTTTCGTGCATCAGCTACCATAATACGTAAATGAATATTTGCGAGTGCAAGTAGTTAATCCACCTAAAAACTTCTCAATAAATGAAGCAAGTTGATGAGTTGAAAGAGTTGATGAAACTAAACGCCATTGGACTTCGCTGGTACAGACGAGGGTTACTTTTGGCATTTTGCGAAAGGGATGTGTGAATCCTGTCTTCATGATGAAAAATTATTCTGTATATATCGTTGCTATTTTCAGCTTATTTTATAGATTATGACATCATGTAATTATGATGTCTATAATTTCATAATTGCACATAAAATAATTGTGAATTCAATTACAGTTTTTAATATGGCAATGCAGAAATATTTCCTAGTATTGATACTGCTTGCAAATTTCAATAGTTTCAAAAATATGAATTGCAGCACTCAAGGTTCTATGGGTGTCCTGCGAATAATAACTATGAGTGCTCATTATACATGAAATTTTGGAGATATGCGAATAATAAACAACGGTTGACCAGCGCGCTAGGCATGAGTGGCTATTATAGTTGGGAATTTTCAGAAAATCTATGGCATTCAACTTCTCAAAGACATTCTTGTTGTGACCTCACACGCATAACCGTAAACGCTTATCAATTTTAATCGAGTCACTTTTTCCCGAGGGATTTATGATGACTGTGGCAAAAACAGAGCCACAAACCCCGCTGGCAGGAGACCAACTCCTTCCGGATTTGAAATTCAAAACGGAGCGACTGCTGAGCCTGCTTCAACATATTTGGGATACACCCACCTCCCTCACGAAGGTCCTTGGTCCGTGTCGTTTGTCAAAAGTTTGCGGCTGCACTGGTCCAAGTGTGTTTAATTCGTCGCAAACGGAAATTCCGCAAGGCCCAATTTGAAGGAATAAATGTGAAAATAAACAGGAACATTAATTCTGAAATGTTTTTCTGCGTTAAAACTTGTAAGTTAAAGTCAACGAGATGGAAGAGTACTTGAGAGAAAATCTTTTGCAGTGTGATTACAAAGGTAAGGCACTTCGCGACAAAAGTGCCGTAATTGAGTGCCATTTTTGTAAAGAGCGTGCAGCCAAAGTTCTCAACACCTCCAGTAATGGAAGGTTTCTGTAGTTACAGCTGTCCTAAAAATATTAACGGGATATTTTAGGCGATTACAAGAGAGATGTATGAATATTTGCTTCATCAAATACATTATAGTACACTCTCCCAAAATAAAATCAATAATTTCAGCTGACTTTGCTTGACTTTTGCCGGACCTGAAAGATACATTTACGATTTATGTAGCTTTTACAAAATTATGTAGACCTTTATTAAAAGGAGTGAATAGATACCAATGAAAACAGCATTGCCCATCAATTTATAGACGTAAGACTATCATAATGAATCGTACGATTACTTACTCTCTTGCAATTGAAGCATTTTAAAGGCTCGAAATTACGGTAATTTATTAAAACTTTCAGTAGCACCGGTTAATAAATCGGTGCTTTTCTTTATTTAACGCGTTATGAAAAATCAACAAAAAATGGCAAACATCTAATTCCATTGCGCATTGCCTGCTGGCATTTACCCGTTTTGAATATGGCCCGAAACAAAAGCAAGAAAATCAAACCGTAGCAGAGGATAATTAAAGCAATGTATATTTCGTGATTTTTATGTCATCATACAAGTACAACTACCACAACGATCTTACAGAAACTCTACTTTATTAATATAAAATCAAAAAAATCATTTTTCCTCTGACTCTTTATATGTATATTTATCAAATTTTAACTTAAGAAGCACATTACATACCGCCATTGAAACCAAATTCGATATAACATCAATTAAATATTTAAATAGATGTTATATATTTGAATATGTATAAAATATTAAGGCAACATGAAGAAAATGATGCGCAAAAATACTACACTTGACGCTACGGACTGGAATAAGTACGCATATTCAGCTTGTATAGAGCTTAAAATCCAAATATAATGATTTAAGACTTTAGTATTAAAATACCAGTAATTTGTTGGCAGGCGAAAATAGTCTTTCTTAATACGTGGTTCTGATTACACAAAACTTATCGATGCACCAAAAGAAGTCGTTAAATTAATGGAAACGAAAAGACCAACCTATGCTCGGAACTAGGGGGGGAAGGGGGTAAACGTTCCGCAACGTGCCCCGGGCAGTAGATTTCAGGGGCGGCAAAATTTGAAAAGTACATTAAAAATTATATGATTTTTTTTCTAATTAAATTATTTTGCATGTATTATTAATTAATAAATTATTCAACAAAAATATTTATATTTTTCATTAATAGCAAACGTGCGATGTATAATTCCAAGTACTGCATCTCAAGAAATAGCTAACGGATATATTATATTTTAGTAGTTTGGGGGAGGGAGAGAGAGGGGACATCATGAAAAGGGGGCGGCAAACTGATCTCCCCCTTGCTGAAAAAACTCCTACTTCCGACTCTAGCTCAACCACCCACTCTCTGGGGCTCGAAAAATATTCCTTCAGTGAATCGTCCAAGCAGCTTCGCTCAGTTACTTCTGGTTAACCCGCCTTGCGTTGAGGTACGTGGCAATGTTCCATGCGGGATCCGGCTAATTCGAGCCCCTTGATCTATTGGCCCTAATTCGTGATCCGCCTCGCTGCCCAATCGAGATGACCGTCTAGTCGGTCCTCGTGGTTCTATCCACCGAGGAATTGGTCAGAGACGTGGCCAGTGAGGCCTAACCTCTGTGTCGGAAGCCGTAGCCTGGAGCTTCAAATAATTTCGTTGATATCCCGAGATGATAGGGGACTACTGAGAATTCCACACGGGGCGGTACAATATGGGAACGTAATAGCCTACGTCAGTTGGTGAGGTTGTCCTAATTATGTAAGCCTAAGGCGTGGGTTTGTGGTACACACACCAGAATGTGCATTTTATTTTAGTCCAGTCGTGCAATTTAACTTCCTATATTATATTCACAAAGATTTTCCTCAAGCTAGATGTTGAATATCATTTGCTCCAAGAATAATGACTTCGTTTACTTTAATGTTCTTTACATTCCATTTCATACTGCAGCAGTTAGGACATAGAATGGAAGAAAGGTATCTCTCAAATGTATCCATAACTACATGGAGATCAAATGTGTAGTCGCCACTTGATCTTTACGTTCACAGTATTAGTTGTTAAATTTCGACCAGATATATAATAACCTATTAGGTATTTTATCATATTTAAAATCATCAATAAGATAAAACTCATGGAATTAATATGAGTATTCAAGTCGATCACATAAAAAGATAATTATACTCCCCTGGTTAACTATTATAGTCATTGTATTTTATTACTTAACTTTAACCAGAACCCATAGAAGCAGTATTTAATGTCTGAAAATTATCCTAGTCACGTCAACATGTTCTAAGTAATTGATATTATAATATGATATTAAGTGGCACAATACTATTGGATTAATTATCAAAACTCTAAATCTCGATTATTTACACATCAAGTAAAACTTTCAGAATGAATAATTTGTGTTCGTATAAGTCTTTAAAATCATTTTACTGAAGACCGGAAGGGAAAAAGAGCTTTAAAAACTTCGTTTTCTGCCAAATTCAGAGTATTCAATTATTATCAAATAATTACTTTGCACAGAGACAATACTCATCGGGAAAAAAACTATTACTGCCATCTTTAGTCTGCCAGGGGATATTTTCTCATCTCAGATAGAAATTGAAACCAGTCGGTTACTTACCTGCTTAGCTCCCGAACAGAGGCCAGAAAACAGACAATGGTAACACCAGTAATCAAAGAGTTAATCGTTCCAGCCATTTTATGAGTTACAATCTCAAGGTCTCATACGTGCTCCTGCCACATGTTTTTTTTATTTTCACACAAATTGTGACAGAAATATGAATTCTGAGAGGCCTTACATGTTTTTAGATAGCGGCTGAAATATATTAGCGCGGAAATAATGCATTGACATGAAACATTTGCCAAAATGAATTATGTTTTCAATTAATTATGATGCAATAACACAATGACTTTGTAGTAATAAGCACATCGAGAAGTTAAAATAAGCTTAAAGTTTGGTCAATCCTGACACAAAAGGTGAAATAAATATAATATGCTTTAAAGGAAAGATGTTCACAAATAAGTTGTAGAGATATACTATTACTTAAAATAATTTACCTTTCATTCATTGAACCAGATGGGCCATCGCTATTTCATCGCTATGAGGACAGTTCCATAAGCTTTTTAATGAATTCCTGAGATTAAGGTCACCGTTTAAGAGGTCAGTGATGAGAGTATCGTCTTGGTAGAGAGACAAAAAAAGGGAAAAAATCATTTCGCCGGCATTAACGACATACGGGCACTGCTGATGTGAATGAACTCGGAATTGGGTAAATGGTCTGGTGAAACAGGTGACAGAGGGAGGAAGAGGAGGAGGACATCGCTAACGAGGCAAGTAATTATTCGAGAATAACGACGAAGGGCTGGCTTGCGGAAGGGTCTACTGAGTTCTTCTGTTCCACCCCTTCTCCCATTTCAAACGAACCAGGGCCCATCACACTCACCCTATCACTGACTTAATGCCCTGGGGCGAAGATAGGAAAGCGGATCGTGTGAGGAGATAAGTGACAGTATTCGTTGAATCAGAGGAGACGAAATGCATGGCGAGGAACCAGGAGAACCTAATCAACTAAGATTAGACCAAATACAATTTTTAAAAAAGCTTAAAGAATATATTATAAAAATACTGACAATTCAAAATTAATTTTTTGTGGGACATAGAAATTTAAGCAAATCTAAAGTATCTTTCAAAAAAACATGGTATGGTAGGATATTGAGGAAATTTTAGGCAAATTACATGACCTTATTATTTTCTCATTTCTTCATGCTACTAATTCTTCTGCTACAAATTGAAATTAAAATTTTTTTATGATATTTATAACGTGTAAGATTTGAAAGTTCAAGATGACTGCTTCTATTAAAATCAATCTGTAAAAAATGCAATTATTAAATGGAAGCAGCAAGTGTTTGAAATAGTACCTAAATATTAAAAAAAATTCACATTCTCTCACTGCATTAGTGCTGAATACATTAAATTTTTTGATAAGGAGGCAAAAGAGAGTAATCGTTGAAACGGTGGAAACGAAATGTAGTGCGAGGAGCCAAGAAAACAAAATCCACCGCCTACAACAATTCGAAGGCTCGCGAAAAAAATCGTCCACGCTGGAGAACAGCGTGATGAGAAAACCTGCAATCATGTAAATTTGCTCAAAGAGTACTCTAAGATAGCAGGAAATAGTCGTAGAATTTGCATATTATCGCTTCAAGGAGCATAAACGTTGGAAAGAATTCCTGAATAAAAAAATCATAGATGCCATAATTTGGCACGTTTTCAAAAATCTCCATTTTAAACTGCGCTCTTTCTAATGAGTTACTGCCGCATTCAGAATTCAGCTAATTGGTCCTCGGACAAGCCAACTCAACGGCGGGTCGCATTTTTTACATCCCTCAACACAGTTGCAAATATTTCACCTGCTGTCGACAGGATGAGTAGAAGCGAATCGAAAAAAAATTGGGGCCTTCGAAAGACCGGAGGATTCCAGGACCTAAAAGCGGTCACCTGACACCGAGAACCAAACATAAGAGTTAAAAAATAGTAAGCCGAGAGGCAGCCTGAATCGCTGATAAAAAACCCAGTTGGTCTACAAAAGAGTCGGTAGTACAGAAAAAATAATTCTCCATGTTTTTTTCTCCATGTATAATTCATCGATTAACATTCACCCATTTACTATGTGCATACCTTGGGAAAGAAATATATTGGAAACATGAAGGTGAGACGTTAATTATGAAGAACGGAAATGAAAGATGAATCGGATAACAATCAAGAGGAAATTATTTTATTTTCAAGGAAGTTTTCTCTACCGGTATCTACCGGTGGAAAAATAAATTATGTGTATAATTTTTAGCATGTAATAATTCATTTCAATGTATTCATTACTACCATATAATTTTCACTGCTATATTACTATACTTATAAGCTGTACTTCTTCTTAGAAGAAGTTGCCTTGCCACAGAACAGCAAGTAAAATTACAATTTATTATCGCATAAATGTAAGTGATGATAAGCAAATTTATTGAGATACATTCTCTTCTTTCTATGTTATGTTCCTGAGTTGCCTTATTATATCTCACAATACACTCTTTTTTAAGCTTCATTGAATGTTTGTAAGCAAGCGCCGTGGACAAATATTCAGCATGATATGAATCAGTTGGTAATAAAAAAATGAAAGGAAAATTTTTATCACAAAATGCCTCAGACATTCTCATAAAACTATGCTCACAGTGGTATAAACTGGTACACAGTGATATACACGTGGTACTCGAACCCACGACTATAAGGGATTGCTAGTGCGGATTGAACCCACATTTTCACTTAGTTCGGTATTCACCCAGACTTCGCAACAGAGGCGGACCACCAGACATGGTCAAAAGTAATAAAGCCACAACAGGAAAAAAGCCAAGTTAAAATTTTCTTTCCATCTCAGCCACCATCCACCAATTTTGTGGGAATGTACATAGTCACGATCGGGTCGAAATAAAAACGGAAATAAATCCGTGAGACGCTCTTGATTTACCCCACGGCGCGGCGTGTTTTCAGTGCTACCCGTGAACAATCCGTTCTCCCACGGCGGCGGCCCCTCCAACCGCCGCCTGTCACGTCCAGTACAATGTGCCCCGACGTCGCCAGCCACTGGCTCCGAGGTCGAGAGATCGCTCGATTGTAGTCATTTTCTTCGTTGCCTTTCTTCCACCCGGGACAGATTTTCCCTTCGATATAAATTGAATCTATGGGAACCTGAGACCTGGCGGGCAACCAAAATGTAATCCCATGAGTTTGGCGGACGAAGAGAGAGAGACAGGATTCGACAAGTCCACATCAAAAGGATAGGATCTAACAATCTAATTTTAGATCGGAGGCAAGAGTCAGGAGGTATTTTTACGGGAAAAAATGTAAGGATTGCGTGCACAGCAAAAAAAAATGACCGGGCCACGATGAAATGTACTGTCCTCGTGATAGGTTCTTACTCGGTGGGTGCGCTTTACAGATACACTTCGTTTGGTTTGCTAGCAAAATATACCCTAAGGGGATTGACTCTTTGAGCAGATTCTTTCTTCCAAATACTGTATTCCGCCATCAAAGCCGGTCAACTTCGAGATTACGTCAGATAAAAGAAGGACTCGCTCGCGAGTCAACTTATAACCCATCTCTTGCACCATCGAGGTATATCATTGTATTATTTTGTGACATCCGAAAAAGTATAAACAAGTATAAAAAACTATTATATTAACTTATATTTTGATTGAACCTCCCTCATAACCCATGGCCAAAGCAAAATCACTTTCTCTACTCAGTAATCAGAAGTTTAGGGATTCCCGTCTATATTTTACGCAATAAGAGAAAAAATTGGAATCTCCTCATTGAAAGTATGTATCATAGAGTGTATCAAACGGTTAAATCACGCTTGAAGTACGACAAAAGCACTAAAGTAAAATAAGAGTTTAAGTTCTATAAGGGTTTTAAATCAAGAACAATATCATATTATCCGATAATATATGACAGCTAATCATCTTTTTATATTAAATTGATGAACTTAATCGAAAAGCTTATGTTTTTAGTGATCTAGAAAATTTACGCAATATTGAGATGAGTAAGGAGAGATAAGTTCAAAACATGAATAAGTCTCTACAAAATTATATCAGTTCTGTAAACTAGAGAATTACCTTAAATAACGACGGAATTTTTCGGATTCATATAGTATTCATTACTTATGATAGCAGTGAACAAAAACTTTCTTCATGGAAATGTGGGGTTAATGATACTCAATACAATGGGTGAATAGAAGCATAAGTTGAAGATAGAGAGCAAAGGATTTGCGATCTTTATGGATTGTTTCAGAGCTAAAAACTATCAAAAATTATGTTATGAAAAAATGCGTAGGATAAAGATGTTTGGCCAAATACTCCACCATTACCACACTATATTCTTCTGCAATACGAGATTCTCGTGCTTTACCTCAGTAACTAATCGTTCGGTTGTAGAGAAATAAACTGAAAATGAAATGAAATTTATAACCATGTTTCGTCAATATCATGAACTCATTTCATTCATCAACTTCATGAACTCATCCTGGCATTGAAAATTATTTATCCTGGTTTGTATTTATAATATTTGCATTTTGGCGCTCGTAAAACAGTTGCTTCAATGTTTACGCTTTTATTCAAGAACTCCTGTATGCATTTAGATTGATGTCCCCGAAATGGATGAAGTGCCACATATGAATGCATATCCTAGAGCATTACTATTTTATCATAATATTACTACAGTAAAAGTAATCTACCGATTTCTTTAGGTTTCCATGAAGTACTTACGAAATATTCTGGCAGCCTCCACTTCCTTCATCTACTTCACTCTTTAATTCACAATAAGGCATATTCCCTTTCCTTCTACATAAAAAAAACCTTTTCTCTTCTTTACCTCGTTTCCCTAATATTCAACCTTCTACCACTGTTTTCAATATTCCCTCCCCACTAAGTATTCGCTCTATCCATGCATTCTTCTGTCTCTTTTGTATCTCGTTTAAAAGCTACATCTCCTCAACCACCATGTCCAGAACTTCGTTGATCCTCCTCCTCTCCGTCCACTTCACCATCCATTCTTCGCCACACCCATATATCTCCAATAACTCCATCCTTCTCTCGTCCTCTTTCCGAAGCGTCCCCGTTTCAACAGCATAAAGCGCTACAATCCAGCTCAAGCTCATCACTATCCTTTCCTTTAAACAATTACATAACGATCCTCTCATAAGTTCCTTCTTGTTCATGAACACTTCAATTATAATATAAGCACCGAAAATTGATGTTAAAAATCACTGCCAATTTATTATTCAATAACCGAGAATTTGAAAGCACTGTCGGCAGCATATGCATGCACTGCTTAATTACTTATATATAAAATTTCAAGCTTGGATATTTCGAATTTTTGCAAGGACAGAATTATTCGTATAAACAAACTTCGAATATTCCTCAGAACGGCCGGGTAGCAACGCGCTGAATATAGGCGCGTGGAGAGGTAGACCAACAATGTTTCCTTCCAAATATTGGGACAAAGGGAGGGAGTGAGTGGGGGGTCATGCTTCAGAGAGTGATTTTGGCGGTATTTAGGGTGCAAGCGAGGTATCCATATCCCGAGATGGCCCGCTCTCATTTAAATTCCTCCCGAAACACTCACCTCCCGCTTTCCCGGTATCCAAAATTGATTCGAGAGCGATAATTCAAAGGGGTGAATGCGAGTGATACTAAGGGGTTGATTGAAGAGAGGAAGGGGTGCAGAGCGGTGGTGGTATCAGTTTATCGGTATGGAGGTGCGCTCAGAGGACGATGAGAAAGCTCGGAGGAATTAATGCTGCACATCATGTCGCTATTTCCAAGGGATTAAATTTGTCCCAAATTTTGTAGTACAAATATAAAACCGCTAGATATCGATGACTAAAATTGATGAGAATGACGCTCATTTAATGATATTCAAAAATACTTTGAACTATAATAGTCGGAAGTTTTTTTTCAGAGGTACGTCAACAAAATTTCTCTGGTAATCCCTGCATTGGCGTTCGGCTAAGGGTAAGTTAATCATACTTCACCAAAACACGTAGCTGACAAAGACAACTCACTGTTAATTGCAAAACAAAATAAAACTATCTACTACCTTAACATGCTGCGAAATAGAATTCAGAAAGCAATTAATAGATCGATATTACTCAGAATCATGGACAAGACATCTGAGAACTATACTATAACTACTATTATAAAAAAATGTATGCTTGCTCAGGGGGAACGATTAAATTTTTCTCTATTTGACGACTGAAAGAGATGATTATTGCGGTAATAATGTAACCGATACTAATTAAGACTTAAAAACTTATTTAATGCTTTAATGAACTCTCGGCAAGCAAGGTGACTTGTGATATTATAATTTTAAAAATGGATGTGGATATCAGATAAATGAATGAAAACAATCGCACTTCACTGACTCATAACTAAAATGAAAAGCAAAATACCATATCGGGAAATATGAGTCTCCGTCTTCATAATATGGATATTATTCCTGTAGAACCCATATTTTAAATGTTTAATTTTTGCAGCAAAATTTTTAAAAAAACTTAAATACATTCAAACGCAAATCATGAAACACAGAGAAAGTCCACTTAGAGCTACCCAGCTTTCGAAATAATTAGAATGCATTACAATGGACATGCTCAGCGTTAGAACTTAATATTAGCTTGGAAACCCTAATTGAAACATAGATATCATTCGTTGGAACTAATGATACTATATAGGGTTGAGAGCACCGCGTCCGATCTTTTCTAAAAATATATGTACTCTTTTATAACTCATTAAAAACAAAAATGTAATGAAAGATAATGCATCGACAATGGCAAAATTTATTTAAATTTAAAAAATGAGAATTGATAGGTATCTATGAAATGTATTAGTTTAGTTACAATCAATAAGCAAATCATATTCATTACAAAAAAGGTACATACCGATTCAATATACCGCCTGGGTCAGGCATTTAATTCCTGTTTATAAGTTTCAATTAAATACCTTTCGATCGTCCTCAGGCTTGATTGACGCTGAGTGGTCAGATGACGGGCTCATACACAGTTGAAGGGTGGATTACGCCGGTGGTAATTGCTGTACGTGGTTGGTTGAGTATTCCTACGAAACGTACGTCGTCAGAAATGGAGAGCCCGAGAAAGGTCCATCGCTTGTTTAATATCATTTACTCAGCGAATAAAAAATTTAGGAAATATATTTCTTAGGGCTCAGGAGGCCCCAGCTTAATACTGCGAGTGTTATTAATTAAGCAAGTCAAGAGTGGCACTCGATGATGATAAATTAAAACCCAATGTCACTCGCTCGACCATGGGAAGCCGCAGGCACTGGTTTCGGCCACTCAGGCCGCGCTATCAGCTCGCTGGAGTGGTCTCCCGCTTTGGTCTCCCCCCATATCACTTGGCGGAAACCGAAGCGATGAATTCCCATAATTGATTCGGCTGCGCTACATCATCATTCGGCTGCGGGGAAGGTCGAGCGGACGCAAGTGTGCGTCCTTAAGGGAGACAGAGAAAGGTGAGCCAGCTGCAATGCCTCCCATTCACTCCTACCTTGCGAGCTCACTAAACATTCCGCTTATATCGAGTTCAACATTTCAGGAATTGTTTCAATTATAATTAAGGTATCAAAATTTTTTTGTGGGAAAATTAAAAATCTCTTAAATTTTTCTGAACTTAGTTCTCTCTTTCTTTAATTTTCCATTAAATCCTGTTGCGTCATAATTATAAAGTAACGAGAAACGGCAGGAATATTAATAAGTATGCATTCCGTAAAACATTTTAATTATTTAGTTTTTCCCTGCACCTTTTCAAATACGGTGGCATATGAAACCATTCATGGCTTGACGTGGTGGAAATGCAAAAAATGCCTTGTTAACATACAAACAATAGATGTTAAATTCCACACGTTAATATGCAACTCCACTATCAACCTTGGTTTCGACACTCTAGATAATGGCTATGTAACTCCGTGCAAATTTCACTCAATCTAATTTTCTCTGTTGTCCTTCAAAATGACATAGTGTGTCGAAATCATGGTCGCTAGTGAAGTCAGATATTACGAAAATGCCATTTATTTTTTACATACTATCAAGGATAAAACTCTGGCATTTTTAAAAATTTTAAGACAATGAAATCATTGGTTTGCAAGGTTACTTTGTGGAATCGTGACATGATAGAGTTAATATTAAACTTTGTTGGATTCCACTCAGTATTTAATAAAAGAATCGACCGTTTTGATGGTGAATACCTCTTGATAATGGCCTGAAAAAGTCGAAACCGGTCGAGTCTTTCAATAAATACTATGCGGAATACGACAAAGTTTACTTTTTAATTTAACTTGAAGAACAATTTATTTGAAAATACTTTACCAGTTCTAAAGAGTTATTTTAATGAACATTGCGTAGTTTGGCCCCATTTTGCTATGCGTCGTGGCATCATGCCTCTCTCTCTCTCATCGAGTCTTTATAGTGTAACGCAGAGAGGCGTTGGGTGTTGTTAGTCAGTATACGCCCCCACGATATTTGGCCGGCCCTTGATTCTCTTCCGGGTCCCCAAAGGACGTGCGGAGGAGGGAGAAGAAAGAATGGGGATGGGTGCATTCCCCAATCTGCGCTCTTCCCCCTCTCCTCCCAACTTGCCTCCCCCTCTAAAACACCCGCTTTCCCCTGCCCCCCCCCCTCCCAACCCCCGACAGATCCCTCGCCGAGCATTATGTATGCGAAGCGGATTCCCCAAAGGAGAAGGGTGGCGCCGCATTGGGGCCAAATTATTGGTCGGCTCCCTATCCTCCTCGCGAAGGAAGATAAGACACTCTCCAACACGCAACTCTCTCAGGGGTTTTGGGAATCAGTGTCAGTCGCGCCGAAATCTTTTGCCTACCCAAAAAAAACCAGCGAGACATTTTTCCCGATTTTCTTCCGAGTAAAATTTGTCTTCGCGCTATCAAATAATGATTTGTGCAGAGACGTAAGTGTTGGGAAGAAATTCTAATGCTGCCATCAATAGTTTGAAGGAAAAGTTTTGATTTCAGAGATATATCCAAATCAGTCGGTAGCTTACGTAGTTCTGGTTTAGAAAAATCGTGACACCCGCTACACCAGTAATTCATCACTTATTTATAATTGATGTAAGTCATAGGAGAAGTACTTCATGAAAGAAAATCACCCGAATAACTTCACCATGCCATAATCAACTATAATATTTATCTAAATGGCTGAAATAATATCATATAATGACAGCCAAGATCCTAAATGTCGATTATGTACGCATTAAGTAAAACTTTAACAATGAATATATTGTGCTCTTTTAAGTCCTTGAAATTATTCCACGGGAGGCTGGAAGACAAAAAGATATTCCATTGAGGAATAATTACTTTAAAATATTTAACCACTGTCTACTCCAGAGTATTTAGATTATCAAATGATTATTTTGTACAGAGACACCAGTATTAGGAAAATCATCAGTTCGACAGGGAAAACCTTCTCATTTCATTGATAAAATCAAACCAATCGATTGCTGGCGTAGTTTCGCATTAGACAGACCGTAAGGCCCACTGTACCAGTTATTTACAACTGAGCTACTTTAAATTGCTGTGTCTCATATGCATACGTGCCGCAGACATATGCTATATTTGTTTTAACGTAATTCATAAAAAGTATTAATCTTGAGAGCTCCGGCATGTTTCTACGTAGCGGCTAAAATATGCCAGCGCGAAAGTAATGCACTAATGTGTCATACTCACTAAAATAAATGATGGATTCAACTCTTTACGCTACAATAAGCGCCATGAATTTTTAGACCTCAAGTAATTGAGGAACTTTAATTAGTTAAAAATTAATTCAACCTTAATACAAAAGGTAATATAAATTAAATATGCTTCGATTTTTCGTAGATTTGTGTCCTCTAAAAAGCAGCAAGACTGAATAGCCACTTGGAAGATCTATGTAAGCTAACGGTAGAAAATGATATTCAAATCGAGGTTAATTAGAGTGAAAGCTTCTTTGTCACCACGATTTTTTTTGACAGAGGATAGTAAAATATCTCCATGCTTCCCGAGATAATTGTTTGCTTTCTCAGCCTCGATATATTTTTCTGCAGAAGTTTCACACTAAATTTGACAGTAAATTACAACTATAATTGGCACCGTAAGTAAGAGAGCATAATTACGTGAAATATTATTTAACCTGGAGACAACTGAAAGATAATTGTTTTGAAATAAGGTCTTCAATGCCGATATTCCTATCAGGTGGGTGTCAATTGATTAGGAGGAGAACTCCGAATTATTAGGCCAAGGAGTGTTACAGAGTTATAATGCATGCACTATCCTTTTACGTACGATACCTATATTATTCAATGATATATAATTTTCGCTATTCAATTCGCAGAAAGATTTAAAATCTGAATTTTTAGCATCACAAACTATGCGGGAGAATTCGCGTCAAGAAACAGAATCTAGTGCGCTGCAGGGTACGCAGTACAATTTCGTGATGGGACTGTAATCCAGATCCACCCTATTACTCCGATCGCTTTGTTCAATTAAGGCTTATTGGCGTTCTCCTCTATTGAAATTTTCCTATGCATTTACACGCGCGGACCTCATCGCCGATATCCAGCATTCTATCTAACTAAGAGCTCAAAGTTGCATTTGTACATGGCGTTATTGTTAGGTTTGCTGCATTTGCTTTGGTCGCTGGTTTAATTTAAAGCAACATAGCGATTAATACTGGTGTATAAAACGATTCACTAACTAATTACTTGAAGCAATCTGCAAGGTTCAGCGGCTCATAAGCGCAACGTCTACTCTCAAAGAGTGAATTTTCACTGATGAATAATTGGATTCAAATGCAACATGCTAGAGATACCAAGAGCCAAGGACGCTTGGCAGCCGCAGCGCCGAACTAATAATTTGATCCTCTCACACGATACATGGACCAAAGCCATGCTCTTCCCCGGATCTCCATGAAAATATGGCTCCCAAGCTACGAAAAACAAACAAGCTTCTTGCACACTGCACGCTGAATTATTTCAGCGCCGTGCTATATTAAATGAGATGGTTATACCTGTTGGAAATTTACTCGAGCAAAATCCTACTTAGGCTGTTTGGACAAGGGATGACAGATGAATACGATTGTCAATATCCACCATACATAAACGGAGAAGAAACGAACTATCACAATTTTAAACGATTGAACAAAATGGATTTAAGTAAATGATAATCCAAACTTATGTGCGTTATAATTGGTTGTCACTTCAATTTTAGTTCTAAGAAATTTGAAAAAATCTGCGACATGTTTATGAGCTAACAGGGCTTTGCCATTACCGGATCCTGAAAATTTTTCAAATTTGAATTTCCAGCCCCAAAAAGTTATTGAATATATAAAAACAATCATAGACAACGGGATCCACAATTCCACTATGGATGAGATAATAATTCGCCACTATATGTGAACTTCCCATTCTTATAGATGCATTTATGCTTTTGTGGAGGTTCATCTTTAAAACGCTACAATATTATGCGGGAAATCAGTTAGAACCTAATTATGCTGACTGAATCAGCCGCAAACATCCTTAGCCAAATGAAGTCGATTCATTCGGTTGGATATTGGTCAGGTATATTTAACATAATATATAACCTCGGAAAAAGTTCGATTCCTGTACACGCTGTGATCCGGTTTCCATATTACACAGTGTATAGCTGTCTAACACTTCATGATATACCATTATACCCCACCCACATAATGCATTAACTAGCAAATAGACAAATCTAAATTTCGGGAGGGTACCACATTTTTATTTCCAATTACCAAGTATCCAGCACTTACTGTGCGTTAAATCGGGAGTACGTTAATAATTCGCAACACACAAGCATCCACACTGTTGATAGGGGCAACCTACCCTAGGCCAACGAGGCCGCCTTTGTGCAAGTATCAAGCTATACCTACCGGAAAATTAATTAAAAATAGTGAAAATAAATACAATAATTAATATGATGTATGCCAATACATCCTTTCCTTTGAACCTTGAAAATCGAAACGTTTATGGGGAGGCACTCCAAACTCCACCTGTGTGGGGACGTACTTCCCTGGTTCTTACTCGCCTTGTTGCAAACCAGCATCCGCCAGTGAATGCATTCATTTATCGCATTGACATACTGACGACTTGAAGCTGAAGAAATCAATGTAGAAAAGATGATGATAGTAGAGAAGAAAAAGTAAAAAAAGCACTTTTCTTGGGGAAGAGCTACAGTCAAAATGGCACTGCATTCTTCAATCAAATCTGAGCTAAAACTCTTCCTTTGTCCCGAGTGATGAAAATAACTTACGAGCCTCTATTATTAACTGATTACGACCCCATGCACAGACACTCATCCTCCTCCGAGTTTAACAGGTTTAAAAAGGTGATAAAGTGATCATGGGGGTGAATCGACCGTGAGGAGCAAGAGAAATTTTCTATAGAAGCGTCATCTATCGACGATTGGATCAATTAAAAGATCCCCGGAGCGGAGACACTTGACCCAGATCTATACGTACGCGAAACGAGAAAGCGCTCGCTAGGGAGTGAGCGGAGGGTAGGGGGTAGGAATGGATGGGAGGTTAAATGGGGCCCGGGAGCATTCGACGTTCTTGGTGCGCGATGGCGGGAAACGGATCAGGAATCGAACCCCAAGGCGATCGGAGTCGAAGTCGGTCGCACCATTGGAGAGAGAAAGAGATTTGGTCGGCAACATATCTCTCCTCACCCCCTCCCTCCTCCCATTCCAAGTGACTCCAAGTCAGTCGGTCGCAAAAGGAGTTGGAGAGCGAGAGAGAGAGAGAGCGAGCCAGGAGCTGGCTGTCTCCTGAATCCTTTTTCACGACCGCCTTAATCGAGGGAAATGCAGACTCGGGCAAAACGGTCCAGCGTGAGAGCGGAGAAACACTCTAAAATTGGAGCCCCTCTGGCTCCGTCTTTGATCGCGGACATGCTTCCTTTGACTTTCCAGAGAGGGAGAGAGGGAGAAAGAGATAGGACACGAGTGAAATGTCTTCTCTCCATCCCTCCGCAAAGTTCAGCTCTGTCTTTCTCTCGCTCCAAAGCCAGAATCCCTAAAAATTGAGGTCCACGAGCGGAAAAGGGTTGAGTTGGCTCGGGAAAGAGTTCGATCCCGGAGGACGCTGTAATTCGGTTTGGCTATCAGCGAACGGCGATATTCTCGTTTCCTTCTATTCCAACTTAAATGCAAATAAAATGGAATACGCATAAGCATATTTAGACTCCCAAGTAGGTATATGTGATTGCATTCTTGGCAATATATAAATTGTTCAATAAGCATAAAATGCGTATATGGATACTCGTCTACCTGTTTGCATGACTCATGATAGCTATTCAAAATATCTTCAGTGAAATGCAAGATATTACTTTCTAAAGGCACCAACAAGGTTTGACACAGTAGAATATTTGAAGCAATTAAATCAGTCGAAAAATACCTTAAGGTAAATAAATTTTAGCAATATCCAACGAAAGAATCGACTTCATTTGGCGAAGGCTGCTAGCGGCTAGACTAGATTAGACCAAAAGCACAAAATTATATAAGCAGGGGAGGTTTGCATGTAGTGCTGGAACCTTATCGATAGTGGGATTTTGCTTCCGTTGTTTATGATTTTTGTAATATTCAATGACGTTTTGGAAAAGAAAATCTGAAACTTATATTACAATATGTAAAGCAAATAAGTGCATTCAATAATATTTATGGTTACACAGTAGGTATGCCGTTTCGTACCAGCCAACAAAAAACTTATAATTCGCCTGTTTGGTATTTCTGGATTTCTACTACTCTTCTGCTTCAATTTAGTAACAAGTACTGTAAAGTTATGGCATTTGCGTAAGAATATCAAATTGATAAAAATGTGAATCTTTGATTGAATAATTCCATCTCCTATTTGCATTTACATCTACAAATATGATGATGAGAAGATTATCTGTAATAGAGAAAACAAAAACAAACAATTTTGGAAAAAAGTATTCATTAAAAAATGTGGTGGTATAAGACAAAACTGACAATAAGAGCCTGTGTAAAAGTTCAAATATTGAGGACCTTCGTGTTGCCAATCAGGAATCACTGAAATCATAGGGCTTTGTTTCTACTCACAACAACATACAACTGACTGAATGCTCTTAAAAAATACAACTAATTTCAAGAAAATTTTGAAATTGTAAGTCTACACTGGCGAGATGAGAAAATTATTAACGATTGGAAAATAGCATAAATAAACGCTCTTACGCATAACTCTTGCATTTGTGTCTAAATATAATAGTATGTAATTTTAATAAATACTCCACTAGCCTCAGTAATCGTTTCAAAAACATAATGCCTCTGATACAAAATACGAGTATAACATGAGTGCTTCTTAGCGCTAATAATTAATTCACAATGAGAATAGAAATCAACTTTATTCATGCATTTTCACTATGGGGGCTCTGAGATCATTCTTTTAGAAAGAGAAGAATGCTAAATGCTAACAATATGAAAGGAAGTGCCGAGAAAACTACATTTAGACGCGCAGGAAAAATCATCCTATAATAATTTTAACCTGCAATACTTGCAATGCACCCACAAACTCACTTGAGTGCACCACCAATCAATTGGAGTATTGGTGTTCATAATAAGAGAAAATATTCCCACGATGTACAACATTCCTAAACAAAAAACTTCCTCCCCTATCTCCATAAGCTATTCTGAGTTGATGTTGCCTAAATGAGTAAATGCTAACTTTGATGCCCCATACTTAAATCTATTATGCCCTATAGAATCACCCTACATTCTAAGGCCACGCAACGCGAAACCATCTGCAATATTTGGAGAAGAAATATAGCGTATATAAAATTTATAATAAACTACCTTAAAAGTTGAAATCACCATCTTTAGATCATCTCCTAAAAAATTTTTCTGTTAGTTTTTGGCATAGCTTTTCCACTAATTCAGGAAAAGGCAATATGGTAGAGTCATAAGAATCCGGCAGGTTTCAAAAGCATCTTTTGTAGCACAACTTTATTACTGTAAAAGTCATTTCCTATCCCTCCACCAAGTAAAACGGAAAACTTTTCCCAAATCACAGCAAAGGGGAACAAGTATAAGACAAACGTTTTTATCTAAAACTGTGGTTCTTCCAGCTTTATTTTCTTGGAATTTTGCATGTATTTTTTATTTTTAGCTCTCCAAAGTTCCTGGAATTCGCTGTTTTGTGACTTGAAGAGAATTTTTATTGAGCTTTTGCAGAAAAGAGTTGAAAATTATGCAGGCCCTATTCCCTACATACCAGTAAGTTGATGGCCTGGATGATCCATAAAATAAATCTTTATTCACTCCTTTTAAAAATTTTCTTAGGGAAGGCATAAATAGTTATCCGAACGATATACTGTATTCAATAGACTTTTTGAAGCCAAATATATTATTTAAAAAGCAATACATGTGTTAAATCACTTAATTTCTAGATTTTCAATTTCTGGGCACTGCATCTTAAATGCTCGTAAACATTATGTATGACGCATCAATAAATTTGGAAACAAAAATAAAAAATTTGCGATTAAAATTGAGAAAATAAACAAAAAAATATTAAAGAAATCATAGGGTATTGTGTAGTAGATGGGCAACTTAACCCTTTGTCAGCAGCGTCACATTTTGGAACGCTATTTGTCGTGCGGAGTCTCACTAACACCATTTTGGAAGGGTTAAAGAAAATTCATGAAAGTAGAAATAACTTTTTTAACTACAATAAATCATTCATTGAATACTTAATTTCATGAGTGGACAAAGGCAGATTTATGCATAGTAATGGTGGAGATATTTGTATTAATAAAATACTGAATATACTTATTTTGATGATTCTTTCTATTTCTCTTCCATCGAAATTATATCAAATTTATTGCAATAATAATTCGTAGCGATAGGACGAATTCAGTTATCCCAAAAATTAGTGCTTTAGAAATTTTTTAATTGGAATTATGAGCGTGTTTAAAAACTTAGCGGTGAATATCACGAAGATATTACCATGGAAACATGTATTGTAAATCAAGTCGTCTCGTGGCGTCGACCAGACTCCAAAAACAACAAAATATCAACATTTATTCCATAAGTATGATAAAAATTTCAAGCGCAGCACTCCGTCCGTCGAATGGGACGGTAAGCGGTGGTCCCCTAGGCGCCTTTCGTTAAGAGCAGGCTCATGCCGACGCCGGGTTTCTCTCCACCCTTCCTTACGTATACCTTTCCTCATGGCGCAAATGACCTCAGCTGTCGGTCGCCTCCTCCAATACCATAGCATACCATAATATATAACCATATTGGTGATATTTCAGAATCAAAAAATAACAATATACGAGGAATATGGATTTCCTAACAATGAAAATACGATGTGGGGAAAGAAAAAACGCGTCTGGTAGACGCAACTAAAGGAGGGTTACAATATTTATGATTATAATTTATTTCTGAAGCGAAATCATCCATATCCGTCTTCTTAAAATATCTAATATAAAAAATTGCTCGCCATGAAATTTCACATGAAAATATTGGCAACATAAACAGTTGCCACAAAGCGATATAAATTCCAAAAGCCTTCTCCAGCTGAGTAATCCTCCTTAAAATGAAAAACTATTGATACATTTATAAATGTCGAAAATGTCTAATCGAAGATATTTTAATTTGTAATGTGAGTACCGGTAGCACATAAACCCATAGCCGCATAAGATTGAGAAAAGGAAGCTATGAGCCTAAGCAACATATATGATGACGCTTTTGATAAGACTACCAACATCTCAGGTGGTAGAAGTTTCACAAAAGTATGATAAACCAGTGTGAGTGGGCATAGGAATAAAATATGTGCAACCTGAGTTTGCTCCGTTTTTATCGTTCCGCTATTGGGTAATCATAGAAAGAGATATAAGATATTCATCCGAAGAGTGAAAGATAAAAGCTACTTTCTTAAAATCCTGAGAAATAGACAGAAGAGCCTAATGAGATCTGATGGCTTCATGGCCATCTTATAACATTTAATCTATATTTTTCTTCCCCAAAAATGTGTTTAGTAATTGTACTTGATTTTTATCTAGAGTATGGTTATATCATTGATAATTAGGCTATCTTGAGGGCAAAGGCTTTCGATTACCAAGTAATTTATTTCCCACATTTGTGATGTTAATATCCAGCCGAATTCAACTAAATTGGAGACAATGGATACATGTTGCACAACGTAGCGTGGATGCAATCCTGTGTCAACGACGAGCAACATCCCGAGAAAGTGAAAATTAAGTTCCCACAATTGGCCAGGATATTGATAAAATTTAAAAAAAACTAAAAAACAAGATAGTTTCAGAAATAATTATAATCATTCCAGGGGCAATTAAGAGATAACGCGAGATTTCTCCAACCTTTCTCCAAACCCTTGTACACAAAGAGGGTTTAGAATAGCTTCCGGATTGGTTGCTTATATTTTTAATGGCTTTCTTCTTTATTTTCTCCCCCCCCCCCCCTTAACAACAGCGTCAAGGGGCCTCGGGGGCGATAAGCATCCGTCTCCATGGCAACAAAAACACCCTTAACCCGTTTTACCTCCTCCCCCCTCTGGCCACCTCTTCCCCGCTCTGATGACTCACCTACCTCGAGAGCGTCTCCTTTCTTGCCGCTGGACGCGACTCCTTGGCCGCCTCCACTCTGCACCGTATTCATCTCGGAGACTTCAGATGTCCTCTTCGCTTAAAACAAGGCTCTGTTGACGAGAAATATCGCCTTCACCGTCAGCTCTCTCTCCGGAAAACAGGCGTCGAGAGAGGGGTGCCTTCAAACACTTGCAAAATCCCGAGACCGACGCACTGATTGGGAGCGGTGAGAAATAGGAGCACACGAGTCTCTCGAAAGTTTACCGGAGCACACAGGGGAGTTGAATGGGTGGAATTTCCAGGAAGGCCCGAAAACTTTACCAAGCCGGGCTAACGGGAATGGACAGACAGGAAGTCTCCTTCTTTTGGGGGAGTCGAGGAACCGTCCTGTCGCGGGGGCCGACGTATCTAATTTGGGTTGGCGTTGGCTAAACAAATGGTCGATAACCCTGTTCGGGTTGGAAGGAACTGCAGCTATCAAGATCGCTTGGCCCTCTTAATTGCCTTTCCTATCACCCACAACGGAACACCTCCCCAAACTCTCCCGAAAGGAGCCTCAGAGCCCTTTGTATCCCTCACAAGTCAACGTAGGAACCGTCTACTGAACCAGGTCGACGTCCCTGCTCAAGTACGGCCCAGATAGTTTGGCAATTGTCTTGATTCGGGTACCAAGTCGTTGACCCCCCAAAGTTTTTGAACAGCGATCCTAACTTACAAGAGAGTGGAAAAGTTCAATCCCTTGTTTTCAACTTTCACGCTCAGCTTCCTCAGAGAGAAATCAGTTTATGGAGACCGACTGACGGATATATTGTATATTACTTCACGACCCACCTGCTCAACTGGCGTGCGATATTTGCAGCATGTATCAACTTCGAGATTTGTCTTGGGCATTCAATCTATCGGAATCGATTTCGGTTTTCTATAAATCGGTAATTCTTTCGAGGTTGCTTCGAACGGGGACTTTCGGACGGGGTTGATTCAACTGCTACTGCAGGGTATGATACTGCGTTTTTTCTCTAGAATTTGCTTCTTCAGACTTTTTCAGCGCCTTAAAATTTGGCTACAAACTTAGAGATCGATTTAAATGGCTAATACCGTCATGAATGCGGAGATGTCTCTCAGAACAAGATGAATGTGAGAAAGAGCGCTAGATTATTTTTCTTCAGCATTTCACAACGTACAAACTCACACGAATAACATTGTCTGCTACTACAACATCGAAATGCCTCGTGTTATAGAGCGTTATAATTATTTTAAAACCCTTATTTTAATGATAAATTACAAAGTATCGGATCCTTTCAGAGGTCTTTCAGTACTAACGACTCGATACCCTGTTGTCTGAAAGAATCTTATATTTCTAAAGGTTTTTCTTAAAAGGATAACTTTCATTCACGTTTTACGATGATAACAATTTATTAAAATCTGAACCTTTACAATGCAACTTCAAAAGCGAGTATTAAAAATAATATCAACAACATTCATTGATTGTCGTACCGAAAAACGTGTTGTCTTAAGCAACAATCACATCTCTTGCGACGCAAATTCTTAGGTTAAGTTACTGGAACCCCGCGAAATATTAGTATTAGAAGATAATTATAGAAAGAGAAGAGAATAGTAAGACGTAAGATTTAAAGATATGGAAAAGATTATCGTCAAAAATTTGGAGAACGATTTCCACCTATGGAAGAGGATTATATGGTGCATGAATTTTTTAATTTTAGTGAAGAAGAATTCAGATTAAGTTTCCTGCCATATATTTATGTTCATTATAGTGTCATACTTTAAGTAAACCAATCAGTGGTTTCCACACATTTAGAAAATTATACTGACAGAATTAACGAGGAAATTTTGTTAAAAGGATTTTTTTCAACCAAATGAAAAAGGGATTTTAAATGCCTAGTAGTTCCTTTATCGTTCCAGATAATTTTCCAAGGATGAAAATTGGAGGAGATATTTAAAACTATGCAAAACTGTTTTGGTGAATACCCGATAAAAATAATGTGATGCTTCTGATTATTCTGAGGTTGACTTCAATGCTCAACAATATTTCCGCAACAAATACAGAACTCCCGTAACGAATACGCACTTCGCTTCGAATTACAGCAGGAACAACATCGATTCTGCGAAGGTTTACATTAAGCTCGACTCCGTGCTGCTTGAGAGAACATTAGCAACATCAAATAATTCCAACAGGTTATAGATCTCTGCTAAGAGAAGGATATTTCCGCATTATATTCCCTCTTTGCCTCACTGCTCTCCGCGATGAGCAAGTATTTTCGGGGCGTCCTCCTCGGGATGAAAAGAGAGAGATTAGATCAAGACTGCTGAGACATATTCGGGAGAGAATTTTAGTTTTAGTCCTTTTTTCCGCGGATCAGTAGAGTTTCGGTACGGAAGCACTCCGGAGGATGATGGTGATGTGGGGAGAAGTGAGGAGGATGGGGGTATGGAGAATGATAAAGAGAGAGAGAGAGGGCGCCCCTTGGACCCTCCCACACTCTTTCCTTTCGGGATCTTCTTCAAAGCGCGGCGGGAGGCAAAGGGTGTGGGGGCGGAGGGTCGTGGTGCGGCGGTCGAGCGGTCGAGGGCGTGGCGCCGGCACGTGGTTGCCGAGCGAGGGCGGCCAAAACACCGCTCGCACCACCTAGGTCTTCTTCCATCTTACCCACGAAATCTCACTAATGCTATGAGGTTCAATATTTCTGACTCACGGAACGTCTCAGGGACAAATCTCTCACTCAAACTAGCCGCAGGCCAATATTCCTCCCTCGGGGGAAAATTTTAAACCGGAGGTGGGATATATCACATGAAGTATCCCCCCGCAAACAACGCAACAAACTGAAAACTCTTCGTATGAATATTAAGGTGGAATCACCAGTCTAAAATTGACTTTATCAGTAAAAAGAATGCTGGAATAGATTATGGAGAGTTCTGAAGATGAGATACACCCTTTAGGGTCCATCATTACCATCTTTTCCACTCTTTACCAATCTCATCCGATCTCACCCGATTTACTATTGTGAGAAGCATTGATTTAACATTTCAGTAAAATCATTGATGCCTAGATAAAAGCAGTTTGGATACAGTGAGGAATGACGATACACTTTTGATGAGTCGTCACGGGATATTAATAAGGAATAGCGACCGCCGGCTCTTAGTCACGAGTCCTGAGTACGGTTAGCGTTCGCCGCGGTGCCTTTAGACGCCACTTAAATCGTCACCTGGTGAGACGTTGAGGGCCGACGGAGTCTACAAAGTAAGCTTCTGTTTTCCCCGCTTCTTCCAATAATTGTGACCTTATGGACGAGGTGAGTCCTTTCGAGGAAAATTTGGTCAGCACTTAAGTAATGAACACCGAACGCCACAATACCTCTTCGGTAGTCTTACCCAGGGTGTAAAAAACACATTATTTATCACCCCATTGGCCTCTTCCTTCCTGGCATTTTGACTTATTTTATCTCATTCCGGAGACGTCGTTAAAAATAAAAATATCACCGTAGTAAAGAAAAGTTTTGAGTCTTATTTTATGCGTTCACATTATTATTTTGCACTGTTTACAATTCCCAGGCGGTCATTTTCTAACAATAACACTACACCACATCCAAAATGGTAAAATACAGAAAAATGTAAACACACTGAGCGTAAACCTTAAGATGACGAACAAAAAGCCGAGTTCACTGACACCAAAGGGAATGTTGTCGGGCAGAAGTGGGCGGAGACACACGCCACGATTTTCCTTGTATTACTATCGGTCCTTTGTGTGCCGGTTTAATTAGGGTTGACAACTAGAGAGATGATGACAGACAACCCTCGTGGGGTTGGATAAGAGACGGTATTCTTTATGAGGAAGAGAAGCACCGCCGTACAGGACCGCGGTAGAGAGAGTCAGCGGGTCGAGAGCAGCGATGTCAGCCGCCAACTGCGATCGGGGAGCCCGGCGCCCAGGCGATCCCAGCGCGCGCTGGGAGAGGGGAGGGGAGGAATGTGGGGTGGGGGCGGAGGGGAGGGGTCCCGCAGCGCGTGGACTGGGGGATGGGAGCATTCCGAGAGTTCGGGCGGAGGAGGAGGGGGAAAGAGGGGCAGGATGCGCGCTTCCCCCTTCGCCGAGGATTCATTCACACTTCAGCATCACATTGCCTGGACCTTTTCCGCAGTGCCTTGAACCCTCGCGCGTCTCCAAGGGAAGAAGGTTTTGCTATCACTCGGTGACGGATCCAGAGAAGGGCTAGAGGTACCCAAACCCACATCGGATATAATACAATCAACAATTTGGGGTATCCAAAATGGTACCTTTGTCCAGCTGTCGCCAATATTTCTGATTTGGACTCTATATTATAAGGAATAAAAGCGTAATGAATTGTAGAAACTAACCATGAAGTAAAATTACAAAAGATATCCATAGATAGATGTTTTAAAAACTTATTCCTTTGGAAAATTAGAAACTTGACGAACTTAAAAGTGCTACTACAAGCCAAAAAAATTTCATAACCTCCCGGACCCCACTACTGCTGTGAGGTTATCGAGGTTAGCCCCCAAGTCCCGCCACCTGCACCACCCCATCGAAGTAAGATGTCTACACCCATAAACATGTTAAATGTGCGCAGAAAATGACGAGAATTTTAGTTCTTTGAAAAAATGTTTATTTACTCGCCTGCATTAATGTTGTCGCATTTAAAATAGTCCCCCACTATATATATTCATTGTAATAGATGTTTATATCCACTTCAATAACTCTTTTCACGTTTTCTTCGAAAGATGTTTCTCATCTTCAACGCTTTTACTGCACCATAGAAACGTTTATACCACTCGTAAATTCTTATTATGCTCATAGTAGGCTCATTGTACTTTATTAACATGTTACACCCTTATTTGCTGATCGTTCTTCGCTTTGCAATCATTCTTTGATCCATTTACTTTAACTAACGAAAATCGCCGATGTCGTAAAAGCAAAATTAACGTCAGCGGTTGCCACAGACATAGTAAACAATGTATACAGCTGAAACTTATGTCATACTTCAGGGAAATATATACCAACATACTAAAAACAATGACAAGAGTAATTTCCAAACTAGCGAGATTTGAAAACTTCCTTTATTTTTTTAAGAGACCTCGAAAGAATATTATTTCGAGAAAAGTTCATTATATGACAGCATAAAGTACCCTACCAAATAACAAAATTCTAACAAATAACAAAATCAAAAGCCATGGTATTCTACGTTATATTGTATATAAATTGAATCTAATCCGCAAATAGAAATTTGACCATGGAACAAACGAATAATACCTTCTCAGAGTCATTTATGAAGCCTTTTCATGAGATAAAATTGATTGTTTCTAAAAAGTGTTACCTCTAAAGCTACACTACTTCCACTATGCATGGAATTTCCTGGAGCACTCATAAGTTTTTTAAGTTGAAACGAAATTTTTGATAAAAAATTATGAGGATCTAGTTTCCCGTTGCCAGGGAGAAAGGTCTGCCACTATCCCTTTTTTGACGTTGTGTAAATCATATGCCATGGCCATGAGACGGGATGAGCCAAGATGAGGCCACTCATACGCATCCAAACCCACCTTTCAGCTGAAGAGCAGAAAAAGCGGCTCATTATAAACATAATTGTGTACTTAATGTGTTATATGGGCTTACGAAGATAAAAATGATGTATTATTAAATTTCAGGAAGAATAATATCACCCGTCTTTTCAGTAAATGGTTTCATAACGTGCCATATAATAACATTTAAAACACGCCTCAGACTCGTTCATTTTTATTAAAAAATCGGAGGTTCACCACGTGATGTTTAGTAAACGAAACCACAAGAGTAGCACAAGGAAGATCCTGGATACGCTGAATATGCTGAGCTACAAACACATTAACAATGATCTAGAAGAATAGAATAAGTAGAGAACACGATAAATCATTGGATATCGAGTATTATCGGCTCATGTATTGAGAAGACAGGAACCTATCCTTACTAATGAAAAAGAAATATAATTGCATGTATACTATAAAAAACATAGGTACGCTGATGGTATCCGTAAATGCTACAACATTATAAATATGTGACTTACAAAATATTACGCGTGCCATCTCCAAAATTATTAAAAATACATAAGTTACGATCAACTCACGTCAAAATTTAACTTTTAGGATTAGCTACACTCTCCGCTAATTAATTACCAAAATAATAGACACTAAGTGATTTTTAGCAACCAAGTTACAATAAAGAGGTGCGCCTACGTGGATTTGAATTTAAAATAAAATTGATCATAAAAATAATGGATATGCGGAGAAAAGGATAAGTTGTAGGTTCCTAAGAGCAGTAGGCTACTGTACTGAAACGAGTAGATAATATCTTAAAAGTGTGCAAGCAAACCTTGTGCGCTGTACCCTCTCCGCACAAGTAAAAATATCATTATCCTCATCAGCCTAGTATATGTGATGAATTTTGACTTTAAGGAAGTGGATGGCAATGTATTGGAGTAGAAAAAGAAAACAAAGGGATGCTTATTTTGGAACTTGTGCTCAGCTACGCAAACCCATCAATTATCACTACCAACGCACTAAGAGGATACGTGAATGAATATGAAGAGCCACCGCTATAGCCTCTATGGATAAATACACTTATTGCGTCTCAAGTTGAAATTTACGATGTGTGCGCGACGAGCGGATTACCTAAAGGGCCCTCATTCTTGGGCCTGCGGGGTAGATAAGCCATATCAGGAAGGTCCCGGCCGGACCCTAACAAACCTTCAACCCTTCCGAGTAGAAGTAGACCCTTATCTCTCCACTTCCCTCTGGAGGACAAAATACACAAACCTCCCCACCCTTCCCGCGGCACACTCTTACCCCGTGCTGCCAACCTTCTTAGCTTGTCCCACAGAGGGCTCCCGCGTCTGTTAATGCCTGCCGCGTAGAACGGGGCTGGACCGTGTCCGGCGACTGCGCGGACCAATGGTTATCGCCTGTTGCGTCTCAATCCAGTGGAGGTGGGGAGGAGAGAAAGGGGTGGAGTATGCGGGATATTCAAATGACAGGTGGAGGGAGGGGGGGGGAGAGAGAGAGCTTCATCCAGGGCGGGAAGACAGCGGACATCCTCTTTCGCGCGCTCTAGCTGCCCTCTGAACTTTACCCGGGAAACTAACCTGAAGGGAAGCATTTGGCTGGGCGTGTCGCATACTTTCTAAAATTTTATATCCGCGGTTCTTCGTATTTTACATTCAAGCCGAGCCTCAGAGGCACGCGAAACTCCTAGAATGCGACCGCGATAAAGAAGGTTTAGATACACCCCAACTTAGGTACAGTTGAACAAAGTTCTCCGTGAAAGCTACACAAAGTGGTGCACTGGGAAATATATTTATTTATTTATTCATTCATTTTATTCTCATACCACAGAAAACAGCTCCATACGGCTTTATACACCGTAGTTTTCCGCGCATCAATAATTTTAACGTACACGAAAAACCTTGCCTTGGATAGGGGCAACATATCCTGTCGGGACTCGAATCCGCGACCTCTTGTTTGACAGATCAGAGCTTTACCCCGCCGCCACCGAGGCCGGCTTGGTTGATTCCTTAAGATAGTAATAAAAAACAACATTTCTTTGCGTAAAAAGTTCCTTCCCGGCTCATAAGCCAATTATCGCTCACAATACTAATTTGATGCCTCAGGAATTTAACTTTTGAGATTATTCAAGGAGTGGGATATTTAAGGAGAATTTCATCATAATGCACTTATCGAACCGAATAATATATAAGATTTTTACTGTGACATCCTATGCTTATTGGAATATTCATCTCGTAAAAATGAATTTTTTCCACCTAATATGATACACATTTCATGCTATCTTTTAGTTATTTTAAGCATGAAATAAGTTGCCAGAAATAAAATATAAATACGCATGGCAAAAATCGTGAGCAGGCGATTTATGATGTTGCCACTTAAAAAATATATAATTACAGTAACATTACTTATAACAATAATACGTTACATACATAATTATAATTTCTTAATCAAGTCATTAGTATATGATCATTTGCTTGTCTCGTACTTAACTACACTGGCATTTGGTGTCAATATCAGTCAAACCAGGGGTGACACGATGTAAACTATTATGCTTGATATACATAATATTCGCATTTCGATGAAATAATTGAATGGATGCAGAAAATTTCTATATTGCTTTTATTTACATTTATTTCCACTACACGAGACTTAATTTTATTTGATGATGTTTGAAATACTGTTTTAGAATTTACTACTGCACAAAGCGCCATTGCATAAATATGGCGGATAATAGATTTTTATCAATTTCCAAGCGTTTAAACTACTAAAATAATGGCACCAAACTAAAGAGATATTTCTTTTCAAGCGCAACTACGGGCATTGTTGCGGTTGTGCCAATGTCAATTTTCCTATTTAAATTTGCAAGTTACCATTTTCACAGTTACCATAGAAATCATACGATAATAATTAAATATATTCTTGACAACATTCACCAGAGTAAATTCTATGCATTTCAAAATTTGCTTTCGCCATGGAAAACTGCTTCTTCAATATCTACAATGCTTACGTTTTCAATTATTTTCACACCTGAAACTGTGATGTAGATTATTTCTTAACCTCATAGTACAAATCCTATACACCAAGTAAGAGCGTAATTTTTTCAAAAGGTTAGTTACTCTCTAGCTTCCAAGAAAGTCAATATTTAAGGAAGCGTTTTTCAATTGAGGCATGTCTTATTCTTTCGCCTCAACAAACAATCTACATAAAAATGGCAAGCAAATTGCATGTATATGTGACAAAGCCCTACTTCACGCATGCCAACAAATGTAAAAATCAATCTCAGTGAAAAATATTTTTTTTAATCAGTCGATAAGAAAATAATAAGGCAATCTGATTTATTGAGTTTGCTGTCAATTAAAGGTGAATAAAATTTTCAATAGCAAACATCATTGGGTAAGCATGAGTATTAGTTTTTCAACCAATACTATGACTATGGCATACTAGATACGGTCATAGAATTATGATTCCTCTACTTAGACATTAATCCATTACTTTTTCGGAGGTAATTTTTTTCAATCTATAAAAAAGAATAAAATTCTTGATCACCAAGATAGTGCTTGCCTTTGCATAAGTGAAATATTATATAATGTATATCATCTCGAATCTCCTGATGAGCTATCAACCTCAGTAAAGCTATAAATATGGCTACATTTTTTTACAATTTATACTTCAAGACACTCCAGAAACGTTAAACTGTGCCTAATTAAATGTGAATCCATCGCCTTATCTAAATTTAACGAGTCAACGAATCCAAAATAAAAATCCTCAAAAATTTTAAATCACTCTCAAACAATATGCTTGCCTGAGCTTACTATTATATTTCAAGCGGAGTAGTATAAAATATCAGTATTTACAGTATTTACCCACGAATTTCACTGAATTTTACTTTGAAATAGGCTACCGTCATACACAGATGACCAAAATCTAGTCCTAAAATCTAAATGGTATTTTAAAGAGACGAGTTGATACAGAGAGAGAAACTTGGTGTCAGTAGATACTAGTCTCCCATTTTACCCGGTGAAATACTAGAAATAAATCTCTTTCAGTGGAAATCCATCACCTGATGGCAAATTTTTACTATTACAGTCATCCAGAAAAAAATACAAAATATTTCCCTATCCTCTCGGCCGTTTTCACACATGCTGCCAGCACCGGAAGGATTGAAAAATGGAGTGAATGACTCACAAAAGCGGTCCACATAAACGCTTTGACATTTGATACAACTCTTCACGGTGTTTTAACTCCATGCCGTCGCGTTACTTCAATCCAGGTATCATCAAATCTCAATTCAAATAAAATCAATAGGCTGAAATACATTGGATATAGGATGAATTTTTGGTTACATAAATAACCATTGAAATCTATAACATTTGATCTGCGCAGAAGAGAAGCGTTCTTCCTAAAATCTTGCATTTGTAGATGAAAATGAACTATACATACATTCTTTTGAATGTCAAGTTAAAACCTAAATTTGGAGATAAGTGAGACGTTTGGTGATTATTAGTTACTGTGTTGCCAGATAAAACCACTGCAGCTAAAATATCTTCCGCAATAAAATGTCCTTAGTGATATATCTCAAATCAATTGAAGCCGTCCAGGTAAACCAGATTCACTACCACCAGTCAGTTTACAATTACAACAAATATTGTGCGCATATGTTTGTGTTGTAAGTGTACTGTGTTGTTTGTGCTTGCAGAAACTTAAATAGTACATTGATGAAATTAGAAAACATTGAAAATCGGAACAATAAATTCTCTTTTTAACAGTTTTTATGATTTTTCCGCGTTTTTTCAAAGGTCTCAAATAATGTTATTCTTTTTCGTTGCAAGTAGCAACTTTAAATAATAAATATAGAAACTTCATTATGCAAACTGCAAACAGAGCATATAAATGCTGCGGGCAAATTAACCACAAAAATAAGGCTTAATTCTCAAGGAGATCTCACCCATGTTTACCCAGAAAGTATAAAACATTTGGAATTTATATGATCTGTCATTCTACACCATATAATGGAGATTAAAAGTCTTATACGATTTTTTTTCTCACCACTCTTTCACTCACTCCTATTTGCACATGAAGGTTACTTCGGAATGGTTTGGGGTGTAGCTCATCCCGTTGCTTGCCGCAGGTATCTTCACTCCGAACATTCATGATAAGTTCATTGCAGTTTCTTTCCCTGTTCCACTTCACACCACGAGGTTTTCTGTCAGGATGTGATAAGTCTGAGGTTTCAGGCGAGATGGAGTGGAAACGTGACATAATGAAAATGAAAGAGCAGGAGCAATTTCCACAATTTTACATTTATTAATACGACCGGTTTCGCTTTTCAGCATCATCAGGTGGCCGAATTGATAAGGGCTGATACAGCTCCCCAAGGACAAAGTTGGGCTTTCTAAACTGCAGCGTGTTATTTTAAGGCCGAAATACTTTTCTTTTGCTATCTACGGGGAGCTTGATACCCTGCAAAAGTTTTAATCGAATTTTATATAGAAAAAGAGAGGGGAAAAATGAGATGGTTGTAATTTTTTTACTACAGGACGGATAAGCACGATATCTGGGAAGGCACATTCACCTCATTACTATTTTCTGATGGAAATTAAACATATTCGTCTGTTACCATGTTAACCTGCTTCAAGTGCGTGGTCTTAGCGTAACACACGGGATTATAGAAGGTATTATTTCATACAAGATAATAAGTGGCGCTACTCCAATTGCTGGGATACTTTTCTGACACAAACCCATATAACTTCACTCGAACCCAAGTAAAGTACCAGTATCAGTATTAAACATAATGAAGGTCCTTGTCTGTTTCCACACTTCTTTATTCATTACAACCAACCTATGTTTCGGCACATAATGCCATTTTAAAGGTTATTTCACTTATCGAAACTTCGGGTCATTTGTAATGAATAAATGAGTATGAAAATAGACTGGTACTTTTCATTATTTTAAATAGAAAAAAAATCCATCGAATTAAGCCGGAAACCTTATATTTTAACCATCGTCAGTAGCCAAACGCACTATCCAGTAGAAAACCATGTTACCATTCCCTCTTGCGAAGGAATAGGAATCCATTCACCAGTCGCAGTGGTTGAGGTGGAGTGAATGGAAAGGATGTGTGGCGCAGGGGAGAAGCAGCAGGGATGATTTGGTCCCGGCCGGCGTCTCCGGCGCCCCGGGTGCCCCGGTCCGCCCATTGGCGGAGACCGAGGTCCGGACCCGGGAGGCCGTTGCCATGCCAACGGCCTCGCTGATACCCGGAAATTATGTGCTCAGTGGAATCTCGATTGCATGAGGTAATGAGGACTTGGGTCCTCTTTCACGTAAGTGAAAACTTGAATGAATTTGAGGGTTCACAAAGAACAATTCGTTTTTTAGTACGAAAAATACTTGAGAAAATCAAGAAATTATTCGTAATAAAAAGCTCATCTAATAAGGCGTTGTATGGCTTCCTGGTTGTTATTCTTAATTAGAATCCTATACGTGCTCTAATTTGCTTTCTTTTTCCATGTTAGGCGACCTGTTTAGAAAACAATACAGCATTTATCATTTCAGCCTCAATAAGAAAACTATATGGCGTTATCATAAATTATTATAGCTCAAAAAATTAACGCGGGGATGAAAACAAACAATTTGAAAGCCTAATTAAAACTAATAGTAACCAAAATGCCGAAAAAGGAATGCTAACCTCTTATTTGAGAAATATATGTTTTGTTTACTGCTTATGCCATGTACATAGCATAAAATAACCAGCGAACATATCGCATCTATTTAGGAACATAGGAATTCATAAATAATTAGATAATTATTATATTTAATAAAGATAAAAAAATAATATAGTAGTAGATGGTCTTACATAAACTCCAAAGCCTGTTGGATGAGTGCTCTGGCGTAATAATTTTTTCTTATTTGTATATAATTACCTATTATTGCATGACGATTAGACCGATTATGTCAAATCTGTACAACCAATGTAGTTTCTTTCCGATTAGCTTTATTTAATAAAATACTAACGCAATAAATAAATGATCCATCAATGTCGAAATTATATATTCAGCGTATGAATCAATTATAAATATGAAACACAAGAAAAGTGACCGTCAATGAGTTCAGAATAGAGAAAAGAGATAGAATACAGGAAAAAGTGAAAAGGTCATACAACATATTCAATTCACTTCTAGGCCTGCAAGGTGTTGGTTTGTAGTCCTTATGACTCATCAGAAACCAAAATTAGGACTGTTATCATCCACGTTGGGCGAAGGGAAATTTCTACCATAAAAATATAATATTTTACGTATTCTCTAACGATTAACATTTTACAAGTGGATTTTTATCGCATATAGTTGTTGCTTTTTTAATTAATAAATACTAATTCCTTAATTTAGGCAAAATCTTAAATTTTAACCACAATTTTCGAAGGCTTGTGTCTTATCAACGGTAAGGTTTTTACTCCACAAACTCAAATCGTTTGGGGTATTAAACCATCTTATGGCTCTCAACTTTTAAAGTAAGCTATCCAGTATGAAAGACCCTGGTTTCAAAATGATGTCATACCAAAGACTTAAAGCACGCGTTTTTTTTGCGAAAATAAAAACCGGTGGTATTAAGACGAACATTACCTTTTTGTAGAGCCTAGATGAGCACTACTTTACAAATGTAGCTATCCTCGCAGTGAGATGAGTCCTATTCAAGCACGTCTGGTACTTACCTGAAAAAAAGAAAAGGTTTAAGTACAGGTCATGGCAGTTTTTTTATTGAATCACCTGGCATTTCACAATTATAACAAGTCAACTACAGATATCATGTCTAGCAATATCTATTAACTTCAAAAAGAAGCATTTCATCATTTACATTAGATACAGAATACCTTACATTAACCCCTGAAAATATTGATAACGTACATGTAGAGTAAACATACATCAAAAGTAGCGCCAGAAAAATCATTGAATGATTGTGACTAAGTAATCAAAGCTTATAAAAATGATTATTCTAATCACTTTTTTTCTTTTTATCTGTTTGGTACATAATATTGTTGAATTACAAAACCACGCACATACGCCTCAAAATAGGCCCTTATTAGGACCAATAAATAGACAGACCATCCTTATACTCTGGCGGGAATAACTCAAAGAATTCCTTCATTTCTGGAAGCATCGTGCTAGTTTATTACATTTTAATTTCTATATTCATAAATCTTTTTCCAGGCTTTTTGTAATAATTTTTTCAAAATAAGCCATTCAAAATATCTACCTGATGAATGTCCCTAAGAATCTTGATCGCGCCGACTAATTATGCAACACCGACAATAACAGATGCGCAAAGTGGAGTTCCAGCGTCTCAGCAAAAACTAACGGAGAGAATTTCCCGCAGTCGTAGAAGCGACCTCTCTTTCCTGGAACAGAGCGCCCGTCGACGCGCTTCCAATTCTCGTTTCATACTGGAACCCATTAAGTCATTTTGAAAAAAACAAGTAAAATGGATTACGGTGATCTTCCGAAAAGAAAATAAAAGGTTAGCAACAAAATTAAATGAAGAGAGAAGATGTGGGACTCCGCAATTTCTGTGATGCATTTCTACCCTCCATTACATTTGGTGACTTCGCATGGAATCCTTTTTTTTCACCCCCATTTTCTCCCTCGCTTGGCGAAAAAAGTACCTTTTCGCGTCCCATTTAGTGCTTAGTGCGACACGTAAGAGTGTAATGGATCACTTGCGTCGGATAAAAAAATTAAGGCAAACTGGTATGTGGGAAATTATCGATTTTTGAACGTGAACCTTACAAACATACATTAAGGTTACATGACCAAGGATCCATCTTCACCGTAGGTAACATTGTAGGTAAGATGTCTAAGAAGATTTCAGAAAATATATATATATTATATTGCTATTAATTTCATATCACAAAGATATCAATGATAATACGGTTTTAAGGCGGAAGATATTGGCCCGTGATCGTGCATGACAGTTGGTGCGTTTTAAGTCATATGTTAAGTCTTCATTAGCAATTATACACACCTTGTAATTATGTCAAACCATTCAAAAGTAAATAAATCAATAGAGATTATGGCAATGAGATGAGGCATAGTTGAATAAACAATACTTTCCTTATTGATTACGAACAACGGATTAAAATGAATCTCTATGATCCTGGAAAGCAAAACATCAGCTGGAAAGCTCTAAAATTTTATATGATTTTTCCATTTCCTTACTTGATGAACCTCAAAAGCTTTCAGAAAACTTTTGAAATTGATTTAAAAAAGTATTATTCCCACGACTATCCCATAAATTGCAAGTCGTTCTTTATCCGTGATTGCATTCTTGACTCTGAATCACAAATTTTATTTACTGATGAACGGAATGACATTCATTGTGAAAGGATGTCCCTTAGGACAATGTGGGACACATACATCTCAAAAAGAGTGGTAGTAGATAGACAACTTTATCGCGGAAAAATTCTCTTATCTTATGTAATCTATATATATAAAAGAAAGTCGAAAATCGTGTTAGTTAGAACACTTATAACTCGAGAACGGCTGCACCGATTTCAATGACATTTGGTTCTTTGGATTCGTCTCAGGCGGGGTTAACATATAGGCTATTAAAAAAAGGATAATTTCACACAAAAAATTCATCTCTTTCCTATGGGCATGCTTTTAGGAGTTATAGTAACACAACAATTGATAAGTCGGTCAAAACTACAAATTAAATAATTTGTTTTGTTTTTACCACTTTAATAACTGAATTTGGTAACAATATAACATTTTAATAACTAAATATATTCAAAATATTAATTAAATTGAAATTACATTTTAAAAATTTAATTCGAGTTAATTGTAAGCCCAGCCGTGGCCCAGCTCGAGTTGACACTTCACTACCGTGTTTGTAAACAAATCTCCAAGCAACTGTTGACAAACGGTAATGTCCGTGTTCCTGTCGAGGAGTCGAGTAGTTTTAACTCATTTCCTTGGAATGATTGAGGTGAGCTCATCAACAAAGAGTTTCAAAATATGATTGATCGCCAAAAGAATCAAAGATGGTTGATTTAGCGAGCAAGTACGAAGATGTGGATGACTAAAACGAGGTAAATTCAAATAGTTCGTACTCTGCATGAATTCGAATCTTTTAAATGTGTTACAAACGAAGACGAAATCACCAACTATCTATCTGAATATTTTAATTCCTTGGACGTACCTGGCTTACCAAGGCGCGATTTACAGCAAAGTGTAGTTTCTGTGTTCATGATCTTTCGAAGCCTAAACCAACCATAAACTATCCAACGGAACGTGTTTGGTGATTAAAATAATTGGTAATGAATGCGATTCACGCAACTTTACTCAAAGGAAAATTCAAAGGTGAGGAAGTCCTTATTCCGTAGATTCCATGATCTTAACTCATATGCCCTTTTGAGCTTAAACATATTCAATTTCCAATTCGTGTTGCATTCGTGATAACGATTAAAAAATCGCATGGTCAGTCTTTCAGTTTTTGTGTTGTTTGTGCTCATGTACTAATGAAAACCCATGATTTCCTCATGGTCAATTTAACGTGCTATGTTCACGAGTCGATAAACCATCCTCTGTATTTCTTCCTTCGCTTCAAGTGCGTAGCTAGGATAGGGGTTTTGGGCGCAGCTAATACCACGGGTCTGTAGGGTTTAGAAAACTCGCTAAGGTAAGCGGGAAGTGTGGGGGCACTTCCCCCAGACATTTTTTAAGATAAATGGTTCAAAATAGTGGGTTTTGCGGCTGTGTGAATAGTTAAATATGTTTTGTTTGTTAGTCATCCGTCCCCCTAATATTAATAACAAAATCTTTCATAAAAAAATTCTCTAAGCTCTTGGGGGGTGGGGAGGGTTTATCTCCCGAAACCTCCCCTCGCTGCGTCACTGCTTTGCTTCGCTATATTTATTTAGCTTCATCCGCTTCATCTTGCGCCTGATAACAAAACAAAAACTGTTGTTTATCAGAAGGTGCTTGACGCAAGACATTAAACCCGAATGTGTAGGGCTCACCGTGGTGCGTTTACGCATGCAGTACGTTTACGCAGTGCATTTTTTCCAAACAGAGATACTAAAACTGGCGCGCCTTAAGTCATTTAATGCGAATGCTGCCTCATCGGGGCTTTTCTTGCACGATTTTGAGCATCAGTCAAGCGTCGGTCTGGGGTTGTGTCAACCTCCCCCCTGAATGGGCCAAGTGTATGCAACAGACTTGGACCTAAAAACATTTTTTTACAGCTAATAACGCAAATAGCCAACAACTGAATGCGTATAATTTTTATTTCATGAACTGCTTTATTAAACCACAATGCCCAAAATTTCTTAAGCTAAAACGTAAGAAAATTTGTTGAAAAAAATCCGCGTAAACGTGCTCCGATCCACCCTATATAGATTCAATAAAGAAAATGTCTTTCTGACAAGCAATTGTGGTACTCAATTACGTAGTTTTATTGAATTTGTATCCTTATTTTATTATAATAAATTAAACATGATTAAAAACGATACAGCCGCTCTTGATTTATAAATGGTGTAAGTAAACTGTAAGTTCATTGATTGTTAGGCGGTACGAAGTTCGCCGGGTCAGCTAGTATCTCATAATGATGCTCCAAAGTCATTAACTCACAAGTGGAAAATTTCATTTAGAGAAGTGAACATGACCGAAAGGCCAAAAATCCTATCTCAAAAAATCAGTTTTGTTAACGTACCGATAAGTTGGCTTTGGTACAGCTATACGAAGCCTAAAGAGAAATGTTCCTATGTGGCGTAACGTTTTCAAATCGGGGTTTACTAACGTTAGCCCTATCGGGGACAAGAACACTTTCCACCTGTTGGCGACACTTATGAGGGAAAACTCCACAAAAGGCAAACACAACAACACTGTCAAATCGACTGGGTAATACGAGTACACTTCCAAAGAGCTCGACAACGAGTAGTACAAACCAAAATACGAAGACACTGAAAAGTCACTCTGAAGTGAGTCAATTTGTAAAGAAATAAAATATTTGTTTTCTGTTTAGTAATGAAAGAAATGCAACTACTCACATTTCATTAAAACATATAATTAAGAATCAGTATATTGTAAAAACCTACAAATTATTGAAAAATTAATAAAAAAGGTATTTTTTGATTGGTTTTGTGGTAAAATCGATGCTTCTTGGTAAGAGCATGATTAATGGACGGCATTTTAATGTGGATTTCAGATGGGTGAGAATAGAAAATTCTTGTTAAATAAAAAATAACGTCAAAATCATTATAAATCTGCATACAGTATGAATTGCCAGGAAAAATGTGACATTGCCTTCAGTCCATAGTAGAGTCACGATATTATATATTTTCACAGATAACATAATTTTATCCGCTATTTTTATGAAAATTGTCATTCAAACAGATAAAGATTGCAAACATTACTGAGAGCAAGGAGAAAAGGGCAAATAAAATCTAATATCACTTGTGTCACCTTACTTTACATTAGATTTGCGCTCAAGTTCTTTATCGACGAAAAAAATGAAACTGATACTCCGCGCATCAGTAATCATAACTGTTTTCTTATAAAGGTATATAATTGTCGCCCTCTGGTACCTTGCTAAGCAACAAAATATAAATGATCTCAAAAGTATTCGCCTCAAAGAAATTTTATGACCCGTTCTTAATTTTTATTCAATTATATGACAGTTCGTGAATGCATTGCAAAATACTGTAATGCAAATCCGGAGATCCATTAAAATTCATGAACTACCAGGCACTAAAGATCAGAAATCGACACTTCATACCGACTTTTAGAATAAAGCTGTCGTCGGCGTAGAATTACGACTCGTGGGAGAGTTCCCCCGTAAAGAAAATGTGCAGTCTGCGGTGAATAGTAAAGTATAGATAAGCTGGTTTTGCCAAAAAAACACGAATCAGCGCATTGAAAGGGCACGCAGTTTTTTCCGAAGACGTCAATAAGGTGACCCCCTTTTCAGTGATCACGTCCTGACGAGCACTCGGAATGCCTGATCTAAGGTTTCGGAGGTTGTCTGTTCACACTGTTTCATAGCTTAGGTAAGCTCTGGCTGGTCGCAAAAGAGGCCAATCCCGCCATTGAACTCATTCAAATGCTTATGAATGTAAAAGCAGGGCATGGATCGAGGCTGGTACATAATTTGTCGATGACCTCCTCACCGAGGCCAATGCCAAATCACTGGAACCGCTTCGCTTTATACGTACCTCCGTGCGCTAGAAAGACGACGACAGGAGGAATAAAAATTGGCCCGCCGAAATGCATCGCATAAAATTCCAGATGCATCCAAAATTTTCTCCTGGGACGAAATTAATTTTTTAGTGAGTTTGCAGGAGTTTCGGCATGAAAAAAATTTAAGACTTCGAGAGAGAAGTCTCTTTCTAAATTTTTACCTCTGGGATAAAACTTCGTCCTTCCTCCGGGAAATTTAAATCCCTTATTGCCGCCAATGATTTACAGCGCCCACTTCGACGAGCGTAACTAGGCTCTCGGGAATGCAACGGAAGAGAAATAAGATATGATGTAACTCCGGTGCAGGAGAAATAGAGTCCGTCGGGCGCCAGCACTGGGTGCTTGGCCAGCCGAATGGCAAGTTAAAAAAAAACAATTGCACTCTTTTGTTAATTGGACCGAATTCAAAATTATTGCTCTTGAAGAACACGCAGAATTTTGATGCGAAATAACGACTTTTTAATGATGAATTTTGAGATAGCGTTAAATTAATATTGCATGTTAGGTGTTAACAGGCAATTTTATGGGCAAATGATTTCAATAATTTATTCAAAATAATGAATGAAACCCATTAGTAGTTTTAATCCATTGGCATAAAAATTTTCCGGGAAGTAATTGATTGAAACATTGGAAAGCGAAATGAAAATAATAAATAATTATCAAATTAATCCTTTCTTTCGGTCGTAATACATTATTAAATCACAATTTAATGCCCTAATTAGAATCAATGCATTCGTATGAACCATGAAAATTTTATTGAAGAGTTTATTATCTTAGTTTTTCATATTTAACAACATCCTTCATCTATTAATAAGCACTACCCGTTTTATTTATTTTTGCATGAAATTTCTTACAATCAAGCATAAAAAACGTCATGGGGACAATTAACTGATATTTTACTCCGGTAATGGATTGTGCCACTGAGTTCAACGTGGAATTGCATGAAAATTCAGACATAAAGATAAAAGTTGACTTTCACTAACGTTGTCAGCCATGTTACCTTTGTGATCCTAATGATACTTGGTAGGCAATGGTGCAAAACTGTATCTTTGGATGAATCTCAATTAAAACTTCAGGTAATATCACAGGCATACCACCATACATTGTGTTAAAATTCTCATCATTACATTCCCCAAACTTGGAACTTAAGTTTTTTATCCTCAAGGAATAAGCTTTGCATTGTTCTTTCAAATTATTTGCTTATAATAACAACAAAGTAAATCATGTTGCTTGCGTCTTGCTGAAGGGACTTTAGAATATTCTAAGAAAAAAGTAATTTTGGAACTAGAATCGATATATTATTTCTACAAATGGGTTAAGGGTACCACATGGGACTAGTAGGATAGCAATTACAACTGAGACCATTTTGTTAATGTCTGGTTCTTAAACAACGGGGACATTTTTAATGTTTTTTATATAATTACTTGTGAACTCAATTAAAATAAGAAGGAAAGCTCCGCGTTTTGTAAAAAAAAAACTGCGACGGGTGTGCAGAAAGCGTTACACAAATGTCAAACGAATTAGGCTGGGAGCCGCTAGAGACTCGGAGGCTGCGTGCTAGGCTTAAAATTATTGAGAAAATATAATATAATTAGTGAATAAATGTCTTTCTAATGGGTCACGGAGAACATCATATTAGAACCTTATTATATTATCAAGTCCGACAGAAACGGTAACATAAGCGAGACATGCACTAAAGTAATTCGTACGGGAACTCGTTTTCTCACCGAATAATAAAAGATTTCAATGAATAGGTACCAGACGGAATTTCGATTCACTTGGTGGAACCACATATCCATATAGCGAAATAAATCACTATATAGTGTTCCACAAAGCTTTATTATTCCGACCCTGCGTTTCAACAACTTTAGAACACCTTGATAATGACTATGTAGTAGTCAAACCCAGGGTCGGAATGAAAAAGTTTTATGGAATATTACATAGTGATTTATTTCGTACTATGGGATAGTATTTAGACGTAACCAAATCATTAGATAATCAGCAGAAATCTATACTGTCTATCTTATATCTTATCTAATATAATTGCTGGAAATGACTGCCATTATCAAACAAAATAAAAAAAAAAAAATATGAGCAAGGAGATTACTGTGGACCTGTAAGGCCTCACAGACAGGAGAAGTACACGACCACAGTCTGCTTTTCTCACAGAATACGGGCAAGTTTTCTTTTTCTGAATAACAGAATGGACACGCTCCACTGGCTTTTGAGAACGCCTCTTCAGCAGCTGCAGGAGAGAGCTGGAAAAAAATCATCAGGCGTGGAGAGCTCTCTTCAACGCTGCAATCCAATCCAATAACTTGAGGTAATTGAAATTCGGAGCCAATACGGTACGATGGAGTATCCGTTCGCAGCGATACTAGAGAAAACAAAATTTCGATTTTTCAATGGGCAGTCACAATCAAAGGCAAGTGACCAGCTTCAATAGGCTTCATTCTGTAGCTCTGACATTTTTTTTACCAAGCTTAAAGTTTTTCTAATTCATATTCACCGCCGGATATTAAAAAGTGTACAAATACTAGTGGACCGCCGGAAAAAAATACCGGCCGATATAGCGATGGGGTACAATGAAGCTCAAAAAACACAAAAAAATTTGTAGCCTTTATATATAATAAAAATAGAATTCTATGTTTATTTTTAACGTTGAGAGTTCAAATTACAAAGCGGTGTGAATCGCACCCGCAATAGCATTCCCGAGCTTCGGCAGTTCGGTGAGAAACGTAAAATAAACGTTTTCTTTATCTTGAATCAGAACTCTTTTTACTTAGTAGGAGTATATAAATGATGCTGTGGGAATTAAAAAAGTATTCTCATTCACAAAGGAAGATAAAAGCCTATACCAATTCCGTATGCTCACTTTTGTCTCCAAGAAACATACAACACCATAAGCCTTGAATTTTACAAGTAAATAAGGCCCGATAGTGAAATAAATAACTTTAAAAAAAATAAAGGTTTTAATCGCAAATCTTGCCTTATCGTCGCCAAATCTAATTCTAATCCTCTCTAACTACGATTGAAACTCTTATGAAATTTGATATCCTATGGAAAATTCTTGCATCAAAGAACCACTTATTGGCCACCTCGTACGCCAAGCTGAAGTTTGGCATTAGAAGTCAGTCAGAGCTACAATCGTACTTTCATGGAAGCTGTAAGGCTTCTTCTAAGGAAAAACCACGAATCCATTCTTCAACAATGCCATAGGATGAGAAGATATATTGTGTATCCAGAACCTTCCCCCGTATTGACCACTGTCCCTGAGACCAGATCACAAGTCTTCAACTTAAGAAGTTGTAGGGCCACTCTATGTCTATAAATTTAGATTAAAATTGGTTAGACTCTTCTCATTGAATAATTATATACCTTTTATTTATCAACGCTAATCTCAGGTATTAAACTGCAACCACAATTGGGAATTCCTCTTAAAATGGATGATTATGCGATAAAAATATCCTCAACACTGTAAATTATAGTGAAAGCAGTTCTTTTCTAGCCTGTGTATTATTCGTAAGATACAACTTTGAAAATTGTATAGTTATATTGCGTTCGAAACGGCCTATCGCCATGTTTACTGAGCGTGACGTCGGATTCCAGCAAACAATAAGTTTACGTGGTGCTAGTAGATTATTTGCCCTAGTTTTAGATAAACCTACGTATCTCTCAGTACCTTTTTCTCACTACAATTTATTCTCCAAGCTCTGGATTACTGAGGTATCTTCAGAGCCAACGAGGTTGTTCATTCAATTTATGCTACATTTCAATTTTGTGGCTTCTCAATCCCATACCGAGAAATCTTCATTTCCGAAGAAGGAATCACTAGTTATAAGCAAATATATCGAATAATTTACAAAAATGTGGCATTTCCTCCCAGTTGCAATGAATATTTTTATTCCTCGTGAGGTATCTTCAGAGTCCAAAAATATATGTAAGATTAATGCCGACGAAAGGCAATGGGAATGGTGCTAGAGGTTGCAAAAAAATGAGGTCACGCTGTTCTAGCTAAACAATGATTCTTACAGGGAATATTGGTAATGAATGCGTTGTCAAATTCTCTCCGGAGTGGCCACAAATCCCATTCCCAGCTGATGATTAATAGGTTTCAGACTGTTCGCTACGCAGCTGAACTCGAATTGAATTCCAGGATTGGTGTGTAAACGCCCATAGCGAGGAAAGACCCACGTTTTCTTTCCCAGATCCAGGATACGGCCAAGCAGTAGGAAACGGGGGCAAGTGTGCATTATAGCTCACGGAATAAAACGGCATAAAAACCAAATGTCTAAGGATACCTCTATTCCCTAATTTATCAATGTAAAATTATGTCTTTTTAATTTTTATGCAGTACAAATTTTGCGTCTTTATGAATTGTGAAAGTACATTTGAAAAATTTACTATTACATTCAATGTAATCAAAGCACTTATATGTTCTGTATGAAGGATAATTCATCTGCTTTCTGGAAAAGAAACTTTCAGTAGTTGTTAATGTTTTGTATTCAGGATACATTATCAATGTCTATTAAGTTTAAAGGATACAAACAATATAATGCTCATAATGAATATGATGAAAGTTTAAAATGATACGTCTTTGAAGAGTCGTTAGAAGTTGATTATCGTTGAAGGAACATTCGACGAAAATAAATGTATGAATAACTATGAAATTAAGAGAATATCACTGCAGTAAGATGTTCTGGCTATGCGAAATTACAAAAAGAATAGTGGCTTGATGCAAGTACCTATATACCAATGTACCAATACATGTAAAAATGAGCTCAAATTTATAGTTCGATTAGTAAATTTGGAACAACGATTTCTGATGATATAAAAAATCCCTGTCGTGCGTTAAGAGTGGTATTCATGGGTTGGGAAACTGCTCCATAAAAATCAAAACTAAAGAAATGAATAGTTACTAACACCCATTTATATAATTTTATAATTTTGCCAATACCACAAGGCTTCCCCAATAGTCCTCAATATACTATAACTTTGATTTAGTCGATTGGATTCCCTTCTTTCCCAGATCCAGAATACGGCCAAAAAGTATGAAACGGGGGTAAGGGCGTATTATGGCTCACGGAATTAAAAGGCATAAAAACAAAATCTCGGAGCATACATCTATCTATCTAATGCCCTATGTGTAACTGATTTGGAAGGTTGGGGTAAGTGAAGCAATAAAACTGTGCCAAAAGCTCGCTGGAAACAATATTAAAATATGCGAAGAGAGAGGTAGATGATGATGATGGAGATGTGATCGCAAAGTGAGACACGGAGCAGCAATTACCGTTAACTGCATGTGACATTTTGTACTAATGTTTTCATTTCAGCCAGAAGTACGCCAGTGATGACGCATTTTATATTGCAGTAAGAGCGAGATGGCGTCTTCAGGGACAGATGCATTTCCCAAGTGCATGGCCATTTTTCAGGTGAGCTGCACCAGAAACTAATGATGCCCCGGTGTATAAATCTGCATCTGGTTAAATGCATTCTTTATTTGCCAGCCAAGTGAAATATATCATAAAACATAGGCAACGCTTAAAAACAATTTACAAATACATATATTCTCGATCTAAAAAATACCTTTCATACAGATATATATGTAGTGTTGATTGTTTATATTTTATTCTTAACTCTACTTATTTTTCTAACGCACCTTAATTCTCTGTACTCAGTATTCTGAGAACTTATTCCTCCAAAAAATTATGATTAATATAAAACTCAATCGTAGGAATAAAAAACTAAAATCGTAGGAATAAAAGAAATAAAAAAATTGGCTATTTCCACATGGTAATTTATTGTGGCCGACCACGGTTTCGTTACAGCGTAACATTATCTAAGTGAAAAATCTTGATAACGTTACGCTGTAAGGAAATCATGGCCAGTCACAATAAATTACCATGTGGAAATAGCCAAATTTTTATATCTTCTATTCAAACGATAAAGGATTTCCACTAAGTTACGCCCGCTACTATTATTTATAAAACAAAATCTTAATATTTACCTCTATTGTAACTTCTCCAATAAGTCTCTAAAAGCAAAATCAACAATATTCCAAGACTTTAATTTACGGATCGCTTAGTAAATAAAATTCAATTGTTATTAAAATTAAATTCATTATTAAATTATTAAAAATTATTATTTTTTAATTATTAAAAAAATATCAAAATTAAATTAAGCTCATTTTTGGCGTAACAAGCATTAACCGTAGAAATATGCATGAATAATTGTTACGTAAAGTATAAAATGTTAACAGAGAGTTTCGAGATTTATATTGGAAAGAACGCCAGATTGTAACACGTTTAAACGATGCTGAACTGTTTAGTACCTCACTGCATTGGCTTTGAAATTCTTCTAAAAAATTATCCTAGCAAAAAACCGGGATGACTGCCAAAACTGCAAAAATTATTAGTTCAATATACATGGAGACCAAATTTATGAACCGGAACACCATTACCGGCTACGGCAAAACCGAGCTATTATGAGGCAAATTGCAGTATATATCCTGTCCCCTAACATCGGTTTTTCATTCCACAAACAAGAAAGCAGTAAAATATTGACTATATCGTTGAAAATTTTCTCTCATCCCTGATAATATATTTTGCTAATAGAAGCATTTGGAAGCATTGACCTTGATAATAAAAAAAGAATATTTACAATCACGTTCCAGCATAAGATCTTTCACGAAGAAACATACTTGCTTTCCCAAAAAAATAAAAACAAAAAACACATGCAAAAAAAGACTATCATCCTCTTGCTCTTTCGCATGTCTGGAATAATCTAGAAGATGAGCAAACAGAATTTTGAAGAAACACACACTTTAACGCCTCATTGCTGTGATACAAACGAAAAAAAGGGTTTATAGCCCCAAAGACAAAAAAAGGAAAGAACACGACGCCCTTCGCCTTGGGAACTCGGTGTAATGCGTTCGGCATAATCGGTGGACGTCTCCCCGCGCAGGGGCGATTGCAGTTGTTTTTCCCATCGCTAGATGTCGCGGGTAGAGAGGACGGGAGGCGTGCATGGAGCCAGTGTGGTGGCGCCCCTGAGGGTTTGAGGGATGAAGGAAAAGGGGACAATGTCGCTCGCAAACAGCCGAAAAAGTGGGACAAACAGTTACTGCGCAGGGCAAGAAGAATATTACGGCAGGACTTCCTCTCATCCTCCGTAAGATAAGTTCGACGCAGTGGAGCGGATTTATATCTGAAACAGAAGCGGGACAAACTTCTTTCGCTCAAGTAAGTAGATACGAATAATAAAAATTCCTCTCCAAGCAATGGACTAACCTTTTAGAAATGAAATTCAGGATTTGGACACTCGCCTTCTGATCCACTGTATACATCGCCATATTATCATTCGGCTTAAATTTACCAGTCTTTCTTCGGCCCAAAAAAAAAGATCGCTTAAGCATTTGAAATCCCATCTGAACCGTTTTTTTTCGCATTAACAGGATATATTAGTGAATTGGAACGACTTGGTAGCAATCCATAATCAAACAAGAAAACTTTCATAAACATAATTACTTTCAAGTACCCTCTCATTACAAATTTAAAATCCGAAAATATTCGGATTATGCGCGCAATCAATTGAGATTATATCTCCTGCGTCTATTGAAGCGTACACAGCCAAGCAGCTAAAAATGAGAATCAATCGTTAAGCTTCTGATTTTCAGGGCAAATTAAACTTCTGGTACTTACAAATAAATATGAGTACATGAAGAAGTAATATAAAATCCTCTTCCACCGCATCCAATTTTATTTAACGTGATTTTCACATATAAAGTTACTAACAAAACATGAAATACCTCTTCATCTTACTTGAAGCATGTTATAAGGATTTGATGAGCTTCATTGATTAGAGGCTGACTCAAGCAGGCAAACAACATTTAAAAAACTTGTTGCAATGAGGACGACTTCCGCATGAAAAAGGCGAATCTAACGAGAAATACTCTTCCTGATTACAAAGCATAGCAACACGACCTTGACATAAACTTTGTAAGACTCCACTCGTGTAGTTTAATTAAAATTGGAATTCCGCAAATTTGATCTCGGAGTCTCACGTTTTAAAACATGGGTTTGATGGACGGTTGAGATAAAAATGGTGCATCAGATCCAGCAGCCAATTAGCGTTTTCAACCATTTTGTGTATTTCGTTCCATTTTAAACACACGGAGATTTTAAAAACCTACACTAAGGAATGACGAGTTGGGAGTCCAGTGAGATTGGTGAGCCCTTCTCAAGGATTCGAGTAGCCTTCCAGTCACTTGAAACTTGCCTCGAGAGGATAATTCGCGCGGAGAGAGAGGGAGCGAGTTGAGAACGAGAAAATGGGATCTTGATGCAGACCATGTTTCTCCCATCGACTCACTGCGGAATGCGCCGCACATGGAATTGTAAAGAAGTTACGATTTCGAGCGATGGAAAGAAATGTACGTCAGTCAGAGGTTGCCTGAATCTCCACGCTCCACTCCTATCTCTCTACTCCTGTCACGGTCAACCGAAAAGAAAAATAGCACTGAGTAATTTATATCATATCTATTTAAACTGAGCCAACTTTATTTAGGTGGTTACAACAATTTAGTGCCTTGAAGGGACTAGTTTAGAAAAATGGCATTATAGTGCTGACACCACTTGGCTTATAGCTTAAATTTGGAATAACACAAAGTATATTCTTTCAGGTGCAATTGGCTCCCACGAAATGAAGACTGAAGTTCTCCATATCATTCGTTTGACTTGTCATTCCCCATACAAACTCTCTGTGTGCTTAAATATTACTTAATAGGCACGGAAATGAAATTGAGCCGAATAAATGGATGCATTTTCAACACTTAAATGCAATTATTAAGAGAATCGTCAACATAATTTAACAATCGTGATATTGGTTCGACGCAGCTCTCCATTCTTCATAGCGACGAATTTACATCCTCAACCTGTCCGTCAAACTCCTTCGGAGTCGTCTCTTATACTTCTTCCCATCCAACTGCCATTCCACGATTGCTTTCATCAGGCCACCATGCCTTATCATGTGTCCAACTTAAGTTCTTCTGTCTTCTCTTTAAGGTTTTTAAAATACTTCTTTTTCCGCTCACCCTTCTCAACACTACCCCATTACTTGCTGGGTCGATCCATTTTATCTTCATCATTCTTCGGTAACAATCACATTTTGAATGCTTCCACTAATTATTTCTCTGCTGCTGTCAACGTCCAAGCCTCGTTCCCACAGAAAAACACGTTCCATAAGAAGAATCTGATGACTTGCTCCCTCACTTCCATTCTTAAATTTGAAGCTATAAGTAGATTGTTGTTTGTGTCTAAAGCCCTCATCGCCTGTGCTATTTTACTATTTCTTTCCTGCCTCGTCCATTGTTGATAATTCGACTTCCTAGGTTACAAAACTTTATCACATTTTCAAGAACTAGAACTGCAAAATGGCAGAGATAGTACTAGCTGAGTCAAATTTCGCTGAGTTTTTGAAGCCACTTGCGTAATATTTTAACTGTAGAGTAGTACAAAGTTTATTTTTCATGTGAAATGTACTCTCTCAAAATGAGTACCGAATTTCTTTATGTAATTTATTTTCATCATTTGGCATGCCATTCTCTGCATTAATTGTCCGTGGGCTTGAATATTACTTAATAGGCACAGAAATTAAAAATATTTAAACAATGACCGCAATGAGCATTTTAAACTCACACTGCTATGAAAAAACGGATCGATATCACTTTGAGAGAAAATGAATATCTAATAAGGATGTCCATAGCGGTTTTTTGTTATCCCCATTGTTTTCTATGATCTTTGAATACCAACCATCGGAGATGAGATTGATGATGACCTGCAGGTTAGTTGTTTATACTTTACTATAATTGAAATAATCAGCAACATTTAATGATGATCTTTTCAGAAAAATGGTATTTTACCGAATTTTATTTTTATCATGTATTTGATTCTAATAATGAAATTCCCTTTGAGTTGATAGTACCAAGAGCTACAAAGAAGATTTTGTTTTGGTGTGAATTCAGATTTATGATTAAGATATAACGTGATATTTTTTTCAGTTTTACCACCTCACCATCTCCTTAACATTAAGCATCTTCGATGGCACATTTTTTCATTCGATCTTCTACTCGTATTTACTTCTATATGCATGCTACTGTCGGTTACACGGTGAGCGAACAACGGGTAAATACATTTAAGTTTACTAAAAATAAGTGAATACATGAATTTGAAACAATAATTAGACATTTGAACACTAAAATCTCTCTTCAACTACGGTTTAAATGAATAACAGCCACATTTTTTTCGATGATGTCAATGAACTATAATCTTCTCTTCTTCTTACACACTTGACAGATATTTTGACAGTTAAATTATGAAACGGTATTTGCGTATTACAAATGTTGAAAAACTCTGCTTTATTTTCAGTTCATTTCGATCACTTCCGCATGATATACTTAATCAATTATAAACCTTGAAATCCTACCAAAATATTACTGACAAACATGTCTTATATACACATTCCAACCAATTCTAAACCAAAAATTGAGCTATATTTCGATTACACACTCAGCATAACTGGCACCTATGTAGAAATCGATTACTTAAATTATACTGCTATTAGAAGCAGGATGACTACCGAAGAACATGCAGAGCGTTGCTACCTTTCAGATATCTACGAGAAGTAATTGCAGTAAACGGCCCGATACGTTTAATGAAGGCTGCACTAATTTCACTGAATCCGTCATCTATCTACCGCTGAAAATATACCAATGATGATATAAGTATAGGTACTAAAATTGACATAAGGGTCTTCATGTACCATACAATTTTTAAAAGAACTAATATCCTAGCCTAAACTGTAGTAGAAATGTTAAATAATGAGCACAAATATTATCAGGGAAATATGGCATAGGTATGTGTGAGCTTGATTGCCTGTGAGGTTCGAATAAGGACTGAAATTTGAATAACCAGCAAGCTAATTGATGAAATTTTTTGAATGTTCAATTTAGAACGAGTTACAGCTCACTTAAAGGGCTTACTTCCACAGAAACGTGGCATTTCCATAATGTCATGTTTGTTGACTCCAGCAATGAGATACTCAGTGAGCGATTCATTTAAAAATCCAATAGCTCTCCGCATGTGATCATTTTCATCAGGGAATACAGAATAACTAGTATAAGCTATATTGAGTAGCATATGATTTAGTAACGGCTGAAGCGAGGAAGCGCTCACGAGCCTAGTAATAGCTAAATATATATACAAGCAAATTTCTCACCGCAACTGCTGGACATTGTCAGGGGATTATGTGCAGATACTGTGTTACCTGTATTGGGATCGAGGAGCATGCTCAGGCCGTTTCGTTTGAGCTACCACGGATTATAATTTTGGCTTTGCGTGTTTACGACCAGATGGCGTGGCTGATTCTTGGCGTAATTTCCATCGGCGTTTCGACCGATAAGAAACTTTTCCGTGGTCGCTGCTAACTCCACCCTCTAATTTTCAGGGTTTTGAGCGAGCAAATTAAAAGAGTCAAGATTGTTTTACATTGCATGGTAGCTCAAAGTGAAATTTTAATGTGCCCTGAAGGTTGTTTCTTTATTGATCAGCTCTAACTTCAACGAACAATACATTTCTCGCCTCCACAGGCATAAATAGATTGGCCACATAAGATTACATACCTCCCTGTAAGTGTTATTTCAAACTATAGTGCAGTCTCCATTATTCATAAAATCTTATGGACATTGCATTTTGAAAGATATTTTTTTGAAATCCATTATCCGACAGCTTTATACTTCTCGTGAATAAATAGGTTTAGACAGAGTAATATGACAGAAAATGCAATTAAAAAGTACAGATGCATTCTGATATCCGAACTTAAGGTCATTGACTCGATGAGTCTTCAATCTCTGTTTTATACCTATACATTCGTGGCCAGATTATTCTCTCTTCCTAAAAAGCAACCAAGAAAAGGGTGGGATAAAATAAGCTATTTATCATCCATTTGGATTCTTTCAAAAATGTTTCTTTTCCTTGAATTTCTCGCCATGATTCTTATTTCACCTTGAGACTGTAGGCATACCTTGAATAAATGCTATTTTTAGCTTTGGATTTCCCGTTGTCCCTACTATCATCATAAATAGCAAAGCTACTATAATTTTATCCACGATAAATAGACCATCTGCTCCATTTGAATTTCAAACCTTGTCTATTTGGAAAGGAAGCATATGGAATCTAGCTGAGCAGCTATTTTTAAAGCATATTAGGAATATCAAAATGACTTTCTCTCCGCAAAAAATACTGTAATCCAAAAGGAATCGATACTTAACGATTCATTTCTATATCCCTCACTTTAAGGCTATTTTACGTAATCCATTACCAACACCTTCGGAAAGAATTGATTGATCTATTTTGATTAGTCATTTCCATCACGACGAAAAAACAATGAATCCTTGTACATTAAGGTTATTGACCAATAACAATGGACGATCAAAAACACTCCAGAATATGGGCAGTCTATCCAGGCGGGACTCGAAATGGTGACCCCGCGTTCAGGACCTCACCCTACCGCCACAGATGCCTGCAAACGGAATTAAAAAGATAAAAGTATTGCTACTCTATTGAACTAGTTTTCATGTCATTAATTTATCTCTAATTGAGATTTAAAGCTTTATGCCGCAACAATTATGCTCAAGTGACTTTTATATTAAATGCCATAGCATGATCATCGTTACAGCATAACAATAAACAAATTATATGAGGCGCAATCAGCCCAGGTATTTACTTATTTAAGTAATTGTTACATGAGGTTGGTGATCAAAAATCTTTACATTTTGTTGGGGCCGAAAAATGACTATGGGTTGGAAATAAAAGGGCCTAATACTCGTAAAAACCACACCACATGCTGGACAAGAAAAAGAAACTCATATCAGAAGAGGAACGCTTACTGATTTACTACTTTGCTGGGCACAGGAAGAAAGGGCCATTTTCATTTACGATTCATTTGTTCTAGCGTTGGTATTTGCATGTGCAACACTCGTATCGTTCGAGTGTTATTCGTGGCACAGAAGTACGCTATTCATTACACACGAGTCATTTCAGCTGACTCTTCTATCCATGTGATTACGGAGCTGCACATGGGCTGGCCTCGGTTGGAGAGAAAGGAAATAATAAATAATGTATGCGACATTGGAAATGCCATTAATTTGGTACTAATCCGTAATGTCTACCAAAATTCAAATGAAGAACAAATTATTTTTTGCACATTTGCTATACTCATGTTCAAGTAAAATCCAATCGAAATCCCTAAACACACAATATAACGCATTATGGTATAACTAATAACCCGGACATTATTTGAAGGTAAACTTTTCAACGAGCTGAACTAGGCGCTCTGAGTTTGATTATTTCTCAATACCCATTCGTTGGGACACATAGTGGACGCATTTGTTCATTGAAACGAAGAAATTTTAAAAATTCCTCTCGTTAGATGTGATTGATTTAGGTACTTGGTCAAGAATTTTGAAGGTAGCTTAATTTCATAGACCTGTTGCATATTTTGTACATACACACAGGGGAATAAATACAAAAATATTTTATTCGGCAACACATGCTTTAATATAGAGTAATTCTTTTTACAAAAACTCATAATGTACTCCTGTCCGACAGGTTTGAGAATAAAGTCATAAGGTCGCCATTGCTTTATCCGTTACCAATTACTCCGAATTCCAAGATCCTAACCGTATTATAGCTCCCATCTATATCCTCAAGCATATTCTCCAAAAAATAGTTTGATGAGGGAAAAATACTTTAGCAGATAAAAGCTACTACTAAATTGCTTGTGCTTTAAACACTAAAGGTATATCATGAAAAAATAAAGAATCATCGACTGATACTGAATAATATATCTGCAATAATTGTCATAAGTTAGTTACTGAGAATTATTGTTTCCCCTTTTTTACCATTCATTCAAAATAATTCGCAATCACGTTATTTTTTTACTAATTTTTGCTTTTTACGAAATAACTGTTTCACTTAGTTTATATCCCTTAACCAAACATTCGAGCAGTATTACCGACTGGATGAATTTAATTTAGCTTTGTTGAAATGAGACTTCTCGGCTAATAATTTTTAAGAAAACGAAAGGTTAATCCTAAATTTACTTAGTCAGACCCTCTGAGATGCAGCACTATATTACATTAAGGTTTTCTACCGTGCAAAATATTCAATGGGCTTTCACAGGTTTTTATTGCAATGGGATACGTTCTCCGTGATACTGGCTGAATATATGCTGGGCAGTACGGCGATTAAAGCTCCGCTTCAGTTCTCTTGTTCTATGGTGCCACGTGTGAGGTGATATGGTGCAGCGAGAGGTAATCATGCAGAATGAGCGAACGCTGCGTTGTTATCGGGTAATATGGGAGCGACATCTGCAAGGAAGCAGGTCCATTTCAGGGTGCGATTAAAATCCCGACAATGCACCGCTAGGAGGTGATAAACCCATCGCCATGGCTACCGATGAATGCAGTAGCAGATTGGATGAGCAGAGAGGGATTAAAAGCTTTAATCATGCGCATTTAATGAACTGCGAGATTTGAGTTTTATCGACGAATATTTTATGCTCTATAAAATATCTAATCTCAAAAAACATGGAAGTCTGGAAATTGGGGCATTCCCAAATGGAAGAGTGTATTTATAGGGAAAAAAATTACTGACAGATTCAAAGAAATTCACTAAGTTAGGATTGAATTAATCGCGGATTGAGTTTCCACGGGCAAATTACCTTCAGCATAGACATACATGGTCCTATAGTGCATTTAATATCCCTGTGTATGAATAAAGGCTTAAAGTGACTTCTTAATCATCATGAATAAGAAATTGGGCAGAAAAATACCGGAGATGATAAAATTTTTAAATACTTGGGCTTAAATTACTCGAATTAAATATTGTAGAAATAATATTAAAGTATAAAAATAACAGGTTAACAGTTAATGTTTTAACAAAAAACCACGTTTTGTTAAAAGAAGAAAATAATTGCACAAGGCCCCTTAAATTATTGAAAATTTTAAATATGATTGATGAGAAAGAAAAATAAGTTTTACAAGAACATTTCGGATATAAAAAATTACGTTATGCGCATGTAAGATTGCATTCGCTTTCGCTAGGAGACAAATCTGGTATACACAGGTCAGCAATTACTAATTTTATAGTCTCTCTCTAATGAGATGCTCTCCTGAGGTGGCTCTTACTCCTTTCAATGCGTGCATTTTAATCTCCGTTTTAAATTGATAACCGCTTTTCCTGCATAAAAGAAATATAACTAGTTATATTTAAGTGGTAATAACTGTAAGAAAATGACATTCTGATATTATTAAATGGTATAATAATTCGAAGCAAAAAATTAACGAATAAATAAAATATTTACAGGATATTAGGATGAAAATCATCGTCAATTGATTTTCAGTAGCTATAATGCATTTTTTTTATCTTTCGTGTGGATAAAGTATATTTTCACATCTCCGTGACCATATTATTCCTCAAATCTGTTTCAAAATCCGAGAAAACAAAATTTTGTAATCCTGGGATTTCCGTACTTGAAGAAAAGATCGGAAAGAAATGAGAAGACTGAGTTAAAGTCTGAAGACCACATCAGTGTTAAATCCTTCTATTTGTCATCCCAAACCCGTAATAGCACCGACGCTGAACCTCAAGTACGTTTTACATCTCCGTTTCAAATTGAAAACCGCTAATTCTGCTTTATAAATCATGAATTAGAATTATTTACGTAGCAAGAACTGAGAAACTTAGGCACTAAGAAAATAACAGAAAATTGGGACTCTCCTAAATGGAAGAATAAATTGTAGGAAAAGAAATACTAACTAAAAAAGCCTTCCAGAATATTAGTATTAAATTCATCTGACCGGACTGTAATTCAATGTCTGAATTGCCTTCTCCGTTGACCTTCAAATATGATTTTCACATATACGTCTCATTATTATCCTTAAAATCAGTTCTTAGTCCTCAGAAATAGAAGCAGTGAAGCAGAAAAATTCCTGCTAGAATGAAAAGAAAAGGAAACCTTATCTTTCCTAAATTGAAGAAAATACAGAAGGAAAACATGAAACCTGACTGAGTCAAAGGCGTAGACCATATTAGTATTACATCCTTCATGGTGAAAAGTGATAGCCGTAATAGCTGCTACGCTGACCTTCGGAGGTGGGCTAAAGTGTGCGTTTCATATCTCCGTTTCAATCTAAGGGGGTGTTAGTAGTACAGCAGTAAGGGGGAGAGAACGGCAAGCGCCCCAAATTGCATTCTCCTCGAGGTCAGCTTCGAGCTTGTGTGCATGGAGAAAACCTTTTCTTTCGCACCGCCTTCCCCGTCCATCCATCTTGAGCTCATACAGCGCCCATTCCGGTGGCAATCTCACGGACTTGCGGATGTGCGAAGGAGGAGGGCTGGAAACAAAACACGACGACGTCCGAAGGCCTTCGTCTCGGACGAGAATTCCACGCCTGCGAGCACTCAGCGTACTTATATTCACCAACACACGCGCGGGCGATGGAAGAAGAGCCGTGGGAACAAGGGGCGCTTAAGCACCGGTCCAAGGACACCGCAAACAACGTGCGGAGGATGTGCATAAGTACGATATCCGAGCTAGGAGAGGGCCGCTGTTGTTTTCAAATTGCAAGCCCCTATCACCACACCGCGAGCATAAATTTACCACTATCGTACAGAGATGCCATTATGAGTCCAAAGCTTGTCTTTCATCGCATCTCATTCCAATGAAATGCATGTGTTCGATTCGATCGCTTTTCATAAGGAATTTTATAAAAACGCCTAATTTTTTAACAACTGTTTACATTATGAGGCCTTCGATGCTTAATAATATTCATTGAAAGAGTGGTAACTCACAAACCTTCATACTAAAAGAGAGAAATTATAAATTAATTCATTCCTCCATCCGATCTTCAGCACATTAAAGCAAAAAACAAATTGATGGCAAAAGTCACTATATCTGAAAAGCATTTATAGCTTTTCTTTGTTGCCCTAACATTAATTTTAAGGTTTCTATAGACACTTTCAGCCAAATATATTAAATTATAGCAAATTTTAATTACTATCAGGAATGTCTTATTTGATAAGGTCATATTTTTCTTGAGTTTTGATTTTTGAGCAAAACAGTAAACAGTAGCATACATATTTTTTTACATAATTTAAGAGTTAATTCGTATCTCCATTCAAAAATATGCAAGAATTTTTCGACAAATTGTTGTTTATTTGCAGCATTAATAATCATAAGCCGCTTTCTACACCGGCTACTCTTTTAATAATTTCCCAAGCCACGTTAAAGTCTTACTTTGTGAACATACTTAATCATCAAACAGATTGCATAGTGTTTATGAAAACGTGAAAATGTGAAGAAAGTCATGTGAAGTTATACCGTTTGGAAATGTCGTCATCAAAATATCTTTATCAAATGATCATGTCTCTAAGAAATGTGAATATTTTACTGGTAAAACTATGTATATAAAAAACTATATATTTTTATACATTCAGTTTGATTTGAGAAAATGTCAGAAAATTGCGCACACTGGTTCATTTTATCATATTTTCATTTTCTCCACAGGGCGACCTATATTTCAAATGTATATATCCTTTTAAGAGAAATTTAACCGGATGTAATAAAATTGTTCACAATCTTACTTCCGCAAATTTATTTTAAAATTTACATCCCTCGGCTCTAATATTCCCATCACTGGCTACACCTATTTTATTAATTTTTCTTGGTGCACTGCCTTCAGTGGTAATCAACTAGAGGTATAATTTATTATGTTTTTTTATCCCAAGCAAATTTCTTAGATCTTCAACCAATTTTATTTCGATTATAAGCTACTCATTTATTCAGTGTTATGCTAACCGTGGCAAACCTCTATTTTTGCGAGAAATATTATGATTATTTTTTCTGATAGATCCTTCAATTTCCTATGATGCACTGGACTACTGTGCATGTCCAGGACGTTTCCTATATTTACCTCACCAATATCTGCAACTATAGCTAGCTACACATGAGTCCCTCTCAAGCAGCTCCAAGCGACTTTGCACAAAATTTACCAACGTAAGTAACGAGCATTGCGGTCCACATCAAGTTTTAATTGCCATTCTCTCTCAGACATTATTTTGTAAGATCCACACTAAAGTAAGCATATATATGCAAGAGCCCTCCTATACCGTTCACCTTGATATGCCCGGACCACAAAACTCGTCGACTTAGTTGCGTCGGCAAGTTAAGAGATGGGCGGGCGGCTTGCGTCCAAGATTACTTTCGTGATGTGTGAGTCGCGCTTGCACTCAGGGCAATTGCAATGGCGTCACTCCGACTCGCGAGCCGTAAAAGCGATGGGCAAACAGCGCTTTCTGAAGGCGAGGAGTCCGAGGAGACCTCTCTCTCCGGGTTAATGAAGGGCCGCCGCCCCTGCCATCTGATGACGAAGATGCGAAGGAGTCAAGGTGAAAGAAAGGGGAGAATGGATGGGCGAGGGGCAAGGAGAAAGGGTTGAGGAGGAGGTCGCAGTGAATAATTCATGGAGATATTCGGCGCGGGACGCACTCACGACCCCTCAAGTTTTGCAATTTCGAAGGTGCCAAGAACAATGTGTGCCGTACTTTCGCTCCGTGTGATGTGGGTCAGGTTGGGTAGACCATGGCTCAGGTTTCCTTTTGGGCGTGGCAGTATAGTGGTTTCGATAGGGAAAACTAGTGAAACACTGAGGCTTGGTGTACTTAAATCAAGAATTATATTTAAATGAACTCCCTCGAGTGCAACCACCAGATCTCGTTCAAATTTTGCTATGTGATATGAAATAGATACCCACGATGTCTAGTGTTTGTTTCATCCGCCAACGTTCATTGGTTTTCGAGATATTAGCGAGGGAAAGAACAGGAAAACGCCTACATGTATGCTACCCGCAATGCAACAACAAACCCTTAAGGCCGCTTTACACGGTGAAAGATCATTCGAAAGATCTTTCGAAAGATCATTCGAATGATCATTCGCAAGAAATTCATTCGCCGGTACCGCTATACACGGTGAAAGATTTCCGTGAATGATTTCGGTGAAAGTTCTGCGCAGAAACGATGCGCACTGGTGCGACTATCGATAGTGTATTTCGATTCTAACGATATTTCCGACCGTTTCTCACCACATGATTTGTTTTGGAGCTCGCAGACGATGGAACGCTTTGTTTACATGTGCGCTTCAGTATACTTTGGTATTGCTTTGACTTTCGGTGGGGTATGGCGCACTAAGTAATGAGGCGAATTAGAACGGTACGTATTGACAGCGGAAAACCACTTTAATAAAGCGTGCGTTTTGTAATCCTGTAACGAAGTACATAATGGGTTGTTTTCGCTGCAGAGCAAAGATGATTATGCTTCAAGATAAAGTGCTCTGTAACATGATCGTAAGGGAACTTAATATTCAAATGGCTGCCCGAGGTCTTTTCCCTTCCGATTCATTAAATTATAAAGTAAGTGAAAAGATTATTTGGGGAAAATCTGCACATGGTTACTCGTTCAGAAAAATCCTATCTTATGGAGACCAGTCCCGTATTGACGCCGCGGCGTCCAGGTCCATAATAAAAGAACATAATAAGCATAAAGCAAAAGCTCCTCAAGGTTGAAGGCCGGTAAAACATAAGTTTTTATGTTTGGGGTCCCTTCGGGTACACAGCCTTCACAATACAGTCGAGCAAAGATCACTTCTACATCTACATCTACATCTACATAATACCCCGCAAGCCGCCTAAAAGGCGTGTGGCAGGGGGTGTTAGGACACCAGCCGTTTACAGCTATTAAAAAAAAAGAAGAAGTGCTCTAACGAGGTTGGGACAAGCGTTTATTAAAGTCCTTTATTGTTCGGGGGAAAAACGAATTCTTATATCTATCCGTTTGGCTAAAAATCTCTCTTAATTTATCGCTTCTGTCGGACCTGGAAATATAGTGTGGCTCTAAGATTATGTTCTCTGTGTCGCTCTTAAATATATCCATTCTCAATTGCTCAAGCAATCTAAGCCTAGCGCGCAGCCTCCGAGTCTCCAACGGCTCCCAGCCTAATTCGCTTAACATCTGGGTAACACTGTCTGTACGCCCGTAGCGGTTTTTGACGAAACGCGCAGCCTTCCTTTGTATCTTATTCAGCTCGCGGATTAAGTCTTTCTGCACTGGATCCCATACACTCGCTGCATATTCAAGGTGCGGTCGGACGAGAGCGAAATAGCACCTTTCTTTTACTTTCTCATCCGAAAATCTTCCCACAATACGCTTGACGAATCCTAATTTCTTCAGGGCTATGCCGCAAATATTCTTTATATGAGTTCCCCACGTGAGGTTCGAGGTTATCGTAACTCCCAGGTACTTCACTTCGTCTGTTGCCTTTATGTTAATGCCATCCACTGCATAAACATTGTTAGTGTTGGACGAATTCCGCAAAAAATGTACCGCCATGCATTTGCTCAGATTAAGTTCGAGTCCCCACTCTTGACTCCACAAATGAACGTTGTTTAAGTCCGATGATAGATTTCCATAGTCAGAGTGATCACTAATTTCGCGGTAGATGACAGCGTCGTCAGCAAATAAACGTATTTTACTGCTAATGCGGGAGCAGAGATCGTTAATGTATATAATGAACAACAGGGGGCCGATTACGCTTCCTTGTGGAACACCTGATATAACTTTTACAACATCAGAGCTAATTCCGTCAAGAACTACTTTTTGTTTACGATCTCTGAGGAAGTCGCGTATCCAGTTTACAACTGTTTCGTTTAATCCGCATGACTGTAATTTGTATAAAAGTTTGTTGTGAGGTACAGTGTCGAAAGCTTTCTTAAAATCTAGAAATAGTGCGTCAACTTGTCTTTTCGATTCACCAGATTTTATAACGTCGTGAAGAAAGAGCGCGAGCTGTGTTTCGCAGGATCTATTTTTTCGGAATCCGTGCTGACAGTCATGGAGGAAGTTACGTCTGTCCAAGAAAGTCATGATATTACTAACAACGATATGTTCAAGTATCTTGCCTATAATTGATGTTAGGGAAATTGGACGGTAGTTGCCTGGGTCATTTCTGTTTCCCTTTTTGAAAATGGGTGTAACACTTGCAATTTTCCAGTCGGGCGGTAACTTCCCTTCGGAGAGTGACTTCTTGAATATGATCTCTAAGTAAGGCGCGATCTGTGGAGCTAACTCTTTGAGGACACGCGCGGGTATTCCCTCCGGACCCGGAGATTTACTATTCTTAATTGATTGTAGTTGTTTAGTTATCCCATCACGTTTTATAGATATTTCTTCCATCAAGTCCTCAGTATATGGGATGTCTAAATTGAATTGAGTATCGTCAGTAGTGTATACACTTTCGAAGTGGGCATTTAAAGTGTTAGCTTTGTCAATATTTTCGGTGACAAGTTTACCATCTTCATCAAATAACGAATCTACGGTTGAATGTTTTCCCTGAAGCTCTTTCGCGTACGACCAAAAGGATTTCGGATTTTCTTCGAGTAATTCACCAAGTACTTTTTTCTTAAATTTTCGCATTGCAGTTCGCATTGATTTCTTGGTTATTGAGCGTTGAGCAGCGTAACTTTCTTTAGCTTCAAGTTCCTTCGATTTATTACGAGACGTGATGGACTTTCTGTACAAGTTGTATAGTTTTCTCTGTTTCCTAAGTTCTCTTCTGACATCGTTGTTGTACCAGCGAGGTTCCTTATTACCACATTTCAGTTTTTGCGGAATATGTTCGTTGATTCCTTGGCGCAGAATTTCTAAGAAACGTGTCCATATTTCATCTGTGCTTTGGTCCTTTGATGTAACAACGAATTTTTTGTAGGAGTCATTAAGCATCTCGCCAAATTTAGTGAAGTTACATTTATCGAATAGGTAAATATTGCGTTTTGGTTTTACGGCTGACACCACATCAACTTTTAACGTTGCAAATATTACTCTGTGGTCGCTTATACCGTCAATAATATCGACTTGTTTTATCAACTTAGGATCGCTTACTGCTAAAAGGTCTAATAGCTTGTTTCCTCTCGTAGGTTTGTCAACTACTTGGGCGAGAGAGTGATTTGCAAGTATGTTGAGTAATACCTCGCTGATTTCTTTATTCCTTGAATTCGGTTTTACAGTGTAAGTATCCCAGTTTATGGACTTCTGTGCTAGAGAAGAAAGGTAACGGGAAGATAAATAAGGAAGCGACCTGTTCTATTTTCGAAAGAGTGCGCTTCAGCATCCTCATACTTTCTACAATGAAGTTGGCTCAGTGTCATCTCATTGCTTGCTATCGAAGCAGGTGAAGAAAGTGGACTGTGATATTCATGGGCTAACTTATAGGGTTTGCCCCTTGAATTATAGGCAACCCCGTGAGATTGTGACTTCCTAGGTGGGCCAATGTGATGTCACGGCTCGTTTTGGCTGGAATGTGTTCACCGAATAAACAGATATTTTGTCATTAATTGGGAGTCTCACCCCAAACTTTAGCGTTCAAATCATTAAATACAGTTTGATAATTGTAAATCAAACAAAATATAGACGCAATCGAGGAGAAAAACGACGATTTTGAACTTTAAAAATCCGGAATGTTTTTTCCAAAATACTCTATTTTGAGGAATGATGTCTGTGAATTTACTTTCTTTCAAGGTAAATATTAATGATTTAAGCTATCGCATGAGTTAATATGCTTCCAAAGTTTATATATATGATCTTAAAATTCCGAGGTGGTGCTAATGGCAAGATGGACGCCATGCGCTCATATCATTCACGGAATCATTCAAGCAAATTAGGACATGCTCGAAATTTCTTTCGGGTGAGTTCCTTGAATGATTAGAGATAGGCAATATTGTGATCCCGTAGGTGAGCCAAGATAACGTAGCGGCTCGTGTTGGCTGGAATGTGTTCACCGAATAAACAGATATTGTGTGATAAATTGGGACTCCAACCCGAAACTTTAGCGCTCAAATCATGAACTATAGTTTAATAATTGTAAATTAAACAAAATATAGACGCAATCCAGGAGAAAAATGACGTTTTTATTCATTAACTATCCGAAATGTTATTTCCAAATTACTGACTTTAGACAGTTGATGTTTGTGAATTTATGTTCTCTCAAAGTACATATTAATTATTTGATCTATTTCATGGGTTATGCTTCCAAAGTTTTTATATAAAATATTAAAATTCCGAGGTGGATGCCAATGGCAAGATGGACGCCGTGCGCTCATATCATTCACGGAAATCATTCAAGCAAATTAGAACAGGCCTGAAATTTCATTCGAATGATCATTCGCGCTGGAAATTTCCAGGAAATTTCCGTTATACACGGTGAATGATGGATCATTCGAATGATCTTTCGAAAGATCTTTCATATGTGCAATGTGGGTTGCATATATTTAGGCGCTTTCTTGGTACTTCCAGAGATCTGGTGTTGACGCTATAGGGACTATCCTTGTTAGACCTAGAAAATGAAGTAAGCAGTAGCGATAAACTGTCTCATACTGGTATTTAAGTTCTCTCTTGTGTTGCTCATCACGTTTTCCGATGGTCATCAAGTTCTCTGAGTCGATTAGATTGATAATACTGCTGCCGAGAAATAATAACCATGCAGAGCTTCAAGCCTATAAGAAAAAAAATATGCTTAAACTGGATCATTGAATAAGAAAAACACTTTCATATTTGCTCTTTATTTGAATAACATTTTCATAAAAGTGATATTAAGTAACTAGTCCTTATTAGCAGCCTCGTAAATTAAATGTGTTGGTATTTATTTAAATATTTATCGCAAGGTTCTCTGATAATAATTGCAACCACTTACTGTTCATGACGTTCTAGACTTTAGTCTTGTTTAATTAATTTGCCACAGCAAGAAAGCCTAAGTTTTCAAACGAGTAATCAAGAGTAGTGTTTTGACTTAATTTTGAAGCTCGTGCACGTGGAATACTAGCCTTACAGAGTGGCCGTATATAAAGGCTACAAAAATTTCTCGCTAGGTGAGTTGTCCACGTGAAATCTCGACTACCATGTTCATCTCACGTACTCTTTTAGATTTCAAAGAATACGTTTTACCAAGCTAAAGTATATTTCTCTGAGCTTAGAAAATAATATACCGATCAGAAAAATTGATATCGAAAAGAGATTTTTGATAAACTAGAATGACTTAATTGTTAATAACTGTAGAATATTATCTCCATCTCCTTCAAATTAACTCTAATATCATTCATTTTGTGTAATTTAAGTTGATGGAAGCGTCCGTGCAGATTCTGCTTTCTTTTGATTTTCTCTTTGTCCATTAGAGGGCCAAGGAAGCTCTGCGCTACACGTGTTCATCGGCGGCAGTAGTTCTACCTTGGTCTAACAGTAGGAAGGGATGGCAAGTGAAACGAAACGAAAATGTTTCGTTTCGACTCGGAGAGAAACGGAAATACCAGGCATAGCTTTATTTTCGTCCCCGCACGAAATTAAAATCACCAAGGAGTTTAGTTTCAACCCAGGACGAAACTTTACTCCCAGGAACATTACAAAATTAAACGAAATTCTGCTACTGATTCGTAAGTTTCGATTCCAGAAGCTAAGTGGATGGGAAAAAGAGGGAATAGTTTTTACCCATTACGTTTGACTTACGAGTAGAGAGGTTAAAAAATTGAGCTTGAAAATAGAATAGCCTGTTTGTACTCACCGTTCTACTTTTAGAGGTAAAAATATGAGTTCCCCATGCACCTAACGGCGGTAGGCCGAGCCTCCACTCCGTCTTGCCACAATTTGTACTCGGTGTGTGGGTCGAAACTTAACTGTGCGAAGGTGAAGCACGTGGTACCATTGGTGCGAAACATTCTGTGTTTCGTTTCGTCCCAGAGTTTAAGTTTATTTTCGACCCATAGTAGTTTTGATTCCAATTTCGTTTCAACCCTGAGTTTAGCTCCACGAATTTAAATCCATTTAGTTTCGTTTCTGAATTTCGCTCCCGGAAACGAAAATATTTAAATTTTACTGGTTTTGACTTTCGTTTAGTTTCATTTGCCATCCCTATTGGTCGCAACGATCTACGCCACCAACATCAGTGACGTCTATGGCTAGGCCATTAGAGAGACGGATTCACGGACTTTCACTTAACCGCCCGGTCACCAGAATACGATGGCAAAGTGACTGCCGTTAGCTGTAAACCCTTCGCGCTTTAAGTAGCTCGCGTCCACCCGAGTTCTGGAATAAGGGTGCTGGCGGTAAGATCGTGTACTACCACGAGGAAGTAGGCCTTTTTGTATCCTGTGCTAGGTGGCATGCACTTACTTCTTGAGTAAAAGTAGTGGGGATAAAAGTTGTTGGAGATATCGCAGTCTCATTGTTGCCCCAGAAGCTCACTATCTTAGCACTAATGGCGCAAAAATAATTTACTTTAAATACTTTCCGTAAGGCAGGATTTTTTTACATGCTGATCGGACTCCAACCATTCATAAATATTATATTCTATTTTCATTTTTTCAAATCGTGAGGTGGTATTACAGGCACAGATTCATACAATAACATAACATAGATACCAACTACAGATTCAATAGCAAGTACATCGATATGGACTCAAACAGTTTTTAAAGTTGACAGAAGCATTTGAAATAATTTACACTGATCATTTCCAACTCGGGGTCGTTGAAAAATGACTAGATAAAAAGGTCAATTGTCAAGATAGACTTTGCGAAGCTGGATGTTGAGGAATGAAATTGTACTATTGGGAGAGGGAGATAGACGTCCTCGCTATTGTACTTTGGCAGCTAGCCTATGCCTCCTTCGTAGAGGGACGAACTGTCCGCGACGTCTTGGAAGGAGAGAGAGAGAACAGTCGTACGTCTTCTAGACGATTCACACCTAACCCTTACCTTTCCCTCTGCCATCGTTAGTAGCGACAACAAGCACAATAAAAACAAAACAAGTCCGTTATACGCCTCGGGAAATGAGGGAAAACAAAATAGGAAAAGGAAGGGACAGCCATAGCCATCGAGCAGCGAATGCGTGCATACTTCCGTTCCAAAATAATAACATGTTTTTTATCTGTAATTTAGGAGTTAACATTGAGAAAAGACGATTTAAAATTAGAATCATTAAATGATTTAAGTAATAGCAGCGGGCGCGACTTGGCGAAAGTCCCTTATCGTAACAAAGAATTACAAGCAATGGTTGGAAATATGTAGCGTTTCCAATCCATCTCGTATGGAACCTCAGATTATATTCCCTATTGTAGTATTCACGTCATAAATCTACCAAAGGCCACGATAAATATAAAACGATAAGTCATTTCTTCTTTCTACTTAAAGTAAAAAAAAGGCACAAAAACAATTATCAAGGTCCAATAGCATCCTACACCAACGGAGTAGCTTCTGCATTGTTCAGTTTCCGACCAAGTTGGCGGAAAGCGTTTTAGTGAATGATTTTTTAAACATACATTCACTCCTTGAACAAGACTCTCCCGCGGGATTAGGGAGGTTTCCCGTCGTGGATTAGGCGGCAGCCGCAGGAAAAAGGTCGCCTTTCGGCGTCGTGACATCTGACTCAAGTAGTATTACCACGTATTACCCTTCGCCGAGCTCTTCTGAAGGAAATTGCCGCCAAAGGAATTAAAAGGGATAAAAGTAATTAGCGCGAGATCTCTGAGTCTGCGGTATTTAAGCTCCTTTGAGACGTGTGCGCTTTTAATTCTATCCCCTATGTTACTGCACTTTGAATTTTAATTGAAGATGAATTTCAACGGAATGTACCACGCATGAGTAGATTCCTGCATCCTTGAGCCCCATCTAAGTCTCAACATTCTTTGCATACGGCAATTATTTCTCAGTTCCATTGCCGAAATTTATTTTATCAGATTCTTAATTCTTAAGATTTTTGCATAAAAAAACGGTTGATTTTGAGACGAGCGTGCCATGAGAGTTATTATTCCCAGATCAGTTCATATTCAACATGATTCAATCCACATTGAGGGAACTATCTTGCATCTTGAAATAAGTTATTCCAACGATTCTGTTATAGTTATAATTAAATTATAATAGCTTAAATTTAAAATAGCTTAAATGTTAAATTACATCTAAAATAATTGGAGCTCTAATCAACGAAAAAATATTTTAGCTTACATAGCCATCAATATAACACTCCTAGAAAACGTTACGTTTATATAATCCTGAATTTATATAATTTTATTATTTAAACTGTATTATAACCTTACAATTGCACTGATGCCAATTTTCGTGACATGTAAAGAGGGCTTTGCTTGGCTATGGTAAGAATAGAAGTCGTGAAAACGATATCTACAATCGAACAAATAAACAAACCGTTTTACAATGCTGCATGTTAATAAATCCACATTGCCGGACTTCTCGGCGAGAGGGGAGCCGTAGTGGTATTTTTTATACAGTCGTTCAAAATTACAAGGACAAATGTTAAAATTAATGTTTGAGCAATGAAAAGCTTGATTATAAGGGTTAAAAATCTCTTATCTAAACATTAATTTTTATAGGGAAAATTATCTTGCCGGTGTTGCATTTTTTAATACTAATACCGATGCATCCTAGTTGGAGAGGTCAGTTTATTAGCAGTACCGGTTGCCTTGGGCGCTATTTTATTTCAGCTACTCGGCTATACACGAGTACACAGAAAATATCACGCAATACATGTTTTATTTTGAACGCTAATTATGCCAAACTTATGCTATCACATTATTCATGATTATTTTAAGTGTGGGCAGAGATTATATACCTCACAATTCATTATAATGAGATTATCGATTTGTATGAAATTTTTCCCATTAATAAACTAACATAACATGCATAGAGATTTTATATCAATAATGAATATATAAAAACTATTATTTTTAATACTCACCCTGTGGTTCCATATAAAAAAGATGGAAACACAAAATCATTGAATTTTCAACTGCCGAAATACTCGGCCCTCTTAAATTTTGTATGCGTATAACCAAATGCCAATGTTAGCCTAGAACTCTGCTCCATCTCCTACTCTCATATAAATAATTCTCAACACATTTATTAATCCAAAATTAGGAACAATCTGTATTGGAAAATTAGTTTAAGCTCTATGTTTTTAGATAGATTTTGAAAGCCTCAAATTTGTGTAGACTCAATTTTCATACAGTAAAAAAGTGCTTAAAATTTCCGAACTACTGCTTTTCAGCCAATATTTTTTATTACTTATGAATCAGAAAAAGAAGAGAATAAAGTAAAAATCTTCAATAAAATTTTATTTAGTTATCCAATGAACAATTTTCGCTGCATTTCGTTCTGCTCGAGTTTAAGCAAAATTTGTTGCTTATTTCTATTAATGCTAAGTACTTATGAGAACCAAAATTCGTAGCGTTGTATTTTCTTCATAATTTTCATATAAGTTCACAAAAGACGATGCGCCATACGAAATTTTAAAGTCAATAGTTCCTTATGGAGATAAACGACGATTAAATCGAATGAAATGAAACATTAAGACGAAATGAAAGCAAGATTCACCGGGTGAAAATGTAAATTCAGAATATTCCATTGAACCCCATTTTAAATAATTTACTGAGAAAATCTCCGTCGAAGCTGTGATTAGCAGTGGATATCTGACTCTAAACGAGAGATAGATACACTCCCACCGCAGCTGGAAGTCCCAAGACCGGCGCACCGGGAAAAGAGCCAGCGGGAGCGACCTGTTATAGCTCACAGCCTCATTACCATCTAAACTTTCGTCAAGGCCCGCCGCGCGCAAAACAATGGAGCAGGAGGTGGCGGAGTCCCGCGGCGCCTCATTCAAGACAAGGTGCCAGGTTCGCTCACCACAAAAAGCCATTTTCGCTCCATTAACGTCATTACTGTGCCATTGCCTTTTCCTGAGTTTTAATCCCCCCTTCCAAGCATTCTCCTCTTACTCCGATGATGAACACGAGGAAGCGCAAAAAATTGAAACTTAAACGTAATGACATAGCAAACGGAAGAATTTAATTTATATCCTTGATAATATTCGTAACTGGGGACTAAGCTTAAAGCCACTGAGTGCGTCTACCGTGTTGTGGATGGTGAATCAAACTTTAGCCGCAGAGGTTAGCTGCAGTATAAGTGGATTTACTCGTCCAATAAGCCGTAATTAAGTGCAAGAAGGTACATAGATGCTAAAACCGTAAGACCAAAACTATTATACAAGAAAATTAGGAACGAAATAAGAAGATGAGCAGAACAGACTCTTAGGTGGTAAACAAGAATCTCCCTATAAGTTATTAAGGAACCATTTCAAGAAATAGAGCATCAGATGCCGTGCCATCAAGAGCAATAATGGGAATTTCCTGATTGAAAATGAAGACGGATTGAAGAGTTGGAAGGAGTACCTGGAAGATTTGCGCAGCGGAAATAATCTTACAACGCAAAAAAATTGAGAAGGAAAAATAAATTAACAAGAAAGATCTGTGAGCTTCTATCTAAGACCCAATTTTGAGCCCTAATTAAGGAACTAGGAATAAATAAAGCAATTGTTTTGACGATATTCTTACTGATCTTATTAAAATTCACGAATAAAGGAATAAAATATAATAAATTAACTCAACTCTAAAAAACAATCTGCGACATGCAAACAACAGGCAAACTAACAAGGGACATCTAGAAGAACATTACTCGTATTCTAAATAAGAAGGGAGCGGAGAAATATGAGGAATTTAGGACCATTATCCTAAAGACTCATGAGACGAAGATATTAAGAAGAATCATATAAAGGAGAATAGAACGGAAAGCAGAATAATTCCTGCATGAAGACCAATTCAGATATTGGAGATGCAAGGGCACGAGGGAAGCCATATTGACTCCTTGACTGCCCGTGGAGAAGGGAATGAAGAAGGGAAACGCAAATTGATCACATTTGAGGACTCAAAAAAAGGCTTTTAATGACGTGAATTTGTTTGCAATGCTCCCAATCCTGAAATAAATTGGAGTGTTTTATAATGACCGCAGAATTATCCATAATTTTATAAAAAGTTTATGAAATGCCGCCATTAAATCTGGATCCATCTGTCTTGAAGCAAGAATAAGGAAAGGAGAGAAGAATCGGATGTGCTCGGTCCCAATTAAAGTCCAATGTGTTCATTGAGAAAGCCATCAGCGAAACAAAAGAGAAGGCGCCGTGAGTGTAAATCCATGGTGAAAAGAAGTAAAATGCTGCGTTTTGCAGATGACATAGAAGCCTTGACAGAGAAATTACCGGAAAAATATTCCAATAACAATTGAAAACATAATGACTGGATATGAGTGAGAGTCAACGTAAAGAAAACATAAGTCTGCAGTAGAAGAGAAGAGGCGAGGACCAATCAGAAATTAGGAAATCATGAACTTGAAAAGGTGAAGGAGTGTTACTACTTTAGTAGTCGAGTGACCAACGATGGACGACGCAAGAAGAAGGTATTCATTAGGATAGCCAAAGCAAAAAGGTCATACCTCAAAAATAGCCGTCTCCTTACATGTGAAAATGCAAGCTTCTGAAAAGCGATGATATAGAAGAATGATGAAGATCAAATGAATAGATCGTGTGAGCAATACGGACGTTCTAAAAAGATTAGGAGGGGTGGGAAGCCTATTTAAAACCTTGGGAAGAAGACGGGAAATATTAATCAGCCTCATCTTACGACACATTGGAAGAATAAAACTTATCAATGGATAATGAAGGTGAATGGGAAGCACGGCATGGGTTGACCACGGATGAGGTACGTAGAGTTAGTGATGAAGGATGTAAAACATAACTATGATGTGGGTGTTTCAAGATCAGCCGACAGTATGAATGAGTGTTAAGCTGCGCCAAACCAATATCAGAATTGATGACTGTGAATAATGACGATTGTTCCGCTAAGGAAAGCCAGGACTCGCTATGGCGTCCCGTTAACAGAGTAGTCATCCACTCTGGACTCGAGATTTTAAATAATAACTTCAGTGAATATAAGGGTGGAAAGAGTTCCGATTCTCTCTTCGAATGCGCCGTCGCATGCGATTCTTGTCATACTCATGAACTGCTTTACTTAGCTCTCGCGGAGGTTACGTAGGAGAATTTCAACCATGGAAAATAAAAAAGGCAAAATACGACTGGCATATAGCGTGACTCTTCCCAAGAGATTGAACAATCATCGGGGGAATCTCAGCGTCAGGACTTTGAAAATGCATTTGGATCCGAAAATATTCGATCCGAAAGATCGGGCTCCGAAAATCAAGGATCCAATCCGAATCCGGATCCGATAAAAATCGTGGATTCGTCCATCCCTACTATCAAGTATTATAAATTATACGCGATGCCCCTACTGATTTCTACCTATTATTTGAACCAAAATTACTATGCTGTACATTTTCCGATTTAGTTCATTAGGTACCTACAATTCTGACACATTATGTAATTCACTATTTTCCTCTATTGAACAAATGATTTAATATTTCCATGCGAATGCGCAAAATGAGCTTCATGATGCATTGAAATGCTTTCTGAGTAACGTCGAGATCAAGATAACCAGCTGAAAAATCTTTCTAAGTATGTATTTTCTGGTTAACTATGCAAACATCATTTTTTAAATTAACACGATACCAACAAGGTCTTCCCTGGATAGACTGGACTCTGCGAAAAATTAGAAGCAAAAACTGCGTATCATTGACGGAGAACGTAAAAATAACACATTGAATCATGAAGCTAATTAAAAAGAGAAGAAGATTAAAATAGACGCATCGTAAACCTTTTCTTCCGATTTGAAAAATCGTTCTAGGTTTTACAGCTGTATCACGGCATGTAAAAAATGTAATTAGTTGTAAATGAAGAGATTGAATAAATTAGTAAAAAGTTCAAAATAAAATACATATTCATTAATGAAATACAGGGCAAGGGAAAATTACTAACCCATTATTCTGTAGCGATGAATACTCAGTTTCAAACAAGAACTATTAAATTTTTTCTTTCGACAGTAGAGAGCCAACTTGTCTTTTAAAAAGAGACTCCATGTGAGGTGCTGTAGAAAATTTGTCATTTTTTCTTTATTAAAATGCTTATAGGTTTCAAAATGTAATTATTACATCCTAAAGTACAGTGTGAATTATTTCCTTTTATCTCTTTCAATTTTGCTCGAAACCTATCCTTTAGAATCACTTCTTTTCTGTAGTAATTTGCTCTCAGCAAGGATCCGAGACCTTGTTTGATTTTGAGTTCCCTTAATGTCACAGCGCGTGTTTGTAGCTATACCCCAACTAGATGTTTAAATGGAGTAAAACTATTTTTTTGTTCTAATCGAAAACAGAGATAGTCAAATCACCCTCTGCAATCCGTAAATACTGAGAAAACGACACGTTTGCTGTACTTTTCTGCAACTCAAGTATCTATATGAATAGTTTACTATGCAACATCCATTCACTTCGCGCAAGCATTTCTTATCTTTGAATCTTCCAATGGAGTTCTATAACGTCCCAGCATTGCTGTGATGTATGCTGACCATGTAACGTCCTCCGAAAAATAAATTATTTTTCTCGTAATTACCCTAATCATCTTTCTATTTTTCAATTTTTTTTTGTAGAAAGTTGTATATGACTCTATTTTGCATCACTAGGCTTCAAACACCTTTAAAAATCGTTTAAAGAAACAATAACAGTTGCCTTAATCTGCATATTTTGTGCAGGGATGAATTCACGCGCCAATAAACCTAATTCAACAATTAACATTCTCGTAGCAATGTATGTAACAATGACCTCAATCCACCCCTGATTGGACAGATGTTGGATATTTCCCAGAGGGACATATACAGCGGGAATATTTCAAAGCTAGATAAATCCGTGACCACCTTTCATAATACTGTCGAAGCCATTTTCATCAGGCACGACGTGCATTCTTTTCAAAGGATGCACATGTGTGCACCTGCGAGGTCGCGGCATTCATTCTCGCTGTTGAGAAGAAAGGGAGCTTAACTCTTTCACGTTCTACTCACGGCGGCGCCACCAATAACGAAGAAAGTCTCCAATAATGAAAGCTTTACCCCCTACTCGCGGCACTGTCGCAGCATCATCCCTACTCGTGGATGACCCTGTCACTGACCATATCGACGGAAGCTCTTCCGCTACTCTCAAAAGCATTGCTCTCGAAATTATTTCCTCTTTCTTTTTTTTCGTAGTAGGTCATTCCATTTAAACTCATGCAGACCCCGATGAAAAGTTTCGAGTCATTATTGGAGATATTTTTTTTAAAGAAAAACTACATTTTGTAAACGCTTATGAATGATTTGTTTTATTTTTAACAAATTTTGTAATATTCACAATGCAACATACGAAATACGTGTTTTATTGAATGAGAAACAAAATAAATTTCAAAATTGTTAAGAAATATAAAATGAGCAAGATTTAACTTCGTTATTTTGCCGTGAGAGATTTTTTTAGGGAAAAAATCCTGCTTTATAAAGATTTGGTGATATTTATCGCATTGTAGAGGTTATATGCTTTGAATACCTCAAATATTACCGCATTTTGTCAGATACGTTATTTAAGTATGATATACTGACATTTTAAATAAAAATAGGGTGGTATATCTAAATATAATCCCACTTTGAAATGAATCACAATTGGCTAAATTGAAAATTCAGCAGTCAACATTAAGGGCTTGTAAACAAATAGTGCTTTATTTTTATCGTTTAATTTTATGATTTGTCAATATTTGCAAGCAACACGTTTTAACCAAGCTAGCACGATAGTGACTATTGAATGTGGCACTTGTCATAACATTTCCGAGGTAAAAACCGCACCTTCATTTTAATGCAGAAATAGGTCATATATTAATAAACTTACTTTATTTCAACAATTATTAAACAATTACTAAATATGATATTAATTGTTTACCAAGCATCAACAATTTTTAGCAAATAATTATTTTTAAAAGATCTGTCTTAATTGCGCCAATAGGTTTAGTTACGGGGAAAAGTTACCCCCAAGTAGTATGGTAGAAGCCTAAATTTTCATTTCCTTTATAACATATAAATAGCGAACATATTTTATATTCTTATTATTTATGTTCTGTATCGCTTGTGGTGATAAAAAGAAGGAGGAAGATAATTTTATCTATAAATTTATGTTATCAGAGCTGCCCCTCAACGGCATAGTAGTTATATTAATTTGGTCTTTATTTACTACCCGATTCTAGGACTAGGCAGTCCTCTATTCCACTTAAGTAGATGGACATAAACATGCATCCATGTCTTCTATTGGAAAAAATTAACCCAGGCGTGACACGGACCCTCAACCCCTGAACTATCAGGCAAGGACCTTACCCCGCCGCCACGGAGGCCGCCGGCAACGAACGTCATGGCGAATAACTGCACGAGAGAGCGCGCACATATGAGATTCTGAAAGAAACCCGTGATGACGCATTAGACTTATTCCCAAGGACAACGTGAAACGAGGTATTGCCGACGTCTTCAGAGTTTTCATTCTGCGTCTGACGAGAGCGGGTAAAGAATTCCAAACGGGAACGGGGAAAGAGGGCGATGGAGACCTCGGAATGAATGGAGCAGTTGCAGACATTCAAGTCGCTTTCTGTCCCCGAGGCGCACTCGGGTCACCAGACCTCGAACGCGTGGAAGACGGAGGCCAAGACCGTGCTGTATGAGTGCAAGAATAAAAACTCTTTATCCTCGAACGAGCTCGCTAATTAGAAAGCTCTGAATGGCAGGGAGACGGAGAAGGATAATATTTTACAGATACAGTTTCGCCCTTTATCGCGCGAAGGATTTTTCACGGGGTGGTAGAGGGTATAGCTGAGATAAATTATCAGGAGAAAGAAATAAATTAAAAGTTACTCGCACTGCTGGATTAATAATAAGGAAGTTACGAGAATGTCGATTGTTCAATACGTCGAAGCAATATTTTAAAGAGCATACAAAAGTCGAAACATTTTCAGCCAACCGAGATTTCTGAATAATTTTAAGAAATGGAATAAGGTTGAATGGGTAATTCCAGAATCATTATCTTATTTACAATATGCAACTCCGTCGGGGAAGAACAGGCTAATTACTTCATCAGACCTCTAGAAGTAGGTTGAAGAATCTACTGTCACCCGAACGTTGGTTAAGATGAGTGATGTTAGAGCTCACATTAGCGTGTGAATTCAAGCATTCAAAGTCGAAGGATATTTTGCTTACTCTGAGCATTATCGAAATAAGTGGATTTTAGTTCAGGAATGTCCAAAGAATTCACCTAGGATTTGAACTACTTGATTGGAAGTCCAGTACCATAAGATTCATGTTTTTCTACCACCATCGATGCTTCTAAATTTTGAATCCGTTAGGTTCTGGACGTTTTTTCCACTAAGCTTCACACCCTAAACTCTAATAGCTTTACAAACTCCAACCACCTCACTTTTCTGCCGTGTCAGGATTCCGCCGCACTGGTCAAATATCATTATTCTCCAGTTGCTCCACGAATTCCCTTCTCCCTTCCCATTATCAGTCTCCTTTATTAGATCCCACATTTCACACGATACCTTTGTGCAATGATCTCTAATTATTTTTCTCTTCGGTAATAGAAATTCTTTCCTGAAACATAGTTTGAACAATCAAATCGTTCTGGAAACTGTATAATTTAGTTTACATGATAATTTCTTTCGTGCTTTTCTAACGTATGGCCTGATACTTCAAAAACTCTCAAAACATATGAGGATACGAGTGTTCCTTTGCGAAATAAAACAATTTTGAAGCGTAAATGTTATAAATTAACATATTGTAGATGTAGTACATCCCTTCATCAAATGGCTAATTAATCACTTCAAGTTAATTGAATAATATTCTGTGTTCCAACTCCTCAGATACGAGTTGGAGAAACTAAAATTAAGGGAAAACATATAATTTTGAAACTACGCAATAGATATGTAACGCATAAAAAATTGAAAAATATACCCTTCATGAATTGAAAATATTTTCCTACTAGCGAAGAAAGAAATCTTACGGATCTGTCAATGGCTCTCTCCCATATATTGCAGTTGACCAATCTGCGTCCATTTTATGACTTCGGGATACTTGATATTTTTGTTAAGAATATCGACCGTGTAACGCACAAAATCTATTATGGCGTTGTAACCAAATATCTGATCGCAATCACCTTAAAATTAATATAAATTCCAATGAAGTAGATGAAACCCACAATATTGTACGAACATAATTCTATGAAGGGGATAATAGTAAATATTGAAAATGTGCGAAATATAAATGAACGCTTTACTTGCCATTTTGCTATGCATCTTAATAGATCCAATGAGGCCAGGTGAGTGAAAAGTTTTGGAGTGCTGTTTTTTTTTAAGATTAGTATATGAATGACGACTTACCAATTTCAATAACAGGAAAACTTAAACCAGAAAATCGACGCTTACCTGGAACGAAAAAAAAAATGGTTTAATCAGCGGATAGTCTAAGAAATGGCAATCTCTTTAATTACGTCTAATTACCAATAAAGCAATTTTAATTGTAAACTACAAACGCGGGCATTTAACCGCCATAATTCCGTATTTACTCCAGTGAAATACATTTCACGACTAGCTTAAAATCCAAGATTATAAAAGATAAAATACTTATTCGTGCCCATTCCAAGTTATTGTGGGAATGTATAATTTTTTTAATTGCCGCATGTTGTTGCTAAAGGACTAATCTCAAATCTTTGCCCAGAAAATGATTGCGTCCGCGAATTCCAATAATATAGGACCTTGAAATATTGAGGGTTATTTATGTTTCTTCATCCGTAGAGGCAGGAAACAGTTGCCATGCCGTTTTGATTTGAGGTTATAAAGAACAGGCTTTAGTTTCCATTTCAAGCACATACTACACAGAGAATTATCCTCAGTTAAAGCCGAAAATCTTTTCTTAGATTGGGAAAAATACCATATTTAACTTAAGATTTAATTTAGATAAAGAAGAAACGGACAATTTACGGTCTTCCGGATGTCCATTTCATATTTCTCCTGCGGCTGCAAGGTTATTTAAATTCAGTACAGACTTCCATTACATCTCTGCGTCCTGAACAAGGAATGGAATACATTCCAAACAAATGTAAAATCTCATCTTTTTGCGGCTGAAATCTCTAAAATAAGATCTAAAGAGCATTATTAATACAGATAATATTTTGTGAACTGCATTGCGTTGCATATATCGCAACATCAGCTCCAATCACAAAATTATTATTCACGCCATTCTTCCTATACTGAAATTTGATGAGACGGTACTAAAATTTCTGTTGATAAAATGTTCATAAAATATTATCAGGGCAAAATGTTTTTTGGAGCTTGATTCTCCGAGATACTATTAAGTCAAATATTTTAAGTATAGCCTGACACTTTGTGATAAAGCATAAAGGTTACCAAATGTTCAAACCCAATACATGTTGTAATATTTCATACTCCAACAAATATTTCTACCGTTGCAAGAACTTTAACGGGAATACGATCAAATAATCGTTGAATAACCATAATTTAATTTATGATGCTCACTCCGAGTGCCCCGGATGCAATATTATTTTTACTCGATTAAATTGCCTTTTATTTTGCTTACAGCCTTCCAGCTGCTGAGAAAACACTTTCGAATAATAAAAAAGTAGCTTCGTGGGGAATAAAAAAATCATATGAAATTTAAGGAAAAAGGGACCAAAAAGTAAACCAAACATTTGTTCCGGAATACTCCTTTATTTTTGGCTTCAATCCAAACGTTTATCTGAGTAGATGAAGAAATAGCTCACCCAAGACTAAGGCGTTTTTTCGTACATTTCGTACATTCCAAAATTTTATCTATATTTGACCTTGATGTACCTCAACCTAACAATAAAATAACGTCCACGTTTTATATCAAATTATTATTCCATTTTATGACCCGTTTATCTGAGTCACAGCTTTGGTAACTTATTTGATCAAACAAATTTTATTTGGTAACTGAATAAATTTACTAATTATAAGTATTTCAAAAATGTTGAATGAAACTTTCCACGGAGTAATAATTAAGGTACCAAAGTCTACGCGGTGCAACTTACATCATGTAATAAGAATGATTTATTTACTTTTACAAACCAATTCAAAGCCTTCTTACTTCGATACACTGTATCATTTCAATGGCTACCCGATAGTCTCCTCCATCGAATTGAAGCTGTAATTCATTTATTGTTTAATAGTAGAAAATGGCGAATAATTCTGAAATAAACAATTTCCACGGAGATTTACTAAACATCTCATTCGATTTTTTACAAAAATAATCATTTTTACCCTTCTCGAAGTAAACAACAATGATCTTGAACAACAATGATCTTGGACAATAATCCAAAGAGCATTAGACTTCAAATTTAATTCTGAGAGCAAAAAGTTTCTGCGCCTAAGTAATTTAAGCGGTTGGGAGGCAAGAAGAGTTCTCTCAAAACGCATTTGAGCCGAGATTTTGGATTGAGCTCGCCGCCGCTAAGGTCGGCCCTAAAGGGAGGAAACTAGAGAAGAGCGTGGCAGGCCTCGGTATCACCGAGAAGGGACAAAAATACTGCAGCAAGGGCTGTAAGTGTGAAAGGGGTTGCGAAATGGGAGGGGGGTCATAATGACTACAGTGCGGTATGGGAAGAGAAGGGTTGAAGGGGGGGCTTTTTCTTCATGCCCGTCCTTCCACCTCCATAATGCAGGTCTGCGCACTGGGACAAGGCGATGTAGATTAAAGGGCTCATGAGGGAAGGATAAACTCTGCTTAGGGGAAGTTAGTTTCGGGGTTAAACTTTGGGGGAGGGGGTGGTTTTCAGGGAGGGCAATGTTTAATGCGGTCAGTGTGGGAAGTCTTTCAAAACGCTGCAGGTAGATTGAGCTAGAAGAGCCCGGAGGCTGGCTGCCTCTTAGGTAAACAAAAAGGACCTCCTCACCTCCTCCGCCGCATTATGTATATAATTAACGTGTCAGCTGCACGCCCAAGTGAGTATCCCCTTAAAGCCGTCCCGCGAGAGTCTGAGAATACCTGGATAGCCATTTACTCTGCCGCTTTTCAGCAGGATATTTCTCGAGGGTTTATTTCATTCAAAATATTTTCCTACGGTAAGAATTTTTTTCTAAATAGGGCCAGCATACAACCTCGCATGAATTTAGGAAGTGAAAACCCTATTTATTACCGTAAAGTGATATCAAATGAAACTGTGAGCTACAATTAAGCTTTACGAAAAGGAAAGAGCTGAAATGTGGGTGAAAGAATTTCTTTGAAAAATAGCCTTGATAAACAGTGGTACCATTGGCTCATGGTCATCAAGAAGGCATTATATTTTAGCTGAGTAATTTATAGTTTGCTGTGTAACTCGCCGTCCTTGAAAAACACTCACTTGATAAAAAGGAAAATCTAAATTTACGATAATTCGAGATAACACAATGACACCCCTGTAAGTATGTTCAACGTATTTAATGGAATCAGTGACGCCAAGTTCATTTCCATCGTTTTGTCGTTGTCATCAGTTCGAACATTTTCAATGAGCATCACCGAGTACCCGTTGGCCCCACCCATGCATTTGCGCACTCGGAATGAAGTCGTAAGAAACCTTTTCTTATGTAATGAAATAGTTTTGCAATATCTCCACTGCTTATGAGTACGGCAGTTTTCTGTTCTTTTTTACCAAATTACACACTTTGGAAGGCGATAAACTTCTCCGCTCAAGCATTTTATTTGAGAGTGGCCGAAAAGGGTCCAAAGACACGTTTGCTCAAACGACCGAACCCTCGTGGAGGACCCTTCGCCATCTGGCAAACCTATTGTCATGGCGTCCACTTGTTCATCGTCAACGGCCCTGTCCCCACCCTTCTCCTAATGACCCAGTTCTTTTCCCCGAGCAGAATATGAAGACTAGGAAGCGAGCACCAGGTGTCTCGAATACGTGATAGACCACAAGGAAACACACATTCCATGAATGCTGAATTTCCATGTTTTTTCACCCAGCCCCTTAACCTGCCTCAAGAGTTGCTGAGTTTCATGCCCGTTCAAGATGGCATATGGCTCAATACAAAAACAAAAGGTCATGTTCAGGGATACCACCATAAGATACAGGCAATTAGCACATAAGTATAGACACCAAAGATGAATTTCAGCATGAAAAAATATTTAGCTTAGCAGGGATCGAATCCCGGATCCCACAATTACCGGTCACGTATATCACAAGTTACACCACCAAGCCATCTTCTTCCCAAGGGTGGGTTTTACTGAAGAATGTGTTGACTTCATAAGTTCACACAGTCGCCCGAAAGACTGAGGTGGTGCTTACTAAGCCGCTGTCGGAGAAATAAACCCTACTTTACCAACGGCGGCATTAGTAAACGCGGCGCGGCCATTAGAAAAAAAATTCACTCCGCGACGGACGTGTTTCAAAGAACAGCATGAAGGGAGCAACTATGTACGTGGTCACGCGCACAGGTGCAAAGTTATACGCACAAAATATGAAATCAGCCATGGAAAAAATGAGTTCACCTTGGAAGAGGATGCCTTGGTGGTGAAACTAGTACCATATCTGATTTGTAATCGAGAGATCCGGGTTCGAATCCTGGCTAAGCCTGGTGAAATCCATCCTCGGTATGCATAACGTTGTTACTTGTTTCGTGCAGTACTCTGGAGCACATAAACAATTTAATTTCTGACCATTAAACTTTCGACTTAAAACTTTCTAATATTCATCTATGTAATATTTATAAGCAACCGCTTGATATAGAAACTAGTAAATAACTTTTAAATTTAAGATTTTGTGATATGTCTGTAAAATTAATTTTCGGAGAAAAATAACGCATAGTTTTGAAATAAATATTTGCACATTGATTTCATAAGAGTGTGTGACTTCTCTTATTGTATAAGGTACGGAATTTAGGTACCATGCTACTACAGATCCCACAGTTTCCCATCTAGGTAGCATAATGGTTGAAATAAAAGATAGTTTCCGGCGTTATTCGGTGGAAATATTTGATATTTAATATAATGAAAGCGCTTGCCTAGTTCTATATATATTTATTTCTACCGACCCAGGTTTCGGCACTTAATGCCATTTTTAAGCAATATACCTTGGGTATTTCACCACGGAAATTTCACGGAAATATCTCCTAGTTATTTTACTACTGAGGCATTAAACTACAAATACTATTACCAAGTTATTTCACCTTGAAAATGGCATTATGTTCCGAAACCTGGGTCTGTAGAAATGAGTAAGCGTTGAATTTGACAAGTACTTTCATTATGATAATGGTTGCCACCTACACCGCTAGGTAGATGCACTCTCGGAATGTTCGCTGGCATTCACGGCGGAAGTAAAACAAAACAAACACGGGAAACGAATAAAAAGCAGTATCTGACTAACGGAGGATATCCTCGTGCGGGCAAAAATGGGTCAGTATCATGACACTGAATGATACATGGGCGGTGGTACGCCCAACTTGGGCAGGAAATGAAGCAGCATCGTTCGCAACTGCTGGTGCAAATTGGTGGCGTGGTTAACCCCACGGATTCCCACGTTTTTTCTCTCCTCTTCGGAAGCGGAATAATAAATAAACGGGCGTGTCTGGAATACTGAGAAGGCTCTGAAGGAATACAAGGGAAGGGGACGGACCCATCGCGGTGAATTAATCCGCCGTCAGTCTCACAGAGCCACCGCGAGATGTCCTCCGCGTTGAGCCCCCTCCCGTCAACCACTCAATCCGCTTCGCAGACTCCAAGGAATTCCGACAACAATTTGCCAGTCGGGTGAATGATGATCGCAATCTTGGGTCTTCAAACCAAAAGCTAAAAAAACTCGGAACGTTCCATAAAACGTAAAGAGAATTCATGCACTAAGTGTAGCTACATTAAAGATGCGCTTAAAAGGCCTCAATCACATTTTTCTGTCGGACGGTCATCTACATCTCTCCACCTCTAGGGTGCTTGGCAGGGAGTGATCAATCACCAGCATGCAGCATGCAATTGGACTCCCACATGCACAATACACGGTCCAAAAAACGTCACGCATAATAACAAATTATACTATCATATGCTGTTAGAAATAAAAATAAAATTAAGAAACATGCATTAAGTTTTACATAGGTTAGTAAGCTACACTACAAGTCATGCAATCTATTTATGAGTTATATCTCTGCCGTTATAATCTCTTATTGATCGTGGAAAAAAAAAACATTCTGAATCCGTCTGTTCTACAATCTATATCTCTTATTTTATTTATATGATCTGATCTTCCGTAGTATGTTGGCGTCCGTAAGATATATTTGACCTTGTCATAAAAGACACTGCTCTTTAATTTATCTAAAAGGTTTAGTCTACTTTTCAATCTAAATGTCGTCTAAATGACCATTTTTTAACTATAAGTTAGTTTGCGGGATGGTGTAAGTTTCACGGCTGATTGTGAGACCAAACCCCAGGATATCAACAGGATTGTCAACTGTGGTGGTTAACGAGAATCCTCGTCAGTGACGCAAAAACAGCCACTCCCATACAACCCGACTAAAATCCTCTGAAAGCTCTGATAGGACCCACCAAGGCTGCCTTTCCCAACTGGGATTGCTCACCGTGCTGAAAGTACCTTATTGAAGGTGCATGGTTAATCAGAGGTGCACCCACAAGCACTCGCAAAACAAAAAAATATTATGGATGTGAGAGTAACGTAATTAAGTCAATACCGCTACTTTAGTTATGCTGAATGAGGCTCCAATCAGAAATGAAGGTATCACATAGACTCTCATTGAGAAAACAGTGTGAGCAAAATAAAACGTTTGTTACAACTAGAGTATAATTTTCACTGTCAGCAAGTCTGATATTTAGCTGGCCATAAATAATGATAAAAATAAATCGCAAAATAGAGCGTTAGTTGGAAAATAAAAGCGCCGAATAGTCCTTCGCGCAGCTTCTTTGGCAGCAAAACTATTTACAACAAAATTTGCATTGAGGGTTTGATTAGAGTTTATCAGAGGGAAACTTAGTCTCCTTGGATTTCTACCATCCTGATTAGTGAAACAAAGAAAATATCGAATGTCAGTGGCCGTACTTTAACAAACACTTATAAATTGCTATTCAATATTCATGTGGAGTTTTCCTTCGGTATTATAATTCTGTATATCCAGGTATATTACTTTATAGGACAAGAAGAATTGTGCCACCAAGATTGTGATATTTCAAATACTATAAGGGTGATTCAAATTCAAGGATAGGAGAGTGATTTTCAGCGTGTATACGGACCAGTTGCCTGAGATGACGGGTGAAAATCGCGTGGAAGAAGCAATTATTATTAATCCAACAGAATACGTACTCTCCAATATTGTTTAATAAAATATGCACCAAGCTATATGAAGTGAAAAATGACTGGGCCGGAAGTCAAACACGGGAGTAAAATTACTATGATAATGTACTTTGTAGACGGCATAATCACGGGAACGATGCAAGACAAACAAGTCTTGTTTACGCAATGGACTGATTTCTCAAGAACAGACTCTTTATGAAAATAAATAGCAAGAAACGTAGATCAATGGTATGAAAGGCAGATGATGATGAATTATATCAAATATCCTGGTGACAACAGCATGACTGGATGGGATTCAAGAATTTACCTGTTTACTAATTATGCAATAAAAGGAATTGAGTTGATGCGTAGTTTTCCGCGGCGTTGTCTAGATGATGTCTCCATGCTTCTGGGTTTCACCGCGTGGATTTTCTTTGCGACAACAGTTTCTCTGACCTGATCTCAATCGACCTGAAGACGCCGGTTGGAATACCGGAGAATCTGTCGTCGCAAAGAAAATCCACGCGGTGATACCAAGAAGCATGGAGACATCATAAAAGGCATTCTTACAATAGCAAAATTAATTTACTCACAAGGCACAAGTTCTTATCGTTACAACGGTATTTAAGAAATACTTGAGAAAAACCCTAAAAATTCTCTGAAGTAAATTATAATATTTTAAATCAAATTAGTGCAGTTGAAATAAGCTTGTAATTATAAATGATATTTGAATTATCATTTTATTAAAACTCAAACCCAATAGGTTATACCAGAATCACCAGTCAAGAAATCGCAAAAATATTCATAGTAGATGAGGCGAAATATTTAATTTGCCAGAACAATCCGACTAAAAGGATTTCTGTGGATTTACAGGTACAATTAGAAACAAGCACATTACCGCTCAATCAGAAGCATTTACGTCGAACGCAAACCGTTGAGGGAGCCTCGGAAAGTTATCTGACACCCGATGCGTCGCAAACAACTTGCACATTTGACCGTGATTTATTTCGAACTTCCCGACATCCACGGAAAGCTTCCAACCCCCTTCTCTCGACAGATATATATTTTTTCCCCTTTTCTCTTGCACCCAGTGAAAAACATCGTTGACCTAAAACGGGAACTTCCACCGTTCGGTGCAAACGCTCTTCATCACTGGAGACGACGGTGAGCGGTTTAAATTTACGCCTTCCAGAATAAGTTAAGCTCGACTTTTTCCCAACTAGCGTATCCGCAAAAGGGGGGGAAAGAAAAATGCGAGAGAATGAACTCGTTTAGGAAGCAAGGCCCTGCGAAGGCATTCCGGGACACCTACCGAGCACAATGGGAACTCGGAAGAGCAGGCTGGCGCCTCCGGTCCCTCTTTTGGCGGACGAGGCAACCACGAGAGGATAAACCCTTTCTGCGCGCTCGGAATCCATGGCAACGAAAAGGGCGGGCGAAAAGGGGGCGTGGCCGCCACACGGACGCTCTGAGATCGACGGTGATCGCCGCTTCTGCTCGGCACAGGCGTGGATGCATTATTGAGCGGCTGCGAGCGAGGAGGAGGGAGAGAACGGGCAGGTGGGGAGTCAGCTGAAGGCTCACTTCGATCAATCGAAATCATCGTCAATCGCTTACGAGATATCGACAATATGGTGGTGATGTTAATGCAAAGATGACGAACTGGAAACTTCATTTTCCATTTTCGAAAGCTAACTGAGAATCAATGGTTGATCCACCGCTTATAATCAATCGATAGCAAGGTGAAAAGTCAACTACATTAATTGATATGTCAACTAGGGACTGATTAACCAGTAACAAAAGCCTAAATAATTGTAACTGGGAATATAATAACTGATATGACACATAATTGATGATCCAGTAGTGGATCGAGAGAGGGGCTAGGGGGGGGCTATAGCGACCCTCTTAAGTATCCAATATAAACTAGATAAAATACATAGTAATATTTTTCGGACCCCCAGTACTATTCGGGGATTATCCTCTTGGCTCCCACCTGCCCCCCTTTATTCTTGTCCTGGATCCGCCAGTGTTGATGACCTACACAAAGTGTGCCTTTTTAAACTCTAACTAATAGGTAAGTGATTCCTTTAAGTAGGAGTTAGAGCTCATGCCGAACTAACATATGGTTTTGAATTTCGCGTTCCAAGGTATTTCAACCTTGAAATGCTGTATTTTCGTAGGAATTTGGTCTTACAGCTCCACCCAAATTACAATGCGAAGTCATCGATCACGGGCGAAATTATATTCACTAAGCCACCGTGATTCTCTGTTACCTACCGAGTAAAATAACAATAATAGACTGTCACTATCATTTATATCAGAATTTTCGTACAATCAATCGACATCCAAAATAAATATTGAACTTCAGCCTATCCATTACTATATGCTTTAAAAAATGGGCGGAAAATATATAGCATTAAATCAGCCTCGTCAGCGCGAACGTCAAGGTTGGCTGTGAAAGACCACGTGGACGAGGCGATATTGGAGGGAGACCGTCAGATGGTGAACGGGTTGAGAGTTGGAGCCGCTAATGACTTCTGCATTTTTTCCCGATAAACCATTCCCTTTCGCTGCCAGAGCTGTTCGTTATCGAAGAGAGAGAATCCCCATGAGGCAGGTATTTTTAACCCATTCACGACGTCTTTGAATATTCCCCTTTCATTCAAAGGGATTCGTTATAAAATGAGGATGGAACTTTCTAACCTTTTCACAGGCTTCCCTTTTACGGTGGCACCTTTCAACTCTCATCCCCGAGAGATTAACGACTGATGATGTTTTGAATATAATTCCTCAAACTGAGAGAGAAAAAGAGCAATCACGAAAAATTGCTTAACTTTTTATATTGCACTTCTACGTATCCCGTTTTTTTTCTTGTGTATAGAATTTTGAAGTTCTGCAAAACATTCACCGATGAAAAAGCAACAAGAGCATAAGACGATGTAACGATTTCCTTTTTTTAAGGGCTCACGTGCTGTTGACACGACATCTAAAACGCTCAGGATTTTCCAGAGATTTCGTGAATGGTCACAAAATGCTTATCCGTTATTTTGAGACGCCTATTATAAAGGTATACAGAAATAACGTGAGAGAAAACTCAGGCTGCGCATTGCTAAGTGTAAACAGCTTTCCTGGATGAATTTATCCAACAAATATTTTTAAAGAAAGGAGATGGAATTTTCAAAATTAAAATGTGGTAAATAATAACTTGTTCAGTAACGACTATGATATACAATTGCAATTAAAATGGCAAAATTATTCAGATATTTTTGGGAAACAAAAAAAATATTTTCTATAAATCATGACGACGTATAAAGGACGTAGTTCCAAAATTAATCCAAAATAAAACGGATTAATTCGTAAAATTTATAAACTATATTCGTAAAAACTATAAAAGTAAAAAAATAGCAGATATGAAATCCCACAAAAATAGGCTGAATCTATTATTTTTTCTGAAAATATTTTAATACTTTGAATATAATTTTAGTTATAAAAGGATATCACTGAATAATTTAAGTAGGTATATCGGGACTAGCCACGGTGACATCTTTTACGGAGTCACCCGGAATGCACAAATTGTGCGAAAAATCAAACAAAGAAAAAAATCATTAGCCTTGACCAGGATTCAAACCCCGAACTCTCAATTTCGAGTGGTGTGCTTTAACCATTAATGTTACGGAAGCGTCATTCTCCACCGGAGAGAATGACGCTTGAACCATTCGACCGGAAATCGCAGGAATCGGGTTCGAATCCCGGTCAAGGCGAATGATATTTTTTCCTTATGGATTTTTCTTAAGTTTACTTTTATTTGTATCAATTTCCAATGTAATTCATTCAATCAGCAAAGAAGTTTCCTATGAAGCTATATTTGAACAATGTATTTGGTGAGGGGCCGTCAAATGAATTTTTAATCTTTATGATTCCGAATTACAGGAAAAACTCTTATAGGTCGAATCAGTTGGAATTTCATGGGGGATAAGTAAGGTAATATTAATTGCTATCCATGAATACGGACATTCTCAACAAACGCACACCAGCGTACACTCTCATTAGCAAGTAGACAAGTCGATAAGTGATTCATCAAAGTAAAGTAAGTGTTGCAGCATAATTATAATTAAGCATTTGAACTCAGGGGATAAAAATTCCAAATAAATGCCACTTTCTTAAGGAATAAAAGTAAAGTTTACCTTTTTTCTCAGCGTAATTTGAATAAAAAAATCGTTATTACTTTCATAGTCATTATTAACTTAAGTATCTCACTCGTGGGAACTCTTTACCATCAAAGGTGCCGGAAACAAGTCGATTTTAGAGCAAGAATCGTCTTAACACCAGAAGAACGGAGCGGGCTTTTGAACATATTTTGTCATTTCTCGATTTTCGTATGATACATGGATTGATGATTCTTCCTAGGTTAATGTCATTTAGATTCCCCCAAGACAAAATTGAATTAGATTTATTACTTTACCAACAACGAGCAATTTGATCCAGAAGAATGAAAAGGGTTACTTCTGGTGGAGAGGAACTGGAAAATGGCAGACCACTGGACGCATAGGGACACTGGACCTGTGGATTTTGGGAAGGTCGTGCATGTGGCAGTGGGATAGTTATTATCCGGTGTTATTTTCACGAGTTGAAGTAAGGAAGACCGGCTGCTTGTTGTTCACCGAGGATTAAGTTTTCTCAAAAATAGGAGTGGGGTTTTTGTTTAACAATTCGAAATGAAGCCATAGGACTTCTTCAGATAATCCCTGTTAAAAACCGTAAAAATGTGATAGGGAAGTGGATGTTAAAAACCGTATCAGAAAAAAAAATTAAAGATGAAAGGCGGTAAAGAGAATATGATTTATATATAGAATGAAAGGGAGTAGGCCATTAAATAAAAAAGTGAGTCAAATTCGGGAGAAGAGTTAAGCCTCGCTTTTATTTTATTTTTTATTTATCTCAATTACCCCCGAAAACAGCACAATGGGGCCTTTAAATCAGGAGTTTTAACAACCAACAATCACACACACCTATGTCCTGGAAGGGGCAACCTATCCAGGCGGGACTCGAACCAACGACCTCTGGGTATGGTAGGCAAGGACTTATCCCCACCGCCACGGAGGCCGACAGAAGTGCGCTCAGTGTAACTTTACGTTAGCTTGGACAGTAATTTGGTATAAATAATAATAATCACATCATATCAAGGAAAATTTTAGATCACCAACATCTTTGCAGGGTGCAACATTACTTAAAAAAGAAATGGTGTTAAGAGGCTTGAGTAATAGAGCCTCCACCCGTCCATGACTCTATTCGTCAGCCTAATGAAGTTTCCAAGTACAAATTAGGCTTCACGAATGGAGGTAACATTGACAGAAACTCTTTCGGGTGAAACCAAAGAATGTGAATAGGAGTAAAAGAAGGGCCTCGGACAAGACCGAGAGCAGTCGAATCACAGAAGAGGACTATCCGACTTGGATGAGCAGCTATCCCCCAAACAGTCGCACCGAATGCAATGAAAACAAACGTCCCCTTTGAGATATGCCGTGGTCCTTCTCGCCAACCCTTCCCTGAAGAGGAGTGATTCGATTTCCACGATGTAAACACCCTCGCACCCGGAAGAAATGAAGCGAATTGGTCGCCGGCGGCCGCTCGGGCGGAAGATCGAGGGTGTGCCAAAGAAAAGGGTCCAGCGCTGGACCCCGACCGTAAAACTGCGGCACTAAAAAATCTGAAGCGTCATCACAAGGGTTGGTAAACCCAGCCAGCCGAAAAAGGACCGGCAGCTTATAAAAAAAGCCACACGGAGTCATGAAATGCTCGTTATGAAAGAATTGTTTTAATAAACCCTCATAAATAAAAATTCGTTCCAAAATGCTGAAGAAAAAAATTCAAACCTCTAAAAATGCAAATCTGAGGTTTAAACATTGCACTACTGTGACTCAATAATTCATCCTAACATGACTATAACTTGTTCGTCTCGAGTCTCAAAAATCGGTCAAATGCTCTCCTGCAGTAATGAGCAAGGTTTATTTCTTTCAGCTCATATATACCAGCTGATACTCATGCTTTTTATCCAATTTAAAAATGGGAAAAACTAAATTTCTAGAACCGGTCACAAGATATATACGCAAGTCTTCAGGAAGGAGAACGATAAGAGCTCAGCAGATAGGAAGCTAAAACAAATTCTACTTTTTATTCTGCCATGCCAAACTGTAAAGCATATATATAATTCAACATGTTGTTTTTTTAACAAATCATGTCAGCGCTGCCCTTCCGAGTTTGGAGGATGCTTTTCAACAAATATATATTTTATGGCAGTGCCGAAACCTTAACAGTCATAGATAGAAATTAACAATTACTATCCATTTCAAATTTGACAAAAATGGTGTGAGAGGAATTATAAATCATGATTAACACACTTTTAATGGGGCAATATTTTTTATGATTTTTTGAAGTACATCAAGAATAAGTGAAAACTAGCAACGTGTTCTTCGTCCCCTTGAAAATCACGGTTGTACGACAGCAAAGAAAACAGTTCATTCGTTTCATCTCATTGGTTTAGGGCAGCGATGGGATTTTTTTAAAAACAAGGCCGAAGGAAAAGGGAGTAGCACTAAGCAGGCAAATTTAAGTTATAAAAAATTAATATTTACAATAAGTGATATAATTTACAAAATTCTTGTCTTCTTTCTGCTTCCAGAAAATTTCCAATAGCCAGTGCCACTCTTTTTTCAATGCAGCTTTCGCATGTGTAATGTGTAGGGAAAAAGTTTCAAAAATAATTATACGGATATAAAAGTATAATAAATAAATAGAAAAGTCAAGAACACATCGGCGAGAAGCATTTCCATCAAAATAAATTGGTCTCTGAAAATATTTTACAATGGTAGAATTTCTTTGAATTTTTATTTTAACACTAGAAGGACGGCAGGGGTCATTTGACCCATTTTCAGAATTCCAATTTATTTTTCTCTTATTAAAATATTTTTTTAAATTTTGAAACTTTTTGACTTTGTTCATTTTGGTCTATATTTTGATAAATTAGTGAAAATTCAACAACAATGCTTTGTTTTAAACTTTTATGACGTGTTATACCTAGAAGGACGGCTAGGGGTCATTTGACCCACAACTGGTTTTCGCGCTATTTTCTTGCCCGTTGGCACTTTAGTGCCATGTATATCATATAATCAGGAAGAGGCTAGTGTGGTAGATGATTTTCTTCATTTTGAATGTGGAAGTACCGGGTTCAATGCCAGTTATTCATCAAATAAGTAATGATTATCCACCGGTCGGATTAAACATTTCAGGAGGCCGCATTTTGCCCGAGGACCGTAGTTTGTTTATCACTGGTTTAGGAGCATTTCATCGCTAAAGATAATCAGAAGCGGAACGAGTAGAAGTGGAGTAGAGAGTAAGTGCTGCCATCCCAGCGGCAACCTTCACAACTTCACCCTCCAGAAGCATAATCCGCAGACGGCGGTCTCTTGCGGAGTGACGCTGAACTACATGCAAGCCGGGCAACGAAACGTGGAGGCGGCAACTTGGAAGATATCGGCAGTTCTATCGACGGAGAAATTATGTGCACTCATGTTTGGAAAATAATGACTAATAAATGAAGAGGAATTATGATCAACTAGTTATCTAATCACTTTCCTTATTCAATTTTACGTTGTAAAAAAATGAAGCACGTATTTTACTTGCGTTTACCACATTTTTGAGGGTGTTCGAACGAAAAGCCAACAGTAAAAAATGCTATTTATAACGCAACTGAACTATATCATGTATGAGATAAAAATCCTTTCGGTAGATGTCAGCTTACATTTTTTCTACTTTATACAGTAAGGTATGCTATATATTTTATGAAATGCGGGAAAGGTTTTCACTGTTTTCAGGCGTCACAGATTTTTTTCTGTGTAGCGCTGTACTCCATAAAAACTCTTTCAGAGCTGCTTGCTCCCATTTTTCAGCGGCCATGGTGTTAAAAAGGCCTAGGAAAACGCGGCTGTGATTCATCGAAAATCCAACGTTAATTGGACTTCTACTTTAAGGGGCTGATATATTCGTAAAAATAGTTAAAAGAGAAATCCTCATAACAATATATTTTTTGGATCACAAAAAAACACATGATAATATTTTATAAATATGCAATGTTGAGGTTAAGGTCCTTTAATATGAAAATGCATATGTGCCACTGCCATAAAAATCAGTCACACCAGCACATGATGGTGATGTCATGAAGCCTCAGCCTTGGATACGTACGAACATGAGGCATATGCTAATTTTTTTCACACACCAAGATTATACGACCATCCTATTTGAAAAAATGGGAGTCGAAAAACTTGACCGATTCATTACAACTTTTTGCACTGATTTTCAAAACTCAATGCCCTACACAAAATTTTACTTTTTACTTACATCAGATAAATAAAATTTCATTTGAAGGATCCGACAATCATCAAAGTGAATATTTATTTTATCGTCAACATTTTGAGTATTTTAAGGGATTATTGTCTAAAATAAGATACAAATATTGCCTTTTCTAGCAAGTTTTATTTTCATACTAATCCAGTAAATGTCAAAATTATATATGAATATGAATGTAAAAAGGTCATTGGTTATGTAAGCGACTAAAATAGCAGAAATGTGATGATGATAAATAACGTAGGAGTTATACAAAGTAAATTAATACAAAAATGCATGCTATAATCATTCACTCTATTAACTGACCATCGTTACACTATTTCCTTTTCAGCTTTCAAAAACCTTCCTTTTTCAACTAAAAATATAAAACATCATTTGCCGATTTTATTCCTAAGACATGGAGCTGCTAGCTAACTGTGGCATTAAGTTATCAGAATGCATTATATTAACGCTATAAGATTCATTCTGAAATGATTCAGTCAAGCTGTTCTTTCTCAGGAAGACATGAAATCATAAGTCATGGAAGTCTCAATCAGAAATCCTTATAGAGCTCTCTTTCTTCCTGAGTACTCGTGAGAAATGCGGAGTGCAGTTTAATAACTGTAGCAATTGGGAAGAAATATGAAGCCAATTTTTATACACGTATATGCATTTTTTAAATTGATGAGGTGTAACTAGTTAGTAATGATATTTTTGCGTTTACGGAATTATAAACATTTCTATCAATGTCATAAAGTTGAGAGAAATTTTCAAGTGCCGGTAGATCGGCCCGCCAAAAAAAAAGGCTTAAAAGTAAATAACAATGAGAAAAGACATTTATTGGTATAGGTTTAAGTCTAACATAAGCATGGAAATTCACTGACTCAAAAGTCCAACGTTGAGTCAACCCATAGACTGCGGGAACGTTTTTATACGTTTTGCACGCTGACTTCTGAAAAACTTTTTTGAACATTTAACCATTGCTCGACTACCTTCTTCAGTTTTCCAACACTTTTATTCCTAACTGAGAAGAGCCTGAGTGCACTTTTCCACAGGATAGGCACAGCTATTTCAGCTTAACTCTCCCTGACCATTCCAAAAATGCAAAACGTTTAAAAACAGTTGGCATTCAGACATAAAGAGGTCGACTTCTACGCGATGAATATAGTTACCTCCTTTTGATCTTAAACCAATATTCCCTCCCCCGAACAATCACGCACGTAACGCGTCCGGCAGATTGATTTTTCATTTAAAATGGTATAGATTGATTGGAGGCTTACTCGGCGAGAAATGATATGACTCCAATGGAAATGTAAGCGCTACAGCCCTCCAATTTTCATTCGTGCCTGCACAAACTGAACACAAACAACGCCACTCCCACTCTTGAGGAAGAATCACACGGGGTACGAGAGGGGACAAAATTGGAGTACCACCCCACCCTCTTCATTAAAAAATTGTTGAAAAAGAAAACTCCAGTATTATCCAAACTTATCAATGAATTTGATGAATTCAGTTAATTTATGCTCTGGGTTTCTCCATAAGAGCAAATACAAGTATACATGAAAATACATGCTCAAACAATAAAATTGAAAATGTACCTGGCACGATTATTTTGGCAATAAGTAGCAAAAGTACTACACTGTAATAAAATTACACTTAGTAAGTAACAAGAACATATAGTAATAATCAGGAGGAAGAGAAAAATCAGGAAAATGTTAGCCTAATAATTTGTAATAACATGCCTTAAAAATAAATTAATATGTATCATAAATAATAATTAAAATAAATTTGTATTTATTAATAAATTTAATTAGTCGAAATAAGTGCTCACTAAGGTAGTGATTAATAACTTTTCAATTAATATGGACAGATAAGAGGAAAATTTCTAGATAAGGACAAAGAATCAAAGAGATTACAGCCAGATACAAATAAAAAAAATATTAGTATTGTCCGTTTATAAGTATTTGTCCGAGGTATAGGACATGGGAAGGGTAAGTTTTAGTGTTTCAAGAAACACCGGCTGAATTTGGTTGAACATGGAAAAAAAAGATATACTGGATATTAAATCTCAAAAAGACTGAAAAGGATTGAACTACGTCATTGCTCTCCACATCACTCATAGCCCCAGTGTGGGTTACATAATGGGGGCGCCCGCATTTTCGAACATTACAGAACAACAATTGTAACTTATTTTTTATATCACAAGGTGGCATTGCCCTTTATAGTGCGAAAATCAGTTTAAATAAAACTCTCTTAAACTTTGAAAGTGACTTGATTATTTTTTACTACGATATATGTATAGGAATCTTTTAGGCACCTCCCTACCCCCTCAGTTTTTTCTGTATCCGTCTCTGCCCAGCCTTGGACCACATACATTGTGGTCGTAATCGGCGCAGGAGAAAAAACCGGCGTCTCGATGACGGACGTGAAATTTTTGAGCGCTTTAATAAACTTTTGATGAAGGCATCATGAAAAACGCGGCCAGGAGAGGTCGTTCATGGAGACGCGATGAGATTCGGAGGAATGTTTGTTATTGTTCTCGCCGCGTCGTCACTTTCTCCGCTCCACCAGCGGCGAGTCGACGGTCGCTCACATAAGCGCGGTTACGGGCGGATTGGGCATTAAAACCACAGCCTTCTCCCCCTCCCTTTCGGCAGGGATGGCGTCAAATGAAAACCCTCCCAGCGCCATAAAGCGCCGGAAGGACAAAGGGTGTCCACCGCGCCGTAATTGAATCGCATTAAAAAGCCGACGCGCTTCCGACGAAAGGGGAGGAAAGGCGAGACGCGTTCACAGAGAGCTGAAACCCATTTTTGCACAAAAATATTTCCCATCATTGCGCATTGATAAAAAGACTGTATTCACAAATTGAGTCACACAATTAACTCATGAGTTTCATGCATGCAGGGATGCCGGTATACAAAAAATATTGGGGGGGCCCAAACCGGGGATCTTGCGCAAGGAAAATTTGTAAGTAGTGCGTAATAAGTTTTTTAAGCATTTTTGAAAAATCATATGATCAATATTAGAACCCTGATAACTCTAATCTCGATATCTGGACACTCCGGGGAAAATTGACAAGCCTGACACATTTTTTCCTCGCACCCATAACGAATTTTTGAGGGAGCTTGGGCCCCCTCAGGCCCCATGGAGTCGGTGCCACTGCATGTATGATTTGTGGTATGATGTGGTGTAAGTTATTAATATTAGTTAAATAAGGCACTGCAATATTTCCTCTTAATTTATTTTTGCACGGCGCGTTTTGTAGTTACGACAATATTTTCAAGGTATTTTTCCCTTTTCAAAGGTTGTTCAAGATGTTGCTGTAGCAACAAAACGAGTCGTGCAAAATCAATTCAGAGGAATAATTGCAGCGTTTTATTTAACTAAAATAATTAAATTAATAAAACTTACGAGTGAATGGAAAAATCTCAAGATCGATCAATGATTTGATTTTTTTGACCAACCAGAGTTTTGCGAATATTGCTTTCAGTGTAAAATATAGTTATATACTTCCCACAAAAACTCACACCACATTAAACCTCGACAGACCGGTGAAATGATAAGAATAGCTTACAATGGCTGATTTCGCTCATTGAATAAGACGAATTGAAAATTGTGATGGATCTTTTATATTAGATGACGAAACAAACTTAGGTCAGAGCCATTGGTCTCATTAGATTAGGACAGAGTTCCAACGGACTCTTATGCATTACCAGAAGCTATCTTATGCAATAAAAGTAAAATGTAAATGAAATATGTAAGCACAAATAAATAAAACGAAACTGATAGAAGATGACTTTGGATAGAGTGAGCATTGCCATTTGGTATTAAAATCGACAAGAATTCAATTTCAGATCATAGGAACTATCACTATATCTTAGTAGAGTATGATAAATTTTATATACAAATCATAAACGAATGTCTCTCACAATATATGTAGCCCTCAAGGACAAAATCTTGTCAATTATATATCAAAAAGGACGATTCATCCTATAAAATATTTTGAAGCAGACTACTCAAATACGTCAAAAAAATAAATAATAAGAAATAAATAAACAAATAGATAAATATATATATATATAATTATAAACATGTAAAATATGATCATAATTTGCCATAAGTTAATGAAAAAACAAAGTAATGGAATATGTTTATGTTACAACAAAACTATATTTTAAACATATTTTCATCATTGCCACCCCAAATGTGCGATATCAAAGAGCTACCTTTCTGCCGCTAATACTTCACCTGTTTCAAGTAAAAATCGCATTAAGATAAGCTGACATCTTATTGCGGGTTGTTGATTGGATCGCGGTCACACGAATTGACCTGGCTTGTCAGATACATCAAGTGGCTAACGTATAAGGGAATGAGCTTCTCAACTCGAGAGGCATATGCGAAAGACACCTGACGTCGCTGAGGAAAAAAACAAGATTGGAGGCGGAATGGTCATGTTTCACAGCTTCACTTGTTGATGGTCACGAACAGTTGCGGGGTAAAACGACGGTGGCGACATATGCTGTTTCCTGGAGAGCCAGGCGGCGGACCCGGAAACTTGGCGTAATCTGCATTGTTCCCATACAATCTTCCGAGATTTTACCTCCCAACCATGAAATGTTCCTCCCAAAATTCTCCTCCTCACATGGAACGATACCCTCCTTATCCGTTTCCATTTTTTTCCAGGCGTCTCTCTCCGTCCGTCTTCTAGAACTTATCCCGCTCCCTGTGGTTCCCAAGACGACCACCAGGGGGGCCACGCCCCGTGACGACGGGTTTCGCGGGTGGAGCGGGGAGTTGTTGGCGAGGTTACCATGGCAATATCGGCAGGGCAGGGCGGAAGGTGGAACTTGAGGGAGAAGGGAGTAGGGGCTGCTGGGAAAAAAGGAGGATAAGCAGAAAGAAGGGTTTGGGGGATCCGTTTCCGTGGAGACGGCGATTGAGAGGGGTGGGGGAGGTTTTGGTAGGTCAAGCCGCCGCCCCCTTTTTTATCTTCTTTTTTATGCGCGAGTCTGCGTCTTCTAGTTTTCTTTCTTTTTTATAAGCCTCTCCATTCCCTATGATCCTCGCCACCTCCTAGAGGAGACTTAAATTTTATTGCTTTTCTTTCAACACCGCCTTTTCACCACCACCCATTGACCAATGACGTTGGTCCTTTTGGACCACACCTACTTCCGGGAGCTCTTATCTGTTTAGATATAAATCAACCGCCTGAAACAAGATAGAGCAGAATGAATGGCACCCGGTTCGCTATTGACTTACACTTCGAAAATTCCCATCGATATGGAGTACAACAGAAAAAAAACATTGATAGGACCAGTAGAATTACGTTCAGAACATTCTGGTGTTTTGGTACGCATTGGAGCCCGTACAATTTGGCTCATTAATCCGAAGAATTCTGTTTGCATACATATTTGGAATCTGAAATATGCTATAGAAAGGAGCAATGTTAGTGCCTCATGATTACTTGATGCTTTCTTTTGAAAGGTCTAGTATCCTTAAAGGCGTCTTTATTCATGGAATGGTTCATTTATTGCGGATTTATTTTGGGAAAAATCAAAATATTGCAACTCGAATGCCACGAAATGTTTTAACTGTCCCACAACATCGAAAGACTACATTTAATAAACTCTTTTCTGTTTTTGGGACAAGGACTTGGAATAGTACCCCTGAACTAATGACAAACTCCAAATCACTGATGTCTCAAAAATATACTGTTCAATAAGATGATATTAATGGAAAAATTTTATTTTAGCAATATGCTTGTATTTTCTGTTATCATTTTTATATGATTTATTGCTTGTTTCCAATTTTTCTGTGTACTCGACTTTTGATAATAAATTATACCTTTGTATGTTCTTAATGGAACGAGGCCCCAAGAACAATAAACATTTCTTTATCTTTATCATGACTTCAGCAAGGGACGGTAAGAATGATAATGTAAGAGCATTCATATTAATTCTACCCACCAGCCGTTTTAACATGCGTGCGGCAGGGGTTATAAGATGACCGCAGTTAACGAAAAAACTAAATAAATGCATAATAAAGATAATATGCGCGTTTCGCAAAAGAAGGCGCGCGTGAGAGTGATTCAAATATTTACTTTCACCTAGCATTTATTTTAGTCAAAATATTGCTCGGGGAAAAATGAATTCCTCTACCTACCCGCTCGGCAAAATAGCCCTCATAGTTTATCGCTTCTATCGTACATAGAAATATAGTGAGCTATTTAGATGATACATTCCGTTTCGACCTGAAAAATACCTCTTCATCTTTCATAAGGAAATCTAATCATAGTCCGCAACCTTCGGGTTTCTCGTGGCCCCCAGCCTAATTCGCGTAAAAGTTGGTTACGGCTTTCTGTTAGCTCTTAGTAATTGACGAATTACTCTGCGATCATTTGCATATGATTGGTACACAGGATTACTAAATACATGCTGAATTTCAATTGGTTTCTGGAATTCAAATATTTAAATATATCCCAATAAGTACAGTGGAGGGCCGTTTATGTGAAGTAGTTTAATCAGAAATTCCCACTGCAGCATCAGATCACAAAGTATTGGGGAGTGACGAATGCCGAATGTATCAGGCGAGCCTATAGGTGCGTTTACAATGTGTAACATGTTATTTGTAACAAGTTACTTGTAACATTTGCATTGAATAACATTTGTTTTATGAAAA